>NC_092210.1:40925902-41022201 GCF_043381705.1 Parasteatoda tepidariorum | reverse complement strand
AATGTAACGGTCATCTCTTGGTGTTGTTTTCCTTGGACGGCCACCACCAACCTTCCGAACAGCTGTACCAGTAGTTTTAAAGGCATTCCAAGCACGAGAAACAACACCTTTGTTGATCCCGAACTCTTCGGCGACACTGGTCACACTACGCTTCTCCTCAAGCTTCCCAATCATTCTTCCTCGAGTAAAGTCGTCTAAATGATTCCTTGAAGACACGTTTCACAAAACAAATCACTTGCACTTGCAGCGAATGTCTTTAACTACGGTGCTCTTCATCCTTTTATCACAGCTTTGACCTGCGAGCGCCGACCCACAAGGTTTACGTACACTTACATCACCTACGACGTTTTATTTCTAAAATATGCATGCAAATAATCTTTTTACTGAATTACGTGCATATTATACTGCAATTTCATGGCTATCTTATACTTTGTTGGGGAGCTGTGGCCGAAAAACCACTTGTTGCTTAAGTTTTGCACACCAGTATATGTTCAAGTAGCTTACAGATGTCAGAGATTGTTCCATGAGGTATATGGGTCCTAATGTGCCCCATGAAAACAATGTTCCTGGGTGAGAAACCATGAAAACCTGGGCGAGCCCATTGTTATAGATGGAGGGTGCTCATAATGTAATGGCTCTTCGGTGTATAACCTTTATTTTTTTCATTATTTTTTGTATATTCCAGCACGGCTTCATGGTATATTAGATATACCATAATCTTAGTAAGAAGTTCAAAGCACTAAAAGAAAGATTAACTATGCCTAAAATATCGTTCAAAATTTTTGGTAAATTCAGAATTTACCAAACAAGTTCCATGACTCAATAGATAATTTCGATTCTATTTCCTTATTTCTTGTTGAGCTTCCATCATTTAAGTTGATAGAGACATTCTTTAAAACCACAGGAATCAATAAAATGAACATAATCTTTCATAAATCTTTCATAAATCTTTTAAAATACGAATTCGGTGATATGATTGCTCTGAATTGTGAATTTAGTAGAGTTGATTTAACTAATGATAATTTAACATATGAAACCAAAGATAAATAATTTATAAGAACGTGCGATAAAACTAATTTTGGATTAATTAGAGGTGCAAGCTAGCAAATCGCTTTGTTATAAAAATGTTTCAAATTTTATGGAAAACTCATTTTTTGGGATGCAGTGCGCGAACCGATATAAATTAGGCAGTTAAGACCGCCATTTCTTTGAATGTATTTAAAGCGAATTTGGTTTGGATTTGTTATCGGTGCATACACACACACACATACACATAAACCTTCTACTTTATTTATTTAGATCTACTTTTTGTCATAATGAGTATAAAATGTTTGAGTAAAACCAATTTGTTTACAATATTTGTACACAATAATAATAATAATATAAAATACATATTTCAATTAATGCTTCTTTATCTTAAAATTTCAAAACCATACTTATCAGAACACAGTACCATTTGTCAGTTCATGTTAAAACATTTGAAAGGTTGAAATAATTTCTAAAAATTCTTCCACTCTTTTTGTCTGAGTTCAGATCTTTTTATTTTTCCGCTGGCTGTTCTCGGAAATTCTTCCAAAAATTCTATCTATAGAAAGATGTAAAAATAGTAAAATCATAATTTGAAATGGCAGAATGTCTTAAGGCGGATATAAGATTTCAACATAAAAATCAACTGCAGACATTGGAAAGTCTAATGTAATTTATTTAATACTCAAAAACATTCAAAAAGTCTTATTTAAAACTAAAAAGGGTAGTTGTAACAAAACTCCTGATTGTACAAAGATGGTAGTATTAAATTATTTTCTTTCTGAGAAGGTAAAATTTTTTTTATTATGAAACTAAAATATGAATTTTGAATTAGGGATTTGTTCAATATCTTTCTGAAAATTTTATTTAGAAGGTGCTCGTACAAATTTTAATGTTTATTCCTTTCATTCTCGCATAGTCATTCGAGTTGAATAATTGTATTCTTATTTTGTTTATTGTATTAAAACACATAGTAAAACTACTTTACTATGTTCCTCCATCTTCATCGATTAAAAAACATTTAAGTTAATAAAATTTTTTGTTAGAATATTATTTTTTTATAGCTATTTTTATTAATCATTTCGATGTGTTTACATATAATAATGATGCATCTGAATAAATTTAGCGAGTATATGTTTTAAGTATTGAATGGATGAATAAGTTTTTAGCAATAACGAAAATAAGGACTGGGTTAAAATAGTTTGGAACCTCCTTCCTAGATTTTTTTGCAGAAGTTTTTGTTTTTGAAATTGTGAAAAATCCACTCATATTTTTGAGAATCTAAAAGGAGCGTTATATCGGCTCTTTTTCCAGTCAGGATCCTATTGTTGTCAATTTGTGAAAAAAAGTTTCTATTTTTGGGAAATAATCTGATTGTGTTGAGAAATATTGATAAAAATAGTTTTAGATAATGAAAAACAAAAAATGGAGTGGGGAATATGGGAAATATTTTGTGAAGAGTCTGTTTTTGAAGAAAACTTTTTTGTGAGCGATCCATTCAGGTTTCTTTTAAACTAACCCCTTAAAAGCATGAATTTCTGTGCTTTATAAAAACAACTTTATGTGTCAGTGACGGAGAAACTTTGTTGCTTTATTCTTTTTAATAAGTTAAATTAAAAATATAAGGAAATCAATGCAATTTTAGGATCTGATTTTTTCGCGAGCAAAGGTTATAGTAATATTCTGTTTACTTAGTTTTATATGCTTAAAATAAGCTAAAACTTTTAAGTTTAAAATATATTATAATTTTTCACTCGCGATAAATAATTGCTGCACTGAGAAAAAATGCATGGTCGACACTGTAGAATATGGTAAAATTTACGGTGATCACCTATATGGGAACACTCAAATGCTTGGTAATTTTTAACAAAGTGCTATCTAATGATTTCTTTAAAATTAACAATAAAATATGACTTTATAACATGAGATAAAATATCGCAAAATTTATTAACTTTATCGTGATAATATAGAGTATAGCATAAAAACCATTCATTTGGTTAAATTTACTTTTTAGTTTTGTATTTTTTACAATATGTATAAAATGCGTGGTAATAACAATAATTTTAAAAACCAATATTTCCAACAAACCGTTACTAAAGGAATGGAAAGATTCCAAATGATTTAAATATCTTGTAATTTAATTTTATAAACCAGGATTATGTTTCTTTTTTCTTTTTTAGAATTATTATTACTATACAGTATGGTAATTTTTAACAGCGTTTTTTTCCGAATAGATATACAACTTATTTTGCTTTCAATGAGTCATATAACTTTTTCATCTCAATTCAATTATTAATCAGTATTAAAATTTTGCACCGTAGAAAACTTTATGATGTCTAAACCAGTAGGTTTAGCTTGAATGATTTATACATTTATAACCGTCGTTAAACAGGAATCCGATTTTGAGTTTACGACAACCAATGTTCAACTCCGTAGCCTTGTAGTTCTGAACCCAATACAGAAGACAAGGAAACTTCAGGATTAAGTGTTGGATGAAATTTACCTACGTTAAGGACTTTTTCGTGGAACTAACCCGTATTTGCTCTATATGGAGAGAAAAACCACAAAAACCTACCACGGGACTCCAACCTGTGGTCCGTCTACCACTGAGGATATTTTGCATTAGCACTGTGGTCTGTGTCAGTCGGGTGTGGAATTCGTATCGACCAGCGCAGCTGGGATTCGAGCCAGGATCAACTTATCGGGAGGCAAGTGCTCTATCCCCTGAGCCACCACGGTTCTAACTTAAATAATTTAGAAAATGATAAGTTATATTAATTTCAAATAAAAATATTGCTTTAATAAATACATTACTGTTTACTCGGATTGTTAATATGGTTGTGCCGAGTAGTAGATGAATTTTACCCGGCAATATCGACCGGATATCCGACACTTTGTAGAATTGGAATTGATAATTTGCTTCCCGGGTAGATCAAGTAGCAGGTACATCTTTAATAATAAGAATTATTATTATCATTATTGTTGTTGATATTGTACAGGAAAAGTCTTAGTGTTACCTTTCTGGGATATTTGTAAGGTGCAGTTGAACGCTTGCAGTGATCTTGCAGTTTCTTAATCAGGCTTTCACTAGGTTGTGTATCATTGTTGAGACGGATAAAAGCTTTTACAATCTAGAACAAATATAAAGGAAATAGGAGTGAAAATTATTTTTCCATCATTGAAGAGTAAAAAAGAATATTACAGAGAGAGTTATTAAAAACAGCTAAAAAAATAATTCTTCTGTAGTCAAATAACTTGAGTAATTAATTCCTTTTAATCCCAAAAGAAATAAAAAAATCGTACTGTTAATTTCCTTTTTCTTAAAACTTACAACGTTTGCGACAATTTTAGCAGTCGAGATTCAAAATGATAGAAGAAAATACAAGACACACATAAAAACAAGCTTAATTTATCACTTAAACAACTTTTTTCCTTATTACAACTTGTTAGTCTTTGGTTTTCTTCTGTCATTTTGTGTTTTGACACCTATGAAGGTTCTGGTTTATAAAATCGAAACTATAGTGTTTTAATTTTTGTGTTACTGCTTGCGTTTTATTCACGTTGTTTATCTGCATTCATACGTAGCACAAATGATGCCCTATCTTCATTTAGACTAAGATGCTTTTAATACCACTTTTATCAATAGAGTATTATAGCATAACCTCTGTCAATGATATTCATTGTCAGCTGAAATAATAATTTGAATCTACTGAATCTTGGGATAGTTTCTTAAGGATAATTTTACTAAATATTTGCTTGCTTCACATCATCTGTAAAGAGAAGAAAATTATTTCGTTCAATTGCAAAACTGTCTATCACCAAAACATAAAATTTTCTGTAACACTTAGCCAAAATGACATAAGAACCCAAAACTTTTATTTTAAGAAGCATTAATGCAAAGCACAACAACAACAAAAAACTATATAAAGTAGCAAGGGCACGAAAAGAAAGGGAATTAATTAATTTTGTTACACTTTGGACTTGGCTAGTATTTCAACTCACTTTGGAGTTGTTTGGTTTTGATGCGAATTAAAACTTAAATTTGATATCAATACTGAGTTTTTAAGATTGCCAACAGACAAAAATGTTTAGTTCGGTTAAATTGTATTAAACAAAAATTGAAATCCTATAATTTAAGCGAGTTATATTTAAAGTTACTTTTTACTTCAGACAAGTAACCATCAAAACATTATTTTGAATGTTACGACTGACTTTGAAATTAATTTAAAAGTAAATAATATTAAATTTTGCGGCACAAAAGTTATAACATTTATATTTAAAAAAAATAGACTCTCGTGGTGAATGGTTTTAATGTTTGATATAGCTTAAAGTTGTGATAATGTGTTTTATAAACTGGTGATGAGTATTTTCTTCTCAACTGGTGATGAATAAATATTATTACGAAATACCCAAATATTATTTGACAATTACTGCTGTAAATTTTGATTAAAAGAAAGCCAAATCCAAGACTAAAAGTATATATGGTAAACAAAATGAATACTAACGACTTTGGCTTTTTTTCTTTTCTACATCACGTAGGATCACTGATATATTCTATATTCTTTTCTTCACCCCCCCCCCCCGACGCTTTCTAAGAAACCACTAAACTTACTGCCAATAATCAGCTTGTTTGCAACACAGAAAAAATATTTTAACATTTGTAAGAAAGCCTTAAAAAATAATAATTAAAAAGAAACGAAAAAAAAAACCCCTTCAAAAACAAGCAAATGTTTTTTGCAGAACTCCCAGAGTTCCATCTTCTATTCTTTTCCGCTGGTCGAATGTGACGTCACCAGGCATCACAATCATTTTTTTTNTTTTTTTTTTTTTTTTTTTTTTTTTTTTTTTTTTTTTTTTTGATTTAATAAGAAGCCCGGTCTCTATGAACTTCCTCATAGTTAAAAAATATATAAATAAATAAAACAAAATAAAATAAATTAGAAATTTTCAGTGTATAGTCACTATAATAGTTCTTAATAACAAGTAATTACTAAACTCTTGATCCAAGGTAACATTTGACAAATATTTGATGTTGTTACTCACCATCAGCAGGATTTTTTCGGTATTGCAGTAAAAAAAAGCATCGAACGCAAAACGACTTTTTAAACGTGTATAAAATGTTGGTTCGATAAAATTTGCCAAGATTTTTTGTATTCATTTGAAGGTAAAGTTTGTTTAGACCTACAAATTAAAAAAAAAAAAAGAATATCTAAAATTTGAAGAAATCGCTCATTATATATACCATAGAAATCAGCTTGGAAAAAAATCCATGTGTATTCTTTTTTAAATTCCCTTAAAAACTGGGATGGAATTATACATTTTAATTTTATGCTAGACATTATGAAATTTCGTATCAAATGATTGGTAAGAATACCGGTACCATAAGTGCAGCTACTTTTTGCCATAATATCCATTTATATATCCAAATCCATTTATATATCCCAAAAATATATGATATACCGTAAAATTATTGAATTACATTAACTAAATAAATATTACTGTAAAAATTATGGTACAATATTTTATGGTAATAAATTTTATATATTTTATGGTCAAATTGATTTTACGGATGATACACCCAAAACTGCCGGTACTGTATACTTGTAATTCGATCCGGAATTTTTCTATATTTATAATTTTTCGTTTTTGTTTCACGGGAAAACTTTCAAATCATGTGCATACTTTTTGAACTCAATCAATGTAAACTTATTATTTTCTTTATCTTTATTAAATTGGCCAGTTTTTAAAAGAATTTATCTCAATTCTTATCTAAAATTTCATCTAATACACACAATACATCCTCATCGAAATATTTGAGATAAATAAATATTCACCTCATATGCTAAGAGTAATGCCAATTTCATGTACCTCTAAATCAATCAAGATGAAAATAAATGCGCCTATCTGTGACAGATAATAAATTTATTCTTACTGCTTTGAAACAAGATTTTTGAAAATATATTTGATGATATTACTATTTGTAGATTCTTTTTGTTCTTATTTTCAAAAAAACTATAAAGTAATTCGTTTCTTTCTGGAAAGACGTGATAAAAAAAAGGAATTCAATGATCTCTTCTGAATCTAAAAATTATTATATATTTCTCGTATCTAGAGAAAGCGATACGAATGTTCTTTGTTTCATGCTATTTAAATAAGTTTTAAATTAACTGTAGCGTTATAACTGTAGCGTAATTTAACCGAGTGGCAGGCAAATTTAAGATGGAAAGGAAGATTTCACTCATGAAAAAAGGCAAAATGAATAGTAGGCAGAACACAGATATTTGATTTTGATTTCGGATTATAGTATTTTAAATTATTTTCTGCGCTACACGTCATAGTTTGAGTACTTTGCTCATAAGTATATTTATCCTACGACTTTCCTATCTTGACATCTTTAGTTTATCAAATCTATAGAATGTAGAGCGTGCTACATAATCACAATATATTTTTCAGGAATTTTTGCGAACATAAAATCAGGAAAATATTAGTGTTAGTTATAGTTCCTATGAGAGAAAAGAAATGAAAATAGTTTTTATAATCTGACAAATTATTATTAATGTCGATCAAAAAAACAAACAAACTAGGATAATTTTTAAATTTCGCAAATCACCCTCGTTGTTTGTCTTGATTAAAAGTTAGTATTTTGTGAATAAAATAATTTATAAAATGTGTGTTATGTTAACGTAAAAACATAAAGGTCGTCATTGGATAATTCAAACAGTAAGTTTGTTTCCAAAGTTTTCAAAAAAGATATCTGATTTCGAAAAGTTGACGCTTTATATAATGGATGTTTCTTAATCTCTGTTGGTAATGTATATTAGAATCCTTTTCTAAAATTAAGTTAGTAAAATATACTTGCCAGAGGTTTCAAATTGATATTTTGCCCGAGGTAAAAATAACATTATTAAAATCTGCCAAATCGTTTAAAAGAATAAAAACATTAAAATCGTTTAATATTGAAGTAAACTGAGGGAAAGAGAAAAACTATTATGAGATTGTTTTTCGATGCTTAAATTTCCTCCCTTCTCAGTAGTCATTCGTCAGATTTTGATTTCATTTTTATTATTCCTTTGCTCAAATATTAATTTGCGAAGTCTGATGTGCGTACTTTTATGACTTCATTTTCGACAGGGATTTAAAAAATGCCTCTAAAGGGCGGTGATTACTGATACGGAAAAATATTTTGGTGATACGGCGGTGATACGGTAAGATAATTTGATTCAGTTTCTAGTGTTTAAACATCTGAGAGGATTAATTTGATTAATTTTCTTTATTCTTGTATTGCAAACTTGAGATATAGGTATCATGAAAATCCGCATAATCATCCTTTTCCCTAAACATACTAAAATGGAACGTAATGTTAAGCAAAATGATTTAAAAATAATTAGTAATTCTTTTTTAGTCGCTTAGTTTATGACTGTTAAATCTATAAACATGTTTAAATGAGAGAAATATACTGACCTCTCCTCTCTGATTATCCGGGCTACTTGTTACAGCGACTTCTGCAACAGCTGGATGATCCATCAATGCATTTTCAACTTCAGTGGGACCGATGCGATAACTGAAAAAAATTATTAGAATTTTTTAAGTTCATATTATTGACTAACTGTCAAGAGAAATGTATTACCATCAGACACGTTATTGTTAGTTGTTATCAAACCTGCTGATTCCATTTTATGACAAATATGAACAGGAAGTACACCACTGCTCCATTTCGAAGAACTGAAACCTATTAAATATCACGAAAAAGTTTTATTTTATTTCATAACCGGCTTTGTACAGTCGACTCAATTCTGAGTTTGCCACTATCAATGTTCAATTTCTTTACCTTGCAATTTTGAGCCCAGTCCCGAGGACAAGGGAACTCCTGGATCAAGCATTGGGACAAACTAGCTTTGGTGGAGAACTTTTTGATGGCACTAACCATTATATGTGTTACATGGAAAGAAAACCTCTGAAACCTCCCAAGGTTAGCTCGATTGCAAGGGATTTTAACCTATGGTCCGTCTACCATTGAGGATATTTTACGTCAGCACGGTTGTAGGTGCGAGCTGGGAGCAGAATTCGTATCAACCAGCCACCGCAGGGATTTGAACCTGTTTTTCCTCATCGGGAGGCGATGCTCTATATTTTGAGCCATTGCAGCTTTATGAAACGAATTAATATTTTTATAGTAATTCTGCCTATATTTTTGTTTTACTTATTTTTACGTTTTCCTTTCGTTACTTCTACTTATTCGTGCTGAACGGTGGCATTTATTTTTTCATTACACCTGTTACGAAAGGTTCATTACACCTGTTTCAGTAGCGACCCGACATCCTCTTATTTAATATTCTCGCTTTTCTGGCAGAGTTTTCTTATTTAATTAAAAAAATTATTTTAAAAATTCTAAAATGGCAAGAAACTGATGTTTCTAACTCTTAATAAAATTGAAAATATTATGCTGAAAATATGATAAAACTTTTTGGTATCTTTTGAATAAAATATTGCTTTAATTTAATTATTTCAGCCTTTTTTCCTATAATTGTTAAGAAAAAACTGTGAAATTAAAATTTTATATTTTTTTCATTATTCTTTTAAGAAAATCATGGAATACAATATGAACGTGATTTGCGAATTTCTTGAAAAATAATTAAAATGTTAGTATGCATTTCAGATTAAATACAGTTATGTTTAATAGTTTTCGGGATATATTATTTTTAAATTAAATAAATAAAAAAAACTGATTGCGAAAAAAGAGTCTTTTAAGTTTCAGCATTATATCGAGCTTAATATGAAAAAAAAAGAATGAAACCAAATCTTTTCTCGCTATATAATTATAAATAAATTTTTTTCTCATTTGAAAGATAATTAAATTCATTATTTTTTATGTACTAAGTAAAGTTAATGAGTAGGTTTCTTGGACTCTCTTTGTTTTCAGAATTATAAATACAAACATGGTATTGTCGGCTGTCTGTATTAGTTTCATGGCTCATTGTATTCTGTTAAATTTTCAAATAATTCGGATTTAATTGAAAAATTTTACCTGGAGCTTTTATATTATTTATATTACCTGGAGCTTTTATTTAAAACTCAATTATTTTAAATTTCCGTAAAACAAAATTTAAAATATTTTGAGTTTAATTTTTCGTGAATAAATAATTTTTCAATTGTCAGTTTCAAACATTGTTAGCTCAAAAATTGTTGGTTTTATTGATGAAAAAATATATCATTAAATTATGTCAAGCACAATACAGAAATTATAATAACTTCGTATTTGGACGACTCTTTTCAAAATAGATTAAAAATAAATCATTAAAGATTAAAGTCTTATTTTTTAGTACTTTACTCACTTTTTGAAATGAAAGAATGAAATATTTGAAAATGGAGTTTTCTCATATTTATTTCGAGACATGTTAAAAAATTAATGAAAATTCGTTGTCATTTAATTTTTAAAGCGCATGCAAAATTAATAAAAACCATCTGTCACGAACTTTTTAAATGCTTGTTTCGCTAGTTTTTTACTAATATTTCTAAACAAATTTAAATTAATTTGAAACTAGCTATATAAAGTATTTATTTCCCACTCAACTTCATTTAAAGTTATATTTTTTTGTGAACTTAATATATATAAATGCGAATTATTTTAATGTGTTCATGCTATTTCTTAATATTACACTGTTAAAAATGGTTAAAAAACAATAAATTTATTTATTAATTTATCATCATATTCATTCATTACAGTTAAATAACCTCAAAAATATGGTATTCAAACTGTTAGCTGTAAGATAAATTTTTATTGACTTTTTTCACTTAGTATGGTTTAACAACCAGAATTTTATCATCATCGGGTTATAATCGGGTTTAAAAGTAAATTTTCACAAATTAATTACATGTAACTTTGTTTCTAACTTTTAAACCTGGTCTGCAACCTATTAACTAGATTAATGTAACTAGATTACCCAGACTGACTAGATAAACTTAGAACGTAATTCAGGCAGACATAATTTTATTTCATATTATAGATTATACAAGCAAAGTATGAAAAATTTTAAAATGGCTGATATAATTTTGAAAATTCATGTGTTTTTAAATTCAATTATGCGTTTTGAATGAAACTTTTACTATACAAATGGGCCGTACAAAATATTTGCCTGTAAAATCATTTCAAATCATTTCTGAATACCTCTTTCGGAACTAGCATACTTTTTTAAAAGAAAGAACCCAATTTTTTTTTTGTTGATATTAAGGACTTTAAATATCTATCATCACATTTGGTAAGCAAGAACAAATATTTCTCACCCGGCTGAGTTTATAAGGTCATCATTTCGTCCAACGAACCAGAAGAAATCATCTTCATCATAGAAGCCGAAATCACCTGTATGCAAGTATTTTTCAGAAAGGTGTGCTTTGGTTGCTTCTGGGTTATTCTAAAGTAAGCATAATTTAATGAAAAAAATATACGTAGTTTGTTACAAAGTCACACAACTTTGATGATAGGTAACTCTTTTTACTAACTTTAATTAACAATTCGCAGACAGCAAAGTTGATCCGTTTTCTTCAGACGCTTTCATATTGTTAATGTTATTTTTAAATTCTGTAATCCTTTAATTTATTTTATTTATCTGTAAAAATTGTAATATTCTTCCGTTTCTGCACCATAATTAAGTTTGACTACTTAACTATACTTTCAATTTGACTTAAAACGTATTTTTAAATGTTGTAATGTTACACTCAATAGCGATTAACTCGAATCATAAATAAGCTAAACGAGCCGTGTATTTATTTTCCAACATTAATTCGATTACAATTCTACTTAAAATTCATGACTTGAGTTTGACTTGAAAATTATTAAATATTACTCTTTACGTGTCATAGTACATAATTGGTATAAAAAATTTTGAAGTTCTAGCGAAAGAAATTTAAAATATGCTGTAAGATTTTTATCATGGTGTAGCGTGTAACTCATAAAGTATGTAGTAAATTTGAAAATTTATGTAAGACTCAAATGGTGTAGCCTAAAACTGGTTAATTAGGTTTATCAAAATTCGCAGTAAAAATTAAAGTTGCTGTAAGTTTTCTTTCAGAATGTATTCAAAAGGAATAAGATCAACGAACCAAATAAATATTGTTATATTTTCAATCACTAATTTGATTGCATTATTGATGAAGATTCGAACTTCTAGTTTGCTTTGAGTATCACCATTTTAATGGAATAGCGTGTAACTGCTTTAAAACAATTTTTCGAAAAAAAAGAATATTCTTAAAAACTTTTATCAGGGTATAGAGTACAACTGACTGATAAAGTTTCATAAAATTTATAATAAATTTAAAATATCTAACCATCTCATATGGATGGAAGAAGGAAAGTTTTCACAATCTTTGGACTACTTAAGTGTGAATAGGGGGAAAATAAGACAGATGTCTCAACATGCGGACTACTAAAAGATCGCATTTTTCGTTACGGTAAACTATGTGAAGGCTTTCTTTATTCTAGGTGATGTCCGCCCAGTCCAGATGGTGTCCGCCAGGTGAAATCCCGGACATCGGGGTCGATATGACTGGATATATTAAATATGTAACTTTTCAGGCATTTTTTCGTATTCAGAGCACTAAATCATGAAATGCTTTTAAATTTAATATAACTATTATAAATTTATAGAACCCGCGAAAACCTTCTAAAAATGTGATTTAGGCAAATATAAAAAGTCATATTACAAATTCATTTGATTTGATTCGTTTATTATCATTTGTTTTAAAAGAACACTTTTCACGAGAGAAGTTTGAAAGTCGGAAATAAATCCTACGTCCGTATTCTCAAACACACATTCCGTTTGCTGTTAGAAGAATAAAAAAATTCAAAAGCTTATTAAAATTTTTTTTTGATGTCTAAAAAAAGAATTTTAATTGTAACCGCACCAACTCACTTTATATCTTTTAAATATTGCAGGCGTACTTTTTCTTTCCAATACGATTTCCCCGATGACTTTTGGACCAACTTCATTTTCTTTTTCATCCACTATCTGAAGAAATATGCATTTTGTAATAAAATTTCATTATATTTCATAAAGTAACAATTTTAAAAAGTTAAACTTGAAAAAAAGTAAATCAAAAAAAAATTTCTTCGAGTACATTGACAAATAAAAATTATAATTTTTGGTACCTGAACGTTTGTATTGGTATTGTCGACTCATAGTAGGCCACAAAAGATTAATAGATTAATTAAAAACTGAAAAAAAAATGAAGTAGATTAAAACTCATTCATCGAATAATATTTTAAAAAAATATTTCATCAATTATATTGCTGAGTGAAAGTTGCATTTACTAGTGTTTGTTCTAGAAAATCCCAAACATATCGATCCATGGATATTTGAATCAACTAATAGCTGATTTTCTTTCTATGCTGTCATCGCTATCTGATGTAAAAATTTAAAATCATTTCTTCAACCATATTGATGAATTTCAGAAAAGTATTTTAACTGGATACCCGATAAAAAATTTACCTGCAATTATATCTCACAACGGTTGATCGTTAGTTTATACATCTAACACTTCTTTGAGAAAGAAGCCCAGTACCCGTCATTCTAACGAACATCAGCAAAATTAGTAGAGTTGACCGTCGATATTACATAATATGGATATTGCATAATATAGAGTCTATATTACATTATTCGTTTCTTTTAGATATGTAAATTACATAAACATTGTGGAATTTTCAGTAAAGGAATTTGTGGAATTTTCAGTCTTTGGCGGGATTTTTCGCTCAACTGTCATGGCGTTGATGTACAATAGTTGCTTTTTGAAACAAACTCTACCATTTTGTACTAGGTGGCAAAGGGCCGCACAAAAACCTCGCGGAGGCCGTAGGTTCCCCACCTATATTATAGACCGTATATGGATGTTACATAAAGATTCCTAACTCATTTCAGGAAACCATATTCTTTACCACGGTGATTACATCATTACTCTAAGGACACTTAAGTTCGACACCAAAACACATATTTCTTAATCTCTTTGAATTGGTGACTAGGGAAAACGAACATACAATTCTCTAAATTTTCTACAATGCAGCACTACAATATTTCTTCTCGCTGCGTGGTTCCAAGCAAATCGTATTTTCTAATTAGAAAAAGTTTAGAGGCAAACCTGTATTTTTACTGTATTATGTTATCTTTACGGGCATAATTTTTCTGTGAGTGACTGAATTATTATTTATCAGACACAAACCTTAATCGAGCGGTGAAACTTTTTAGAATGTGGTATTAATTTAAAAAAAAAAAGTAAAAACACGTTTAATATTAGATATTTTTAAAAACAGTAATACAAATAAAATAAACCGTGGTTAACTAACTTCTTAAGAATTCTATTTACATTGGATTTCGATTAAAGGAATTTTCTTTGAAACCTGATGTAAAATAGGAAGGAAAATTACGAAAAAACTCTGAGGCTATTTCCTTTTTTTATATAAAAAGATACTTCATACAGCCTCCGTTGTTTCGTTTCGTCCAAATATTATTATTTTTTTCGAAGAAAGTATCAACTACGAAAATCTTTTCATCTCAGAAATCTCATTTCAGAGAAATGTATGATAACTGAAAAACATACATAAAATGTAATTTTAGAATCCTTTTGAAAAACGAAGTAATAATTTTGGTAAACAGACATTTCTAAGAAATATTTCAATGGCGCTGAATTGGAAAACCTCTATTTTTTAAAACTCAACTCATGTTTTAAATTAATTAAGATGTAGATGAGTATAGAAAACTCAGAAACTTCGATTCTGCAGCGAATTTTAATTTTAATTAAGAATTTTGAAAGCTTTCAAGTTAACGAATTTTCATGTTTTTTTTTTAAATTTGATTTCCTCAGACGGAAAAGATGTTGAATTAAAATTATTGATGTTTGTAAGTCAGTCATATTTCTAGGAAAAGGTAGAAAAGAAATATTTACGTTTGAAAGAATATTTTGAAACTGGAACAACATAGAGAAGTAGATAATTAATTATGCTCATTTTTTGTAATCTTTCATTGATTTATTTTTAGACTAAACTCAAAATATAATCTTGTTACTTCGAAAAGTGTTATTTTTTGGCTCAATTGTCAAATTTTTTTACCTCAAATTCGCAACTATTAAATTTATTACTTTTAAAAATAATTAATAAAAATTTACAAAAAATGTAAAAATAAAGTGATTTTTTTTTCATGACAGTAAAATGTAAATACACGTCTATGAAATATCTTTTAACTAAAACTTTGTAACTATTTAAATTTTTTTAAAGGAAAATTGTTTTCTCCCAGGGTGAAACAGATAAAAGCATATTTAATGCATACAGTTCCATAAAAAATATAAACTTCTTGCTTTTCATGGTACAGTTAAAAGCTTCATACATTTTTACATATTTTTTTTAAAAACTTTCATGCACTTTTATATATTTTTTTTAATATATTTCTCATTTAATATGAGAATTTGCAAGCATACTTCAACATCAAAGAATATACAAAATTTTTCCCAGAAAGGAAAAAAAAATCTGTTTTGAGAGGAAGGAATGAAAAACATACTAAATAAAGAAAGGAAAAGCAAACCTTTCTGAGAAACTAAAAACCTTATTTTTTATTATATTCCGTTGAAATATTAACTTTTTTTGTATTTTAAAAAAAACTGCATCAAAATATTAAAATTTTTAGTGAAACGTGGTTAAATATCAGTTTTGTTCTTGATTTTTTGGATATATTCTTTTCTGTACAAATTAATTATTATTTAAAATGAGATTTTTTAAATTTGAATTTTGATTTTCCTTAAATGAATTAAAATGATTTTTTTCCTGTTTGTGGAACATAACTAACTATCAACTTACAAGAGATATCAAATTTTATGCCTAATATGAATATTAAATAAATATAAAAATCTCTTTGAGTTTTGAAATAAAATGCTCAAGTTCTATCCTGAAGAAGAAATTACGATTTTTTTAGGAAAAAAACTTGAAGAAAAATACACTAGTTTCTCAAACGAGGAGCAACTTTTTGTCAAGACTTCATTTTAATGCCGTTTTAATTAGCTCCCACAATTTATTTCGATTGTTTTTCGCAAAGGTATTTTTTAGCTTAATTCCATTACACGGAATCTTCATTTTATTTAAGAAATGTGCACTGTGTAATAAATGTGTTCATATTAGAAAGACATACATTACATTAGTAAAACTTTTCAGTTTTTGTGATTTTTAAAATGCTATTAACAAACTTTCTTCAATTATTAAGTTAATAACGAAATTATTGAATGAAAAAAATAACTAAGCAATTTTTTGGAGAATGGTTAATAGCTGTAACTAAACAATTTATAATTTAATACTAGTTGAAAATATTTGTAGCGATTTTTTTAATAATTATATATGTGATAAGTTTTTATTAGTTGAATCACATCGTAAAGAATCTCTAAACACAATTTCATATTTAATTGTTCGAAAAGTACGTGCCAATTGAGAAAAACGGTGTATTGCATATATCAGACTTGTTATATGAGAATTACTGAATGCAAATGACATGCGAATATATTCCAAAAGACGGTATGCAGAAAATTATAGCTGCCAATAAACGGATTAAAGACAGCAATCGGAATGGGTTATGTTTGATCAGGAAAATGCACTGTTTCATGCGTCTTTGATAAATCAGCATATGCTGTCAACAGAGCTTTGCCGGAATGATCTACTCCATTCACTCTATTCATCAGAGTTAGTGACTTCAGAAGCTTTTTTGGTCGCTGTAGAATTGTCTTAAATGAAAACATTTTGATTCTTAAGGGCGAGATAAAAACTAGTGCTGAAAGGTTTTCATCAAAAGATCTGAGATACGTTAAAATAAAGAGGATTTTTTTTAAAGTTGCATGATGTACAGAAAAGGCCAATAGAACAGAATGACATTAGTGATTTTTTGCTATGAAATGTATCGCTATTTTTATGAATATATTGAACAAAAAGGAATAAACTTCATGAACATTTCACAAAATCTTCAATGAATCCAGAAAAAAACTCTTTAATGACTATAGAATAAAACTTAGATGTGATGCTTTCCGATATCCATCTAAAATTAGGAAGAACATTTCGGACACCCCAAATATTTTGCATTTAAAACAAATATAATAAGTATAATAAGACAGCTAAAATATAATATAATTACGTATCATAAAAACATAATATTGTCATACTTTTACAACAAGTCCTGGCATGCATTTGCCGATTGAACCCATGCGGTAATCTATGCATTTACGTGTAGCAGTCATAATTATCTGAAATAGGAAATAAAGCATAGTTTATTAAATTTAAAAAGTTAATGTTAGTTATCGGTTTAGCAGGTTAAAGGCAAACAGCAATTTATTTCATGATCAACGACGTGATGATGGCAACGTACTCGTCACTGCAAACTGATCACATTTACTACCGACACATAATGGTACCAATAGATCTAAAGCCGGTTGGGCTTCAAGCCACCACACAGCATGGAATCCGGTACCTTATAATGATAGCTCAGTTCATTAACCACTCTGATATTGCTGCTCAATCATAGCTCATAACATTCATATAAAATTTATGCTGACGTTCACTGGCAATATAGAGTAACGAAATTCACAATATTGTGATATTGTATGAGGATTCACAACTTTAATAGTTTCGTGATATAAGGATACCTAATTTATTTAAAAAATTTGATATATACTTTAAAACTAANGATAAAGATTTTAAAGAAAAAGTGTTTTAATTTAGATAGTAAAATAGTTTCAGAATGAAATAATGTAACCATTCTTCTGCAAACACAAAGGCTGATCACACCTCAAAAATATTTATGTAAATATTCCAAATGATAGAGCATAGAACGGTTAAAAAATAATACACCAAAGCAGAACATTCATGAAAACAGAACACAAATATATCAGAGACAAAAATATAAAGGATGCCTATTCTCATTGGGACTAGAAATCGATTAACAGTAAGTTGTTTTGTCGCTAATAGATGGCGTTCAATGAAATAATTGCGTATCGTTTCAGTTGTTGGATTGGAGTTGGATTGACGCCATTATTATAAACTATTTTACAAAAATAAAAGTTTATCTGCTTGATTGATATCTATGCAAATCTGCTATTCTTAATCGTTTTACAAAACACGGATGATATTGTTAACTTTACTTTCTGAAACACTTATTTCCCTCATTCAAAACTCTCTGAAATAAACCCCAAGTCGCAAAACCTAAAAACTTTGCCATAAATAAAATAACACTTGTTATTGCTGTTATAAATCGAGCATTCTATGAGCGAACCTCACGTTTTTTTGTTTTGTTTATGTTGTAGAGTTGCACTTTGTAATCTGGCAATTTCTCTTTGGTATATCAGAGTTTATTTTTTAAATAGTTTTCTTTTTTATTTCAACGTTCACATTAGATCGTCACTTAAAACAGCTATACGTTCTTTGCAGTAAACTTTACTTTTAATTGGATGGACAGACTGCTGCCGGTTATTTTACTGTAGTTTTAGAAGGAAAATTCTAACAGCGAGGACGGAATCAAACACTAAAATTCATTTGCTCTTGTTCTAAGTACATAATCTAATAAGTTCCAGAGAATTTAAGATTTAAAATTTTTAAAAAATAAACACCATCAAAAGCGGTATCTCCATTTTAAAGTGGCTTACAAATATTTCTTGGACATGCGTGACAATTAAACAGAGCATGCTAATGAGCTTGCTCCGATAAAAAAAAAGCCCAATTTTAAATAGAGATACATATTCAACCTTTTTTTTTGCGTAACACAGAAGTACAATAAAACTTACTGGGGAGGATTATAATTTAGGTTGAATCGAAAAGCTTTAGAAAGCATTAGGAAGAAACACCATGTCTATGTTATAACTTTACACATCACAGTTTTAGTGAAATGCTTACAGTTTCGGTTTGTCCATAACCATTGTATATTCTTAACCCAGTTTTATCCAGCCATTTTCTTATAACTTCAGTATTCTGAAAAAATAAATGTTAAAAAGTTTAGTTTAATAAATTATTACAGTTTGTGCAACAAATAAATGTGCAAATATATCACTTTAGAGTGAAATATTTTATTTTTTACGCTATCCCTGTAATGATGAGCTCAATTTTCAAATTCATTTCCCCCAGACAATAACGGAGACATGCTACTTTCTTTATACACTATAAAAAATAACTGCGAATTCTACAAAAAATATTTTTTAGAGAAAAAAAAACAGTTGAAAGATAAATACAGATTTTTGCTGTTCTTAATTGTTACCCGCGAGCTGAAAAAAATACTCGTTTTTTTGTAGATTTTTTTCGCACATTTCCGGTCAGGTTTAGACAAAAAATTTGACGATAAAATGCTGTTTTTTGCAAAACAATTTGCTTCTGTTTTTCTCCCTAATCAGAAACGAATGAAAACTGTCAATTTAAATTCTAGTCTATGGCTCCCACTTTTGCTTACTGTAAGATAAAGTTATATTTTTTAAAATCATTTTTCGGTTATTTTTTTTTTACTTGTCCTTTTTTTCAGAAATTATTTTATGGTTTAGGACATCGTATAAATAAAATTGAGATTCGATTTTATTGAAAAGTAATTCGGTTTTGCGGTTTTCTCTCTATGTAACGCAAATGGGGGTTAGTGTCAACAAAAATGTTCCATGAAAGCTCGTTTGTCCCAATGAGTTCCCTTATCTTCTGGATTGGGTTCAAAATTACGAGGTTACGAAGTCATTAATATATTACTTTGATTCTCAGAAACTCAGAATTGGGTCGGCAGTTCAATGCCGATAGTGAAATAAAATAAGCAAATACTAGAGCTGCCTTGGCTCAGGGGACAGAGACGATCACCTTTCAATGAGGTGACCCGGGTTCAAATCCCAGTCATGAGAAGTCATGCGAATTTTATTCTCTGCTCGCATCTACTGTAATGTTGAAATAGTTATTGTGTAACAATTCTTGTTAAAATAACAGAGTTTTCCGTTAAAGTAACAGAGTTTGTTTGTTAAAGAAACAGAGTTTGAATGTTAAAATGACAGCACTTATGTATTTAAAAAACAACCACCCTGTTTAAACTAAGAAACTGATATACGTTTTCCAATGGTTTATTAAAACATATAAGACGGCACATAAATGTTATTTACAGAAGAATTCATATATTATAAATATATATATTATTATTCATACATTATATGATGTTGTGACTCAAACAATATTTATTTTGTATTTCCATGACAGCGAGATATATAATGTTTGGTAATCTGGCAATAAGAAAATGGTTGTGTTCTAAATTTACGTTGCGTTAAAGAATTACGTAAAACTTTGTTACTCTCTGGAAATATGTGTTAACGTTCTTTATAATATATTAATTCTTCTGTAAATAACATTTATGTGCCGTATTATGTGTTTTAATAAACCATTGGAAAGCGCATATCAGCTTCTTAGTTTGAACCCACCCATTTATTAAAAAACAGTTTCATACATTCATAGTAGTTTCAAACAGTCACTCCAGCTGTCAGTTTTTTTCTGTAAATTTAATTTTTTTAACTGTGTATGTTTAGTTAAAATTATCTGTAGCCGTACATATATTATTGAATATGAATAAAAATGTAATCTAAAAATTGAAAACCAGCTTACCAGTGTCTCTCCACCAGAGAAACAGTGTTCCAGTTTGTTGAATCTATGAACATTTAGATTTTCCTGCACAAGTGATTTGTATATAAACGTTCCAGCACAAAACGTATCGATGGGGTATTTTTCTAAAATCTGAGAAAAGATAAAGATTTTAAAGAAAAAGTGTTTTATTTTAGATAGTAAAATAGTTTCAGAATGAAATAATGTAACCATTCTTCTGCAAACACAAAGGCTGATCACACCTCAAAAATATTTATATAAATATTCCAAATGATAGAGCATAGAACGGTTAAAAAATAATACACCAAAGCAGAACATACATGAAAACCGAACACAAATATATCAGAGACAAAAATATAAAGGATGCCTATTCTCATTGGGACTAGAAATCGATTAACAGTAAGTTGTTTTGTCGCTAATAGATGGCGTTCAATGAAATAATTGCGTATCGTTTCAGTTGTTGGATTGGAGTTGGATTGACGCCATTATTATAAACTATTTTACAAAAATAAAAGTTTATCTGCTTGATTGATATCTATGCAAATCTGCTATTCTTAATCGTTTTACAAAACACGGATGATATTGTTAACTTTACTTTCTGAAACACTTATTTCCCTCATTCAAAACTCTCTGAAATAAACCCCAAGTCGCAAAACCTAAAAACTTTGCCATAAATAAAATAACACTTGTTATTGCTGTTATAAATCGAGCATTCTATGAGCGAACCTCACGTTTTTTTGTTTTGTTTATGTTGTAGAGTTGCACTTTGTAATCTGGCAATTTCTCTTTGGTATATCAGAGTTTATTTTTTAAATAGTTTTCTTTTTTATTTCAACGTTCACATAAGATCGTCACTTAAAATAGCTATCACCCTTATTTTACCAATAATTACAACATCCGCTCTATTCAAAAGGCTGATGTTGTTTTCCCGTAGTGAGATCGGATAGTGGGATCGGATAATGAGCTTAAAAAATTAAAACGAGTTTGAATCTAAGAAACGCAAAAGTAACTTTATTAAAAGCTAAGCAAGCTATAGTTTATTGTTCTTATTTTTTCTTCATTTCTCTTTCATATTTATGAAGTAGTTTTATCTGAGTGCTTTACATATAAAAGAGCACACACATTTAGACATAAGATGTATCAATACTTAATCATAAAATTTCATATCAATGAACTGTTCGCTATTTCGCTTTGTTATACTCTGTATGCCTTACGAGTGGAGCATATCTTACTATGGTTGTCATCAGCATAAAATTAATAAAATTATTTAATTAATTATATAATAAAATTATATATATCGGTGTTTAAACATATTGAGTGGCTCATAGAATTCCTGGCGATTTCCCGTGGCGAATTTTTTAAATATCTCCAAGTAAGTTTTTGAAATCTCGCTAACTGAGATTCTGGAAGGTATTTCGGGGAGATTATTTTGAACATCCAATCACACCACGATCACACCATAAATTCCTTAAATCTGATTGGTTATTTCATATGTATACCTACACGAAAGTTGAATTTCGTTAGAAAAGAGGTGAAAGGGTTTATTTTTTTGCCATTTATTCTTCTGATCTCTTGCTGTTAGAATCATCGTTTTTATTTTATTTTTAACCATTATTTTATTTATTACCGTTATTATTTCATTTTTAATTTTTTTTTGTGCGGTAACGGTTGAAAATGTCGAGTCAATTTTAACTTTACTGAATGCAAAAGGTAAGAGAGTGATAAATTATGGTTTAACGAGATCACCGAAAAGCTTAGTAATATTTTCCGAATCGCTTTGGTAATGATTTTGGAAAAATTAGCAATAAAATATAATTGCCGGCCAGGTGGCCAAGCGGTTAGCGCGCCTGACTGCGAAGCCAATGGCTGCGGGTTCAAATCCTGCTCTGGGCATGGATGTTTCTCTCTCTAAGTGTTGTCCTCTATTGTGTGTGATGTGTGAATGTGGCCCACCCTTTTAAACGGGTTTGTGGCAGTGTGGCGTGGGTAATGTTGCTCGCCTCCGTGACTTTGGTTCACAGGTGCCCACTGGGTAACGGTGCCCACTGGGGGAAATAAGTAACAATTCTGGCATCTTCCAAGGCGAAGAATAATGTTCAGTGCCCACTATTTGAAAAAAAAATATATTTTCACAATAAATGATAAAATTTTGTAGTTTTACGATGATATTTAGAGTATGGAGTTAAAACAATTTGTTCGGTTACCTATAATTATGAAAACAATAAGTTTTCGGTAAACTGATACGCTGGGAACGAGAAAATAACAAATACATGGTTAAAATACCGTATATTTTGGTTTATTAATCAGAAATATGTTTTTAAATTTTTTTTTTTATTAGAAATATTATTACTTGTAGTATGGTAATTTTAACCGAAATTTTTTCTTCATATAGTAAATAATATCAGCAAAATATTGAAATTTCCTGTTAAAGTAATTGATTTAAATAACATGGAGTAATTAATTAAAAAAACCTTATTCAATACCATAAAATCGTTTTTTAGAAAACCTGTTCAATTAATTTAAGATTTTAAGACAGCGACTTACTTGAAGTGTTTTCTTAGCTGAAAACCTAGGCATTTCATGAACAAATATGCAAGCACCTTGCGTCCAAGCTCCAAATAAGTTATAAGCTGTAAGAGCCCAGCCTGTGTCAGTCATTCCCCAAAGTATGTTGTTACTTGTAAGATCTAAATTATACCTAAAAAAATGCGAGTTGACAAACACTGAGAAAAAAGTATGGTCAAAGCTACCAGAAAATTTTGTAATATTTACTATGTTTCTGACTTCATGGGAACACCAAAAGTTCGCCAATTTTTATCGAATTGTTTTGGTAATGATTTCGTTAGAATTAACAATGAAATATGGTTTTATAATATGTAGTAAAATTTGATAATATTATTATGATACTTTGGAGCATGGCATAAGAAACATTTATTCGGTTAAATTTACTTTTCAGAGTTTGTATTTTTTACAAAGTAGAAATAAGTATTTCAATTTGGAAAATCAGAAATTCGTGTAAATCATTACCATATGAACTAAAAAATTAAGGAATATATTTTTTTATCGTATATTTCACTTTTATTCCTGACGGTATTCTTTACAGTAAAATCTATTTTTACCGAAACATGTTACGGAACAAAAAGTCTGATTGATTATAATTATTAGAGTAATAATCACCATAAAATTACTGAATCACTCGAATTAAATAAATATTACTGGGAAAATTGCGGTATAATATTTTACAGTAAAAAGGGATTTTTCGGTAAGATGGATTTTACAGTAGAATAGATTTTGCGGATGATGCACCCAAAGTGCTGATATTTTATATCGTAATTTCGTCCGGAATTACTGACAGTATGATAAAAATGCTAATATTGCCAATTTCTTACAGTAGTTTCAATTTTTAAACCAACTTTTTTGTCTTTTTTGTAGGACTAATTAAAAAATGTTTTACTCTAATTTGCATTCCCTTTTATATTTAACTAATGATTATCATTTTCTAATTAGAATTAGAAGCGTTGTTTTACTTTTATAATAGATCGCATTTTTTCTTTTCTTTTATAACTTGTACCGAGTGTTACAATTGGAGATCCGGTTATTATAAAAATGGCTTTTATTTAAATATCAAGGATGATTTTCATCACTTCTTACTAAAACAAGACACTAACGATTCCATCCATTCAGACGACTTATTATATGATGATAATAGACTTGATGAAACATCGAAAAATTCTTCAGTCAATAATCTAATTCAAACTTCTCTACTTTCGTATCCTGTAACCAGTGCACTGTAAAAAATGGATGCTCAAATTTCGTGAAACTTTCTTCGTTTTTGACAAAACCGTTTCCTGGTCTTTGCTCCCAGCGAAAATTCCACTAAAGTGGCATAATAACTATTGTTACTTCTTCGAGAAAACGAATTTCATCAATATTTAAGAAATATTTCGTCATTCTACTTTTTTTTCCAAAACAGAAAAACCTCGTATCGCCTAATGCATCTCACTTTTCTAATAATTTTGGGAACCACCACCAGTATCTTGGGCGTCAAAACTTTTACTCATTGAATATCTTTTTGTTTCATTTTTCAAGATTTTCAAATAGAGGTCAGCACTTGATTTATTTATAATATTTTCTTACTGATTTGGCAATTTATATTTTATTTTTAATTGGTTTTTCTAACTGTAACTATTTTTATTTATAAGTGGGCGTATCATTTTTAAATCTTACTATGTGCACTTTTAAGTTGTGTTTGCTGGTTGATTATTTCTCCGTGCTTCTCAATTCTTATAATGATTTTCTCTTATTTGTCTATCCATTATGTGACCCTGGGGCACTGTCAGTTTCAGTTTTTCCACTGACAACAAAAAGGCTCCTGTGTGTTGGTAGGCAGTGTGTCCCCTGATGAAGTTTTGTCTTGCCAACACACATATCTTTTGTTTTTATTGTTTTTTTTTGCTTTTTCCTGCTTTAATTGTTTTTTTGAATAACTGAGTTAAAATAAAGCAAATTTTGTATTAGCTGCTTTAGGCTACTTTTCCATTTTGATTTAATGTTTTAATTTTTAATTTACCTTTTGGTCTTTTTCTATATTCGTAAATTAGATTCATTTTCTGATTAGATTGGGCATCATCGTCTAATAATCTTGAAAACTTTATCTTGGGCACTATATAAGTGAATAACTGTCATCCAAATAACACAAGAAGCAGAGGTTTAGAACAGAGAGATAAATAACACATATACCCCCAGGGAGATTTGACACCTGAGATATTTCTGGTATGAAGCCAAGTCCTTGACCGCAATATAGCCCGGTCGGCTTTTTTCGTCACTTTATTTTCGATCTTCTGGCATTCATTTTAGTTTCATCATTCTAGTTAACAATCTCCCCAATGCACTGCGATGAGGTTCTGGATAGAGGAAACATTTTCGTCGGATATTTGAGAGTTCGCGTTTCTCACAAAACACGTGATTTTTAGACGAAATGAGTAACAAAATTAACGAAATATATCGCAATGATTTCCGAATTGACAAAATGGAGAGTTTTATTTCTTAGAGTGCAGTTCTGATTTCTCAACAAAAACTGAATCTTATATTTCCCGTAATGGTTTTTCTACACTGTTCACAATAACTCGGTCGGAAAAAGTCTGTTCTGAATCAGTTCTAAAAATATCGTCTGCCCTTTAATTTATCTTGCTGTACTGATTTTCATTATTGATTCAGTTAGCTTATTTTTTTTATGATTCTTACTGCCTACTTAAAAAATAGAATCTTCAATACGTCTGACATTTTTCTGTTCTATATTATATAGTAATAGTTAAATTTAAACTACATTAATAATTAAATTTATTCCAGATTAATACTTAAATTTTAAAGCTGTTTCATTATACTTTGCTTGATAATTTGCCGATTAAAAAAATTTTTTTGTTTTGATGAACGCTTAAATATTATAATGAATGCGAAAGAATCTTACTTGCCGTAATCTCTTAAACAAATTCCATAGCTTGCGTGAGTATGTTCTACCATTTTTGGATTGCTTGTTGTTCCACTTGTGAAGTATATTATCATGGAATCATCACTTTTTGTCAGAGTACACTGCAAATACCAGAACAGTTTAGATTCCAATTTCATTCAAATTATATTTTTTAAATATATTTTATTTTAAAATAAAACTATATCAATGAAAATTGAATTTTAATTCTGAATTATTATGAATTATTTATTAGTTATACATTGTTATACATTGATTATTACTAATTATTACATCGATCCTTAGTTAGCGTCATTTTATTAATTAAAGCTATAGTTAATTATTATGTAAATCCTTATTTAACCTTAGTTATTATCAAATTTTTTTAAATAAGATTTATAACTGCAATGAATTAAAAATATTCTAAAGGCACACAATATTAAATTCTGGATCATACTACGGTATAAAATACTGGCAGTTTTGGCGCATCATCCCTAAAATCTATTTTACAATAAAATCTATTTTTACCGTAAAATAGTCTGCCATAATTTTTGCAGCAATATTAATTTGAGTGATTCATGGATTTTACGGTAATCATTACCTAAAATATTTCAGTATATTAGTTTTTTTGTTCATTAACATGTATCGCTAAAAATGGATTTTAAGGTCAAAAGCGCCAGAACCTTGAGTTAATTGTAGAATAGTTTGCATTTATATTGTTGATAAAAGAAGAGGCAACAAACAAACGTAGATTCTATTGATAAGAATAAAAGTAATGATAAAGTAATATAGAATTAAATCAGAAAGAGCATGAAAATGCATACCTGCCAACTTTTAATACTTTCAAGGATTATTTTTCACAGTGGTAGTAAAATTGAATTTGAATTACAAGTTTAGACAGAAACATAAGTTGTATTTTGAAAATGCTTAGCGGATAATCATGTAACTATTGCATGTCAAAATATATGCTTAACTTTTTTAAAATTAGTGGTGGTCGAAAAGATAATAAATTAAGTTTTTAAATGCAAGGAATATTTAAAAAGCATGCATTTCACTACCACTTTAAATATAGAAATAAAATCTTACGCCAAATGCGTAAAAGTTTGCAGGTATGAAAATACTTTAAATTTATATTATGAAAAAACTTGAATGTACGAAGAAGATAAAACGGAAAACCAGCCTGACTCACTTTCTAGCATGTTGAATATTTATCTATACATTAAGTATTTATTTCGAATGATTTCGTATTTTCATAGAAATAAAAACTTATTTACGGAGTAATTAATTAGACTAATTTTTGATCCTTTATAAAATGGCTTTAGAAATTTTAAACATAAAGAGTGCTAAGGTGCCGCAAACTGTCATACCAATTATAGGTGATGGAACTTGCCTTTTTCGAGAAATAACATATATATATATAATCTGCTAGGTCTGTGCTCAGACGGCTGTGTCTGTAGTTGGCTCGATGAACGCGTCAACTCACGGTTGCGATGCTTCGAAAAATAGACTCTCGCCAAATGTGAATTGCTTTCAGTCATTCGATTTCTGCATGATGAAGGAAGCAATGCAGCCGAAATTCATAGACGAATGAGTAAAGTGTACGAAGAAAGGTTCATGAGTGACAGCTAAGTACGAAAATGGTGCAGGTACTTTGATGCTGGACGCACAGATGTTCCGGTCAGGGAAAGAAGTCAGTGTCTACCGATGATCTTGCTCAGCGCGCGTGGACCAGAAATTTTTACTGTCTGCCATTTACAAGTACAGGCGATTCATGAAATCGTCGGTTCACAATTTCTAGTTTGAGTGATTTGATTCCGGAAATTTCCCTGTCAGCTCCTTATACCATTGTGAGGTTAGATTTGATATGTATATTATATAATGGTATCTTACATTGTTCAGTTTAGGAACTTGCCAAGGTCTCAAAAAATCCTATTTAAAAAAAGGTAAAAATTTGTCCCATGTGGCTGCTTGATTAAGTGAATCCGCTACTTAATGGCACAAATGTCTGAAGTTACTACTATCTAGCATTTACAAGTTCAGCTCTTAGTGAGATTGCTGTTAGTGAGCAAGGGGCTCATATCGTGACTGCCAGACAGTATATTGTTCCAAGTAGGAAAATAATACAAATTTAATATATAGTGGAAGCATTTGTAATATAAATACCTGATGATTAACAGTGTCAGTTTGAACATGGTTGAGGTCAATCCATCCAGGTTTTCTAAAATAAAAAAAGTTAGCAAAAATTAGCTTTATTATTTACATATGCATAAAAATCTGATGAAAATGATAGTACACGTGCATCCTTATTGTACAGTTAAGTCACATGATATAATGTAGTTTTCTAGACATATTGTCTATCAAAAAAAAATTTTTTTTTTGTCCTGAACTTAAAGATGTTTACCAACAATATTTATTTATTTCTGCCGTTATTATGAGTTCAATTTTGATCATTATTGAAAATTAAAGGATAAAAACTGAAAGCGGTGTTTGGTTATCGCATGTATCCTATGATAATAACACATTACGCAGCATTTCACAACTGTTAATAAATAACAACTGACAATAAATAATATTTACTTTAATTATATGCTTTTCGTAAAAGTATGTCCAGTTAAAGCAATGGATAATTTAATGAAATATTCTTAAACAATATTAGGAATTAATTTTTTGCACAATTTTATGAAGTAATATTTTTGGCTTAAAATATTTTATGAGTTTTGAAAGTAACCAAAAATGAAAATTAAATTTTGAAAAAAAATTGTGGATTAAGTTGCAATGATAATCCAGAAAAAAATTAATAGGTTTAAATTATATTCCAATATAATCGGGAACTAAATCTATGGTGATGCAATAAAAAATTGGGAATTATTAATCGAAAATTCTTTAATATTAACGTAACAATACGTGTATCTTCAAGAAATAAAAAATAACTGCATCAATTGTGGGGTATCTCCTTATTATTCTATGAAATACAAATTATTGTAAGAGTAGTTATTAATTTAAAAAACTACTCAAATATCGTTAAATTTATTGAAAGTTGTACTCAATTTCTTTTACTTACTTTCCGAATTTCCCAAAAAATGATATTGACAAGTGGAAAATCAACTTAGAAAAATGGAAGAAGATATAAATATTCACGTTTGCTACGTTCTGTTAAAAAAAATGGAGAATTTATTGTCATCTAGTCTTTAAATTGTTTACAAGTTTCGTTAACTACGAGAAAAACTATAAAATAATGTTTTCTGATGCTATGTTAATATATTCCAACAGAAATACGAATGTTCGTATTCGAAAATTGTACTCCACGTTGTTCCGTAAATGGTGCAGGTATTAAATTTTTTTAAATAGTTTTTCCCGAACAATAGTAACATATGTTTAAAAACTTTGCAACCAATTTTTAAATTTTTTTGCAATAAATAACTTCTTTTCTTCTGTAAAATGCAGAAAATCATTTCCATCTCCTTCCGTTTTTTAATTGATTTATTTAATTGTCTGATATTTATGGGCAGCTGCGACTTCTAGCAATATAGTTAGTTTTATTGCGTATTAAGTTAGGAATTACTGCTATTGGGTTTCATTATTCTTCCTTAGTGAACTTTTTTTTTGTTATTTTATTGCGTATTTCACGAGAAAATGAAGAGCATTTTAATTAAAGGGAAATTGAGCAATATATTACCTGATCGGGTTTTCAGCTACTATAACTTTATTCTTCAAATATTTATATGAATTAGAAGCTGTAAATGAAAAAAAAAATGGTTTTTGAAAAGTTTGATTTCAATTCACTTTGTATTAGTGTTTAACTAAATTCAGTCTTTTAAAATATCCTAAGTAGCCATATTTTAATATTGTTGTGAAAGCTTGGAATTTAAATTTTTTAAAAAAAAAACTATAGTTGATCTTAAAAGAAGTTAAAATTTATCGTTCATTGATCTCCATGGAAGAATAATAAAAATTATGGTTTGAAAAAGTTTATAATTTGAACGCTAAGAGTCAAGTTAAAAAATTCTTTGGGTGTCTGATAATTGCCAGTTACTTAAATCGAATTTATTCCGCGTTAGTCGTTTACAAAATTTTTTAAAAGTTTTTTTAATTAAGTTTTTTTAAGAAAGTTTGAATTTTAAGAAAGTTTTTTTTAATAAACTATTAAAGTTAATTTCAAAAATAGTACAAATTCCTCTATTATTAATCTTCATGGAAGTATAATAAAAATCATGGTTTAAAAAATTTAAATTCGAACACTAAAAGTCAAGCTAAAACAATTCTACTGTGAGTCAGAAAATTGACTGTTATTTAAATAGAATTTATTCTGTGTCAGTCGTTTTATTGAAAAAATGTTGAAAATTTCTAAAAATATAAAATTTCTAATTTCTCAAATCACGAAAATAATTTCTAAGAATGAGACTATTATATTGTTACATCGAACTAACGATTTTTGATCATACGCTGTTGTTAATGTTTGAGCTTACATCAATGATTTTTTTCCCAGTATTTAATATTTTTCAAAATATTGAATTTGTTGAATAACATGTTAAGTTCAAACTCAAATAAGCTTTTGTAAGGATCAATTATGTATCAATTTTGTAACCGTCGCTGAACACCCGACTAAAATATGAGTTTACGACTACCAATGTTCAACTCCGTAGCCTTGTAATTTTGAACCCAATACAGAAGACAAGGAAACTACTGGATCAGCACCCCCAGAGGTATTGATTTGCCATGAGAACTTAGAGGACTTTGTGACCCCGACAGATTTAACGTACAACAGTCACCTTTTAATACACGGGGATTCTTCGGCTGCCTGGATTCGAACTCCCGTTCTCAAGAATACGAGTCTAACGCCCTACCAACCAGACTATCCCGGCCAATTACTGATCAATGATCAATTTATGAGTTTAAAAATCACACGAAGAAAAAAGTATGAGCAAAAGTTCTGGAATATTGCAAAATTTGTTGTGCTTCTAGCTCTATTGGAGCACCCAAAAGCTCGGTAATTTTTACCGAACCGCTAAGGTAATGATTATGCTAAAATTAACAATAAAATATGATTTTACAATACGTGATAAAATTTGGTAAATATAGTAAAAATTGATAAATTTGGTAATTTTTCCTCGATACCTTAGAGAAAGGCAAAAAACAATTTATTCAGTGAAATATACTTTCCTGTTTTGTATTTTTTACTAAATGTGTAGTAATAACAGCTATAATTTTTAAAACCTGAATTTCAATAAACTATTACCATATGAATAGAAATGAATGGATTAAAAAACGTATATTTTGGCTTAATTAACCAGAAATATGCTTTTTTTGTAACCAGAAATTTCATTACTATACAGTACGGTAATTTTTTCCAGAATTTTTTTCTCCATAATAAATTTGGCGATTGTTTTTCTGAAATTAATTTATAAGAAGTTAGTAAACCTCATTATGACAAACGTACATTTTAGTTTTGCAGAGTAGCCACTTTCCAGAAAATATTGAAAACTAGTTAAAAATAGATCAAGGGAAAAATTAAAAACTAGTAAAAAAAGATCAAGGAAAAAATGTTTTAACTATTTTCTATCGACTAATAGTATGAGAAGTGGGATAACTTAAAGACAATGATTAAGTAGTTTCTAAACATACGACTAAGTAAGACCAGCAATGTTACTTTATTTTTTTTAAAGAAAAAGTTTTTACGGAAAAATACAAACATTTATTGCAGACATAAGGAGATCACGTAGAATAGAATATCGTATACATATGAACTACTTACTTCATCAACAATGTTTGCTACCGAATCATGAACTATAATGCATTCAGCTTTTAAGGATTCCATGCGATAAATTAAATCTTTTACTTTTAGTTGCATTGTTGCCGGACTTAAAATGGATCCTAGAGAAAATAATTTAAGAGGGTTTTAAAATGTCACAAAGCAAAAATTTTATTATGTTACTTTGTTACTTTATTTTTTTATGTTACTTTTATTATCTTCGTTATTTTATTTTGTTACAAAGTATCTCGTTTATGTGTGAAGGTGGAATCTTTTAGTAAAGAAATTGACAATTTTCCAACTGACTAAAACGCTCAAGCTCCATCCTTGATGACAATGTAAATTTCCATCAATATTTTTTGACCTCTGTAAACAGAATTTATTGTCATTTAATTGCTTATCATATTTATTGGTGATTCAAAATTGACAACTTTTCAACTAATCAGTGCACCAAAATCTCCCCTGGAGCTCTACAATAGAAGATATGATGATAATATAGATATGAGATAGATATAGATGACAATCGAAGATTTAATCGTTTCTTGAACTAAACAAAAAAAGACCATCTAGGCATATTATAGACGCAAAGAATTTATTACCATATTATCGCCAAAGAGAAATTATCACCAGCTTCAAATTTGACCAATTTTTGACCCCCTAGTGCACACAAATTTTAACTGGAGCTTTCGCTGGATGACTATACAAGCTTTTTCTAACTACTGCAAGCAGAATTTCTGGGCATATTGTCGCAAAATAGAAGTTATTATGAGTCGAAATTTTTTCGGCCCCTTAGAATGCTCAATTTTTTACTGTAAATCAATGCCTAATTAATTTACATTTGCTTTCTAGATTACACTTGATTTCAAAATTACATTTGTTTTCTAAATTGTAATTATTTTCTAAATCACATTAAATTACATTTTCATTTTCAAAATTACATTTGTTTCCTAAATTACATAATACATGAATTGTATTTATTTTTTAATGAGTTCAAGGATCTTTTATTGAAAAAAAAATCGGTTACTTTTCAGTTTAAGCTAATTAAGAAAACATAGCTAAAAAAGGAAAATGAACTAAAGACAATTGTTAGAAATTGCGTAGAGGAGAAAATAATTACATTTCTGTCATATCTATAAAGAAAAAAGAAAGACGCATCATTTCCGTAATAAATTATAATCAGTCCAAGAAGTCTTCCGATGTCAATTTAAACAATTGAACTAATTTTTCCCAGATCAAAAATGATAAACGTAGGGTGTAATCATACCTGCAATATACTTCTATCATCTTAGAATAGTCTCTCAACGTTTTTCGAAACTTAAACTTTTTATTTTTAGGTTTGTCAAAAACAAAATGTTTTTCTCTTTCACACCTTGATAAATGTAGTTTTTTTCCAAACCTTTATTTTCTTTTATTATTTTTAAATTAGAGCATTTAGGACATTTATAATAACATACTTACATGCATTTGTCATGTGAGAATTTTTTATTTACATGCATGATGTCGCTATGTTATAATATGACATGTGTCTTTCATATTATACATTCAAAAAAGTGGATTATATAAAATGAACTAAATTAAAAAATGAAATGAAAATGGATTGGTCATGTTCTACATGAACCACATAAATTTAAAAGTAAAACAAGTCTTTAATTGGAATCCTCAGAAGAATAATAAAAGTGAAGACCAAAAAATACTTGGCGTAGTACGATTATACATAAATTGAAAACAATAAGCAAGACACAAAAAAGACAAAATATTTGGCTAAAATGGAGTGAGATGGAGAGCTATTATAGACTCCTAAAGATAGACTATAAAAATTCATAATCTTCATTCATATCAAAATTAATAATTAATTAATCTATTAGCGTTCCCATACGGGAAATTTTACCATATCCTGGTAGATTTGACCATACTGCTTTTTCAGTGTATAAATTTTATTTCCAATAAAGTTCGTGTGATTAGAATAACCATTTTATATATGATGAGGACATGAGTTATCCATTGTTTGATCATTGTCCTATATAGTTAGAAATCATAAAATTTAATCTAAGAATTATAACTGTGCTTTTAATTTAAAACATTGGTAATCACTTTTGAAAAAAAAATTAAACTATATTCATATGGACTAAGTAAAAAGCCACAATATTTGTAATTCAGAATGAGATATGAAATACATTCAATTTTCGAATTCACACTTCATTTTGAAACAAAAAGATAAAATAAAGGAATTTATTAAAAAAAAAAACAGTTTTTGTAAAAAAAAAGTATTGACACTCATTTGTTTATATGAGATCTCAAATTAATTTTGAAGCATATTTTAAAGCCATGATATTTCACACTAATTTTCCGTATGAATGCCTTTGTGATCTGCTACTCATGAACAATAGGCATTTATGAGACAATATACACCTGTTTTATTCCCATTACTTTCGATTTCATTAATTCAAATTTTCATGAATAAATCTAGGAGTGTCATCGTTTTCAATTTAACCAATGATAAATGACATGAAAATGCTATTCCCGAAAGGATTCGGAATTTGAATTCATATCACGTCGTACTTATTTATCTTATCTATATTTTAAATTTTTTACTTGATTTTCTGTTATTAACTTATCATAAATTTATGTTTCAAAATTTTCTTAAAGAACTTTATTTCAAATATTTGACTATTAATACTGGAGAAATTTTTATTTAAATTAATTTATATTTTATTGCAGTAACAATTATCTATTCGAAATCGTCAATAATTCTTTTAGAATAACGCTACTGTTATTAAATTTTATAAAATTAATTATTATGTAAAAAAAGAGATACAAATTTATTGATTTATTACATACTGGACTTCGGTTTCCCATTTAGGTTATATGCAATTTTTTTTATTTTGATCGAACCAGAAATTTATCTTGTTAAAATGAGTATGACGTTATTTATATGGATCTTACGGTGCTATTTTAAAATATAAGAGTGTACAAATTATAAACGAAATTTTTAAAAGATCTTCCGGGGGTGATATAGACCTGTTTTAGGTAGTTTTTGTAGTTATAAAGGGGTAAGAAAAAGACCTACTGCTTGGTTGTTTTAGTACACTCTAAAAATTACGGTTTAAAGTAATGGCACTTTGGGTGTCTTATCCGGATAATGGATTTTACGGTTGATGTGAAATCCATTTTACAGTAAAATCCATTTTTATCCTAAAATATTATATCGTAGTTTTTACAGTAATATTTGTTTAATTCGAGTGATTCAGTGACTTTACGGTAATTATTACTGTACAAATTACGGTACTGTTGCGTAGCTTGTTACTATAAAACGTAAGCGTCGATGCCTCCAACCTAAGTGCCTATGCTTTTTACAGTAGTTCAATCCGGATTTTCGTCTCCGACTTTCAAGAGGTTAGCTGCGCACAGTATTAATCGACATCGCAAACGTTGTTATTCATACGTAGTTAATCCCTGGTCACCAAGTTTTCCCAGAACTTTTCTAAACAAATTGACTTTACATATATATATATATCTTTTTAAATTAAAAAAAAAATCTAATTGACTTTACATTATTTATTTCACAAAAATACTCTTCACCAGTGTAGCGATCAACAAAAGAAGCACGTAGTTTACATGGCATTCAAAATACATATTTTAGACTTTCTCCTACATGTCCTTAAATTTATTTACGTTCATTTGCTATTGTTAAATTAATACAGCACACAATAAATATTAAAAAATAATAAATCAATTTTTACAAAACTGAAATTTCACTTTAGCGGTCTTATTTGGTTGTTATTAGCAATCGATGGTTATTATTATAACTATGATTAGGATATATTTTTAAAAGTATCAATGTAGAAAATACCTGGCAACAGGACTTAGCCTTATAAAACTTATAGTGAAGGGAATACTTGGCAAGTGTATACCGAATAATAACACGTAACCTTTAAAGCATCAGTGTAAAGTAATCGGAAAAATGTATGCAAGGCAGTGGTTCTCAATCTTAAAAACATCAGAGTAGGAAATACCAGGTAATAACTCGTAGATTATAGCCGAGTTGCTAATCCGGTAATTAAAAATTTAATCACTAATCAACCTGTCAAGAATAACCTGTATTCCAGACGCTGATATTATTCATAATATAACGTTGGAAAAAAAACATAAAATTGAAAAAAAAAAACTATCTCATTTACTAAATGATGAAGGAATGTCCGAATAAAAAATATTGTATGGTTTTATAATTGTCATATGCACCGAAGAGCCATTACATTATGACCACCCTGCTAATAATATGTAGGACCACCTTTAGCCCTCAAAACTGCTGACACCCGTCGTGGCATTGATTCCACAAGGTGCTAATGGGTAGTCTGAGGTATCTGGTACCAAGCGCTCACCAACTGGTCTTGCAATTCCCTCACATTGCGAGGGGTTAGCGTAGCAGCACGAATTTGGTTTTCCAAGTAGGGCTACAAATGCTCTATTGGATTAAGGTCAGGTGAATTTGGGGGCCAAGACAGGACTTGAAAGTCACTGGAATGTTCCTCGAACCAATCCATGACGATTCGACCCTTATGACATGGTGTATGATCCTGTTGGTAAACACCACCCCACGCAGGAAACACTGTTGCCATGAATGGGTGAACCTGGTCTGCAACTATGTTCAAGTAGCTTGCAGACGTCAGGGATTGTTCTATGAACATTATGGGTCCTAATGTGCCCCATGAAAACATTGCTCCTGGGCGAGAAACCATGAAAACCTGGGCGAGCCCAGTGTTATAGATCGAGGATGGTCATAATGTAATGGCTCTTCGGTGTATGAAATATATTTGGAAACTTATTTTGAAGCTAAACTACACAGTACAAAATTCCGGATCAAATTATGATGCTAGTACATTTTATCGTAAAATCCACTTTTACTGGAATATGTTGCGGTGAAAATGTAACAAAAATCTGATAAACCGTAATTTTACAGTAATAAATACAATACAACTTCTGAATCACTTTAATTAAATAAATATTACAGTAAAAATTACTGTATATTATTTTACGGTAAAAATGGATTTTACTGTAAAATTTATTTTGCGAACGATGCCCCCAAAGTGATGGTTCAAATTACGGTATAAAATACCGTAATTTGAACGCAATTTTTTACAGTTGAAATGCCAAACCTGAAATCACCGCCTCAAACGGGATAGGTATGTTCCTTCCACTCCTTCGCCTGAAATAAAGTCATTTTCAAGCCTGAAATAAAGCCTTAAATAAAGCCATTTTCAAGCCTGAAATAAAGCCTGGAATAAAGTCATTTTCAAGCCTGAAATAAAGCCATTATAACCTGAAATGAGAACAGAGTCGGGACGTCCTGTTTTTAACAAATTAGAAAACAGAATAGTTTGTGATTTGAGTGCAAGAAGGGCAAAAATTTTAATCTTATCGAAATCACTTTTTGGAAGGAAGTCACTAAAAAGTAGACAGATGAAGTCTTAGAGTTGACAATGTTTACCTTGTTGTTGTAGAATGTTTGCGCACCGAATTCGAAGTGGTTTCGTTACGAATTGCGGACTTATATAAAACATACACATCTAAGTACGCACGTACTGTGTTTGATTAGTTATTACTGTTTCTGAAATACCGTTTTTACTTGACGCAGTTAAATTATTGAATTTTGAAATAATTTTAAAATTATTAGAAGTTAAAGGTAAGAAGATGGAAATTAGTATAATTCTGAAATGTATGGTACTCTTCAAACGATTTCTGTTTTCCAAGTATTTCTGAAATGCGGCCAAACTATAAAACAATTTAAGAAAGTAAAGCTTATCTTTAATGTAAAAAAAATTGTAAGATCTGTCTTAAATGAAAGTTTATATCGAATAGCGTAACTATACACAATATAAATACCTTGTTATGTGAAATAAAAAAATAAAACTAATCAATAAAATATTAGTTTAATTCTTTGGGTTGAAAAGCTTTAGCATAATTTATTTCTAGCAAAATATCTTTCTCAGCTTCACTTGGATTGACAGAAAATAGTTTTATTTTAGCATATTTAGAAATATTCTAAGCATATTTTTAAATATTTCTAAGCAATTTCTCAAAATGTAACATAATTTGAAGAGTGAAAAGAATTTATAACAATTTACATTTTTACTCGCGTTATTTACGCTTAAGTTATTCTGTATCTTGAAGTTAAGGCACAATTATTTACAAAAACTGAATTCAAGAGAATTCACGAACAAGCGCAAATATTTTACCTTAATGAAATTTGAATCAGCGATTATATTAAGAGTTTCTAGAAGACCAATATCGAGCTGGAATAATTCTAACCGAAAAAGTGTTTTGTGTTATTGAATTAAACGCATGTTTATATAACACAAAATGGCGGTAATTGAATTATGTCAAAGTACAAACTTGCTAGAAAGATAACAACAAACATGGTACTTGAAAATTATTATTTCACAAGAATTTTGAGAGAGATAATTACAATATCTTATTTACACAGTATTTCGTAAAATGTTTTTTTTTTTATGGAAATAGTAATAGCAAGTTGCTTTAAATTAGAATGAAATTTACGTGCTTAAGATGTAATTTTGTTAAAAAAGTTCTAAATATGCTTTAAATTAATGTATTTTCATTTAAAATATTTTATGTAATGTTTTTATCTAAAATTAATTAACAAAACCAAATACGTTTTTTATTCACATTTAAATTAACTGAATTAAGCTTTCGGAGGCATTCATATTCATGAAGATATGTCTATTGCATAATTTCAAGTTTTTTTTTCACTTTTGAAATTGCAAATTAATATTACATTCGAAAATAAAATTTATGTCTTACCGTTTTTATTTGGAGTATTTACAAATATTACTTGACATTGTGATATTTTAATTGAATAATTCAAGTTTCTGGAATTAAAATTCAAATTATACAAATTTCATATTGGGCTTTAATAAGATAACGGTTTTAAAATTGAATCAAAACTCTTGAATTTTTTATTCTAAGTAAAATAATTTTGTTATGATATATCATTTTTTATTAGCATTCTTTCTTTTTTACAGCTAAATTAAATGTAAATTTTGAGAAATTTGAGTTGCTGCGTCTTCAAAATTATGGTTCATTTTATGTATATTAATGACTTTTTTTTCAATATTCTGATATTAATTTAAATTAAAGTATATTTTTCGAAAACATTAAAATAATAAACTAAGATATTTCTGAATCTTTTAAATAGAGATATCGTTTTAATCTTATTTCAATCAGTTCTTTGAATGTATGTGCTTGATATTGTCCTTTATCAATGAAATGTCCACATTTTGGGAATATTTTTCAAGAGGAAGACAGAAGAAGACGATTAAAAGACCATACGTTTAACATCGTGATTAAATGTCGCATTTAAAATTGTAAATGACTCTTAAGCATGCATATGAATACATATATATTAGTTAGTTAAAAATGAATTTAACTTAACATTCAACTTACTCTTTAATATTATCAAATTAAAGTAATACGAAATGAGATAGAAAGAAATGTATGCTTTGATACGTTCTGTTTTGGAAACCAGATTTCCATTAAATTTATTTCAAAATTAGTTTCTAAGTCTGTCAATAGATGGCATTCTTGACCCGAAAAAACTATAAAAGAGTGCTTTTTGTTGCTCGTTCGACCATTCTAACTGAAATATTTGCACTGTCATTTAAATGAGCTACAATATTCCAGCAAGTTTTATCTACATAGAAACCACTGTTTTATGGCTCTGCTCTGTTAGTTACGACATTTGTTTAAATTTTTTTGGACCATTTTTGAAAGTTAGAGCATTTGAGTACATGGAAGCATAAAATAACCTTCTCATTATACACTGTTTTGGTACAAGATCTCCCAATAGATAACTGACAAGTTTGATTATTTTTGGAACAAGAGGTATAATTTTCCTGGATTTTGGGATAAGTTGTTTTTTCTTGGATTCTTAAGAAAATGATATCAAAATTGTTATCAGTAAAAATAGTAAATATATGTAATAATATATGTTAATAATATATATTATTATCTATATTTATATGCATAATATATATGTTAATAAATAACTATATATATAATATATATGATAATAAATAAATATAATAAAGAATGTTAGTAAATAAAAATAGCAAATGTTAATGGAAATAATAAATAACAATAATTTGAATCTGTAAAAAAATTTAAGAATCTAGGATCAGAAATAAACTATCAAAATGACATTAATCCTGAAATCAAAAAAAGAATAATCGCAGCCAATTGCTGCTTCTATTGAAATCTTACTTAATAAAAAGAAAGACGAAGATTTTACTTTATAAGGCATTAATCAAGTCAGTTTTGACTTATGCTTCAGAGACATGGACTTTAACAAAAAAGGAAGAGAAGTTATTAGCAACCTCCGAAAGGAAGGTCCTACGAACCATCTTTGGAGCTATCCTCGATAACAACAACTGGAGAAAAAGATATAATTTTGAAATATATAAGATCTTTAATAGTGATGATATTATTAAATCTATTAAACTAAGTAGAATGAGATGGGCCGAGCATGTAGTGAGAATGAACCCAGAACGAACAGCATTAAGAGACTTTAATGCAACCCCCTCCAATAAAAGGTCAAGAGGAAGGCCCAAAAGGAGATAGAAAGACTTTGTGGATGACGATTTACCACTCTTAAAGTAAAGAACTGGAAATCAATTGCTGGGAGAAGGAACTTCTGAGGAAGGCCCAGGCTCACAAAGAGCTGTCGTGCCAATGCTGATGAGGATAAATAACAATAAAAAAAGTAAACAATGTTATTGGAAGTAGTAAATAGCAATAAAATAGTATATAATGTTAATGAAAATAGTAAACAGCAAATAAAAATAGTAAATGTTTAACTTATTATTTAATCTGTTAGGTTACCTAACTTAATTACTTACTGCAGTGTCCATTCTAATTCATATCCTTCTTTCTTTCCATATCTTTTCATATTCATATCTTTCCTAATTCTATCTAACTTTCATATCTTCGATGAATAATTAAATACTAGGGGGCTCCGCCCCCTGCTCGCTACGCTCGCCAACCCCCAGAACTGCTTCGCAGTTCCATTGCATATTGCTTCGCAATCTTATAAAAACATTTTAACAAATTTAAATTTTAAAATAAAAATGCCAGATATTGAAATCAATTACTTAATGAAATTTATACACTTCTCTGCCCCCTTCACAATTTGATTATCTTTTCTTCATGTAGCTGAGAAATTTGGAGCTGTAGCAGAGAATATATCTCAATAAGAAATGCTTTCCCGTTTAGAATTCCGCCATNTATATGTTAATAAATAACTATATATATATTTATTATCGTAATAAATAAACATAATAAAGAATGTTAGTGAATAAAAATAGCCAATAAAAATAGTAAATGATGTTAATGAAAATACTAAATAGCAAATAAAAATAGCAAATAATGTTAATGAAAATAGTAAATAACAATAAAAAACGTAAATAATGTTATTGGAAGTTGTAAATAGCAATAAAATAGTAAATAATGTTAATGAAAATAGTAAACAGCAAATAATGTTTTACTTAGTATTTAATCTGTTAGGTTACCTAACTTAATTACTTAGTGAAGTGTCCATTCTAATTCATATCCTTCTTTCTTTCCGTATCTTTTCATATCTTTTCTAATTCTATCTAACTTCCATTTCTTTAATCAATAATTATATATTTTTTTTCAAAATTTGAAGTTTATTACTCTTTTCTTGAGAGAATGTTTAGAGGATGAATAGTCAAAATAACTCTGAATTCGTAGTTTATGTAAAGCTAAGTCTCGAATTCCTTCTGCAGAGAAGAAGGAAAATTTTATTGTGATATTTTCGTTATCATCCATGAAAAAATCATCTGCATTTAATAAATATTATGTAGCTTTGAATAATTTTATATGGACAGAAGTACTTACCAATTCTTAGGGCTGCTATAAAAACCAACCAAAATTCGGGAATTTTAGGGAGCATAACTATTACATGATCACCCTTCTTCACACCACATTGATTTTGAAGTATGTTTGCAATTCTGAAAAATTTATAAAAATCAATTATGGTGCTTCTAACTGTTATAAACATGTTTTAGAAATGTCCACTATCAACGTAGGTAAAGACTTTAGATTCTCTACGTCATAAATGTAGTTACAGTTCTAAAAATAAATTTACTTGCATGTATTTATGCTGCAAAAATGTACTATTTATATATTAGTAATTTTAAAAAATTAACTTTTTAAAATTTATGAGCAAAAATTAAGAAAAAAATATTAGAAATTTATTTTATTTATTTTAAAAGTGTTAAAAATGTCCCTCTTTGTTATCATTATTAAAATCTTGCATTTATATTTTTGAGATGCAATTTTACTACGATGAAAATAATTATAGTATTTTAATTAAATTCGAAAGATGTTTCAGGAACATTTTCATTGTTTGCAATTAAATCTTTTTTTATATTTACAATACTGTATGGTAATATGGTTTATAGTAAAAAAAACAATATCATTCTGGTTAATAAAACCAAAATTACAGTATTTAAACTATTTATTTGGTAATTTTCCATTCATATGGTAACGATTTTCAGGAAATTTTGGTTTTTAATCTTATTGCCACACATTTAGTGAAAAAGTACAAAACTGAAAAGTAAATTTAATAAAAAAAATAGTTTTCATGCTATGCTGTAAAGTAATATGATAAAATTTCCAACATTTACCTCATTTACTCAATTTTATTACATATTATAGAACTATATTTTATTTTTAGTTTTGCAAAATTTATTACCAAAGCGTTTCGGTAAAAAATTATAGAGCTTCTTGGTGTTTCCGTAGAGCCAGAAGCACGGTAAATTTAATTATATTCTAGTAGCTTTAACCATATCAGTAGTAAAATATTTGAATAATTGTGACGGCTGATATGGAAGACAAGTCTATCAGAAGGACAATTTAATATGGAGATTGAAATATGAATAATTATTATAAAAATTGTTGATTAAGGATCCAAACGTTTAACCGCTTTTCTGACCATATTTCCCTTATTGCAGCTATTCTTAACTGTTTTCAACTGTCAAAAATACATGATTATTATGAGAAAGTGCATTTATGTATTCAATTTCGCAACTTAGAATATAATCTGTATTAATTAATGCTATATTTTAGGTCAGTTCAACCTTTAAGCTCATCAGAAAACCTATCAGAACTTTGGAATCCGATATTTGGATCAAAAGTTAATAACATTTTTTAAATCTTTTTCCTCACTCTGCAATGAAATCTCGTCAAACTGACAGTTTTTCCCTAATTTACAGATTCACTTAAAAAGTCTATTGTAAACTAAAATATGATACGCAAAAAAAGTTTTTTTTAGAAATTTTATTACATATATTTTTGAGCAATATTTCAAAGATTAAATGTCCGAAAATATTTGGAAAGTACAGATATTTAAGATATATTAATGGAAGATTTAAATATTTCGGGATTATAAAAAAGACTTTTTCTCAGTGTAGAATGTTGTTGTTACCTTGTGTTTAGAAAAATATAGTTACAGATTGCGAAAGTATGAAATTTTATTTTCATAAAGATAACGGAAAAGTCTCTTTTTTTTGTATTAAGCTATAATATGAAGCTCATGGATTAGACAACTTTACATGTTAATAAATAAAAGTGATCATTTATGGTAACCTGAATATGATAGTATTAACTTTTGTGTGCTAATGGTATTCACAAAACATTAAATTGGCTGTAAAATTTAATTTAAATTGACCTTTAAATAAATTTATGAAGTGATTCAGCAATCATAATTTACGACAAATTTTAAGTTAGGATTCGCTAAAAAAAGAATTAAGTTTAGGAGAAAAACATGTGATTGAACTAATATTTTATACTAAATTAATTAAGTCAATAGGAATTCACTCACTAGAACAGTTTATTATATCATAAACTACAATATATTTGAATATACATGAATAGAACGTGGTGTTGCAATATTTTTCTTCATTCTCTTTAAAACATAGTTTGTGGAAATAATCCCAAGTAGCATGTAATATTAGATATAAAATGAAACTAGAAAATCTAACGTTATTTTGCATAAATTCTGAATATGAAAGAGACATAAAAAGTCGTTGCTTTCCTTGCATTATATGACGTTAGGTTCTATACAATATAATATTATCTAGCATTCACTGTAATATTATTTTGCATTGAATTGATGCTATATAATATTAAATTTTATCTTTTCTGTTATTATCTTGCTTCGTTTTTTATTATTGGAATAAGCAAGATGATGATTCGGATGGTAATATAATAAGTCGGAGTTATGATTTTATTCAAATTTCTGTATTGTTGTAAAACAGTAAAACATAGAACAATAGTTTTATAATGTCATTCCAGCAATACAGAAATACTAAATAAAATCATAATACCGAATTTAACCATAACTCATTTTCCTTTATCCTATTTCAAATTATATTTTGGGTCTAGCTGATTTTATAATAAAAATTTCAAATTCAACTCTGAAATAATACTTGAGTATTTCAACTTTTATTGATATTTTTTTCTTGACAGATTTATATAAAGAGTTTTCTGATAAATTGAATATCATTAATCATTATTAAATGCCCATTTTGAATTTTAAATATAGTCCTATTCTTTTTTATAAATGAGCCAATATTATCAATTACTCAATTGAACGTGTTAGTTTTATAAACTTATTACAAGTTATTACTCTAGTCATCTCCTGTTTTACTCTAGTCATTTTTCATTTATTTGCAATTTTACTATTATCATACATTATTCACATTATGAAATTGTATAATAGAAACCACATTATATAGTTGAAAAGCATTATGTTCAGTTGAATTGAATGAAAATTTTAACTTTAAGGAATCGTTTTTTCTTACTCTCTTAAAACATAGACATGTTGTTGTTGTCATATGCCATTAAGAAAAAGAAGGCGAGCTTCTTCTTGTTTTCCAGTGGCGCCAACTGTGGCAAAGTATTCGAATTCTGCCACACACATACGTCTCAACCCGCTTATTGGGCGAACCAACTCATACATTCAACTAAAGATCGTAATTTTGACCAGAACCAGAGAATGATTCTTCAATTCAGTTGCCCCACAGGTATAATTTGTTATGAGAACATGAAGGTCTATGAGACCAATCAAACTTAAGGTGCATCAGTCAACGTTTACTACATTTTGGCTGGTGTGGAACAAATTCACGATATTTTGGACATGGGGCTAATGCCCTACCAACCACGCAAAAGATAGATATATATCATTGTTTATATTCATGTAATAAAACTGCAGCTTTATTTAAAGATTTTTTCAAGATTAAAGTAAAATTACTGTTTTAATTTTTAAATTATCATTTATTGTAAGAATTGTAATGATTAAGAAAATAACTTAAATATGACCAAATTACGTACATACTTCCATAAATTTCTTCTACTTATTTTTCACTGAAATTAAGTAGAGAAAAACATACGTAACTTTATTTTTTCAGTATCTGAAATTTTACCTAACCAAAAACCTAAAACAAAAACCAAAGGCACTTATAGATATTTTCTCAGGTGATATTTATTTATTTTTTAAACCGATAGATATTTTTTAACTTTTTAAAAATAACTTTATATGGGTATGATAGAAATTTTTAATGATTGTATAATTTAATTAAAGCTACTGTGTGCTAAGCAAAAAATTTTTGATAAAAAATTAAAATAACATTTCAATTTAAAAACCAAAATTAATAAATAAAAATAAGTAATGAATATTGTGTTTTCTCTAAATAAATTTATACAAACATGTAATTGTATACTAGAATCGGAGGAAAAAACAATGATTTTTTTTCTATCACTTTTTAAAGACTGTTTGTAGAATTAATGAGAGAAATTTAATTATAATCTGTTACTATTTTAAGAGCGTTGCTATCAAAATAATTATTTTTGTAAAAAATAAGCCAATTCCATTGCTTGTAATTCGCTGATAAGAATTTATGCATCACGAAAATAAATGTTATCAAAAATAAATGATGATCTCGTACAGAGATAAGGAGATGTATTTTTTAACATGATCATTTCCGAAAAAGTTTGTAATAACGGTCGGACCAAGGGTTGAAGCCAAGAATTAGGAATTAAAAATAATATAATTGTCCCTAACAGACAATTAGAACCACGGGAAAGGTTCCATAGTTGGCGATTTATCGAAAGATATATAGCCGAAAACGAAGTATTATAATTACTAAGTATTACAAAAGTATTAAATTTGAAATAATTTGGCTATAGCATATTGGCCAAAAAGATCCTGAGAATTTATACAACTCCGTAACTAAAACATTTTTGCGGTAAGAGTAATAAATACACTCTATAACAAAAAAAAATAGACGCACCAAGAACGCTCTAAGACGAGCAAAATCGACGCTCGATCAGGCTGGAATGATGCCGACTGGGGACGTATAGTCTTTAGCGATCATCGAAGACGTGTTCGGAGTCGCACAGGGCTGAGGGGGGATCCTGCCTTCACTATTGCACGCCACACCGGCCCTCAACACGGCATTATGGTCTGGGGTGCCATTTCCTTTGGCAGCCGGAACCCTTTGGTCGTCATTAGAGGTACACTTACTGCACAACGGTACGTCGATGACATCCTAAGACCTGTTTTGCTACCGTTCCTTTTGCAGCGCCTTGGGCTGGTTTTTCCGCAGGACAATGCCAGACTACATACGGCACGTGTTGCTATGAACTGTCTGCAAGCTTGTCAAACTCTTCCTTGGCCTGCCAGATCACCAGATCTCTCTCCCAGAGAGCTTCTCTGGGATATGATGGGAAGGCGATTGCATCTGGCACGGAATGTTGGTGACCTCGTTCGACAATTGGATCGATTTGGCAGGAAATACCGCAAGAGACTATCCGGGAGCTTTATCGGTCTATGCCACGCTGTGTGGCAGCTTGTATCCAGGCTAGAGGAGGGTCAACACTTTATTGAACTTGTTACTGTAACTCTGCAATAAATTATTCAATTGTTCTGAAATTGTAATCATTTACTACTCCGTACATTGTCTTCCTATCCACCAATTTTCGTTTCAATCGGGCAACTCCTTCTTGATGCGTCGATTTTTTTTGTTATAGAGTGTAATAAGGAGTTAGAAATAGATTTTGATGTTCTATTTAGTCGCGATAGGGAATTAATGAGTTTTATATTTGTATTGAATTAAAAAGTTAGTCGTTACATTGATTAAGAAGGGAATACAATATTTATAGTTTCATTTTATAAAATGTAATAAAAATTAAATAATTGGTTTAATTTATTTAAAATTAGATTACGAGAGATTAAAGAAATGACATTTATGAAATTAAAGAAATTTCAAAAGCTAAAAAATATATAATGCCTATTATGGCATCATAAAAAATTTTAAATGTTAAAGCTTATAATCCAAGTTGTTGTTTTTAACTATTTTTTTCATGGCACTCTGAACAAGAAATGAATATCTGTAAAAATTTCCATTTTATTCACAAGTGACCAAACTTTGTGTTTTTATTGAATAACAATGCTTCTTTAAAAGAAGTTTAAAATATTTAATTGATTACACCGGAGAGCACATTTTTTGTTCATTTAGACAAATAATTCATCTTGCCTTATTTGGGTCGGGGGATTTCAATTCTGAAATTAGTTTTGCTCTTAAAGCTATAGATTTTTGTTTAAAATGACATTTTTGGTTAAATTTTTTGGTATAATCGTGCAAGTTTAAAACGAGCACGTACACGTGTTATATAACAAAGGGTCATGCAAATATTTTGACAAACTTCTCGGGGAGTTAGGCTCATTATCAGGTATAAAACTGTATAGGAATCCATAACCGGAAATGTCTTTGTATAAGGCTGAGGATGCTGCTCTTTAATGAACTTGTGGGGAGGGAAGTATTAGACCATGTCAACCGTTATCTATGAAAAGGTACCCCGACATAGAGTCGAGTTAACATGTCTTATATACTAGTGAATTGTAGTTGTAATTTTGTAGTGGTAGATACGCTACAGTACTCCCCCACCAGAATTATAGCTATGATAGAATTCGATGAATGGATGCCACTAGTTGATTCATTGCTGTTTTGTGCAAAGCCGGGAGAGCTGTATTAAGATCACCGTATTTTTTGAGTGCTGAATGTGAGAGGTGTATTAACTTCACGGTCGTAGTCGCTCCTCTGTTGCCGTTAGCAGTCGAGTAATCACAAGTATGCAAGCCGACGTTGTGCGTGATTGAGATGAAACTGAGTAGCAACAGTGCGAGGAGATGGATAACGCCACAGTCACAAGTAGCAAGTCAACTGTTCAATGCGGATCATCCATCGAAGTAGGCGTTACTGTCTAGGTAGGCCTATTCATATCGAAGTGGGCGTTACTGCCTAGGTAGGCGTGTTCACATCACGTCCGGGTCACCAATGTGGGGAGGGAAGTATTAGACCATGTCAACCGTCATCTATGAAAAGGTACCCCGACTTAGAGTCGAGTTAACATGTCTTATATACTAGTGAATTGTAGTTGTAATTTTGTAGTGGTAGATACGCTACAAACTGTTCAGAAGCACACAAACAGCTAACAACTGGAAAGTACTCGTAGCGTCTAGGCATGGGTTGCCGGTGATGAGCCCTAACCTCCCTAGAAGTTCGTCACTACATTTGAGGACTATCTAAGTGCAAAAAAAGANGAGTTTTATATTTGTATTGAATTAAAAAGTTAGTCGTTACATTGATTAAGAAGAGAATACAATATTTATATTTTCTTTTTATAAAATGTAATAGAAATTAAATAATTGGTTTAATTTATTTAAAACTAGATTACGAGAGATTAAAGAAATGACATTTATGAAATTAAAGAAATTTCAAAGGCTAGAAAACATACAATGCCTATTATGGCATCATAGAAATTTTAAATGTTAAAGCTCATAATCCAGGTTGTTGTTTTTAACTATTTTTTTCATGGCACTTTGAATATAAATGAATATCTGTAATAATTGAGAAAATTTCCATTTTATTCACAAGTGACTAAACTTAGTGTTTTTATTGAATAACAATGCTTCTTCAAAAGAAGTTTAAAATATTTAATTGATTCCACCGGAGAGCAAATTTTTTGTTCATTTAGACAAATAATTCATCTTGCCTTATTTGGGTCGGGGGATTTCAATTCTGAAATTAGTTTTGCTCTTAAAGCTATAGATTTTTGCTTAAAATGACATTTTTGGTTAATGTTTTTTGTTTAAATGTGCAAATTTAAAACGTACACGTACACGTACACGTTTTATATAACAAAGGGTCATGCAAAACAAAATATCTTTTTTTTTTTCCTTTAACAGAAAAATCAAAAAATCACCTAAAGATCAAGTTAAACAAAATGAAAAACTCCCTAAGTCTGAACTTCGGTAGTAATAGTTAAAAATATGTCGAAAGAATACGCTGGTTGAATGTGCCATGTGCAGTGAAATGGAAAATGTCCTAAGTGCCATCAGTGCTCAGTGATAAAACACCCAGCTTTTTGTTCACGTACGATAAAAAAGGAATAATTTGAGATCAAACAATGACATTAAGTAGGTATTTAAAAACTAAACGTAAGAAAGTTAGGTTAATATGTAAGGTGTTTTTGGCTACGAACTCGCTTTAGATTGGCTGTACTGGACCTTACAGTCATGAGTAACTGTTGCAAGCTCACAGCAGTTATAAAAATAGCATATTATTCGCAAAAAAACATCATTTCATAAGATGACGGAGCCTTCGAAAAATAGTTGTAAACGAGGAAAGTAGATAGTAGTGTATTCATGACAAATTGAATCCTCCTTTTTGTGGGAATGGTTGTTTATTCGTGAAACTCTGCACCCTTCTCAGTGATTGCCTGCTCAGATTGTGTTTACATTTGTTCTTTGTATCATGTTCAGTGATTGTTTATAATATAATGTTCAACATTTTCATTACACTTGTGTTTTGTATCATCTTCATAAGAAGTTTTTATCGTAATGTTTGACAGATAGTAAGTTTTTATTCAAAAAAAATTTAAGTGCGCAACATTAATTTTAAATCAAATTTGCTATCAATATTCCATCTCAATCAAATAATTTATTACTTATAAAGTTACTCGAAGTTTTGTTACTAACTAAGTTACTAAAAATATTTAGTGTTCGCAATCTTTAAAATTTGAGTATTTAGTATTTTTAAAGTTTTTAATAGATCAGTACAACTGCTTGCATATGCTGATGATGTTGATATAATTGCTCGTTCCCTTCCTGCCCTGATAGAGGCATTTCTTGCCCTTGAGGTGGCTGCAAGGCAAATGGGCTTGGTCATAAATGTAGAGAAAACAAAATACACTTAATTCTCAAGAAACAGAGTCCCAGACTCCTATCTTGAAATAAATTCGTATAGATTTGAAACAGTGAAGAGTTTTAATTACTTAGGATCAATTATTACCATTGACAACAGAATTACTGATGAAATAAAAAACCGACTCTATCTGGCGAATAGGGCTATCTATGGGCTAAGAAGATTTATTAAATCTAGGTTTCTTTCTAGAAAAACTAAGTTCGTAATCTACAAAACTCTTGTCCGGCCAGTCTTGACATACGCTTCTGAAGCTTGGACAATGGCAAAACTGGAGGAAAATTGTATCGCAATATTGGAGAGAAAGATTTTATGGGGTATACTTGGTGGTGTAAATGAAAAGAGTAACTGGAGAAAGAGATTTAACTTTGAACTGTACTAGATTTATTAGCAACCGGATATTATTAAATACATGAAAATAAATAGAATGGATTGGATCGCCGACGTGATTCGAATGAGTGACGACAACACAATAAAAAAGATACTGCATTTTAGACCCACTGGAAAAAGAAAGCGGGGAAGGTCGCGGATGAGATGGGCTGACTCAGTGGAGTCTGATTTTCTCGCAATTATTGAAAGGAATTGGAGATCAAAGATAAATCGGAAGTCCTCATGGAGAAATCTTCAGAGGAAGGCATTGGCTCACATTGGGCTGTATGGCCAACTATGATGATGACGATGAGCATTTCTGAAGACAAAATTATTAGTTAAAAATGTGGGATATTAGCAATGTTCAATTAGATGTTATACATACATAATTTTTTAAACATAAACCTTTTGATGTAAACATTGAGCATCCACAAAAAAATAAACGGATCATCCTGAGTAACTTTTGATCTAATGATCGGATCTTCATGTTTTAGGATTCAATCTTGATAGTTCGTGGAGATGACTTTAAATATGCGATTTAATTGGTGCAGACGATATTTTAAGTTTCAGACACAAAATGTACTTTCTCTGTTTTTTTCGATAGATTCGCATTTCTGCTCATTCCGAGGAATAAGGTTCCAATAATTTGGTCTGGAGAGTGATCCAAAGTTTAGACCCCTTAATGATAATTTTATTTCATTCGTATTTCACTACATCTCGAAGCCCTTTAAAACGAATTAAAAATTTCTTGCACATAATTTTAAAATTCGTTTATTCAAATACAACGCTGTGCAAAAAGTGATTTTTAGTAATAATTTATTATTTTATATAATAATAGTTGAAAAAATTCTGAATAATAAGGTAATATTTTTTTTCATCATTTTAAAGAATATAATTTTACATGTCAAAATACAAAATTCCTAAGAAATTGAATTAAAAAAAAATATGTGTTTAAAATTCGATTTCTCAAGATTTTTAACATTGAAAACTTCAAATATTCAAATATATAATTGTGTATATAATGAAATTCTTTGACTTATTTGTTACAAATATTGGTGAAAAATTCCATACATTACTACAGATACCTTTTTTTGCTTAGATCGGCTATAAATTTCCCCGCTACTCAAGTACTTTGTATACGAATTTGTATTTGCTCGTTCTTGTGACTTTACGTAGTTAGTCATAAATGTTCAAATGTCCAAAAATATGTTATAAAAGGGTAGTTATGAATAAAAATATGTAATTATATAAATTTTTTTGCAATACTAGTTCGTAACAGGAAAGATTTGACGTAATAATAAACTTAATTCTGAAAGCTGGTTCTAATATTTTTATAATCGTAGTACCAATACTTTATAAACAAACACACATATTAATTTTTATGTATGTGTTGTGGAAAAATTTGCAAACTGTCTCGCCATTTTTTAGGCTTACTGCAATGAGCTTTGTTGTTTGGCACGTTAAAATGAGTCGGATTTTTCAATTAGCTCACGACATGCATGTAAATGGAAAGGAAATCCCGCTGCATAATTAATACCAGTTAGTTGATCTCACATTTGTTTCGTAATAATACATTCCACAGAATTTTTGTTATTTAATGAAATGTAATTGGTATTTATTGAATAAATTATGCATACCTTTTTGATTTGATCTCCAGTTCTTCAAAACTTAGTTTTATTTCTTTGCCATCATCAGAAACAAACCATAATGCGGGGATATTGGTTGTTCTGTAACCATTCTGGTAATAATAAAAAAGTGATATTTAAAAAAAATAAAAGTTTACATCTCGATTTATGTTTCAGTAAGGTTGAGTTATGAAATTAGCTGAGATGGGAATTTTTCTTATCCTGTCGAAGATACAGGATGGTACATTAATGCACCGTTAATAGATTTTCTGAAGGAAGTAAACAAAACAAATACCATAAAATTGTGATTAAGATGCCAGATGGGGCAACTAAACGGTACCTTAGAAAAATACAACAAAAGTCAATCGGATTTGAGCCTTAATATCGTTGAACTTAATTGTACACATAATAATATATTCTTTTTTATTCGCCTAGTCATACTCATTTTAATTTTAAAAAGGTATACCCCTGTCGCTGAACATAAGAAAATAATTAATATAAGGGTTGATAACACCGTTTTGTGGCAACATTTGCAAAGAATTCTTTTAATATCACTTCGTTGTTAATAGGAATGCTCTGTATTTTTTTCATCAATTACTATTCATGCTTAATAGTTCCTTATTAATAATACTCCACACTTCTGTTTTCAACTTTAAAAGTGTTGATGTTGATATAATATTCCTAATAAATTTCTTTTATTCCTAATAAAATATTCCTAAAAAAAAAGATGTTCGTACTTCGTAGACTAACATGCTCGATAGGATATGTAAAAATTCTGAGTTTATTTGAGACCTGGTGAATAGTTAAAAAGTATTAAAAGGCAGTAGGGTTTTGATTTGATTATTTCCTTCAAATAAATAAACGAATGAATAAATAAGTAAATAAATAAATAACTAAGTAAAATTAATAAAATAAAACAAAGAAATCCGGAATTTTCTAAAGTGTATCGACTAAAAATATAACAAATTCGATATAAGATAAAAACGTTTTAAAACGTTATTTATTTTTTGAATAGGAATTTTATAAAGAAATGAAACATTGTATAAATTTTGAAGTCAGAGTTTTTTTTATATAGTTATTTTATATACACATTACTTGAATTCATTATCAGAACTGGTTCATTACCAGAACTGGGTTCGTTTCCAGAAATAAGTTAAACTGAAAAGAAATCGATATTTTTAAAATGCTTAAATTGGCATCTATGACTATTCAATTTTATTCGGATTATTTTTTTTTAATTTGATAAGTTTTGTCTTAGTTTTTAGCCACTTCTGAAGGCTCTAAATTGTTTCAATTGATCAAAAAGCATTAATAAATAAACTTACTTCTAAACTAGTGCTAATATAGCTGACTAACTGTCTAAAGAAGCAATTTTCTGCTATTTTTTTTATCGAGAAATTAATTTAAAACTTATAAAAATAAGTTTATTTGAAAAATTAAGTTTTAGATATACCAACGAACCGTGTTCTTTTCTTCTTAAATTTGTTGTTGTTTTGTAATGAAGCTTGTTGTTTGGTTCTTTAATTTTTGCATCACAGCTGCTTGCATATTTTAGAGATTATAGTTGGGAAATTTTCTTCTAATTATAAGGGAAAAAAAGTAAGCGGGGAGCTATTTTTTCTTCTCTATTGTTTTTAAATATTGCAACTGATTGCAGCATTGTTAAAGGCGTTCTTATTATTTTGCTAGTTTAAGTAATCAGTAAGTAATACCAAAGAAGTTTATAGTATGGAGTATGATAGTTTACTGCATAAATATTTTACTGCGTTTTTATGTATTACTATATATTTTGCCAACTAAAATTCAAGTAACTAAAATTATTATAAAGTAAAAAATTATATGATGCATTTTGAACCATAGTATAATGTTAATTTCTCGAATTCTATTTAACGAATTCATAGCGTTTAACCTTAAAGTTTAACTGGTTAGAAAATTTAAAATTTATCTAAAATTTATTAAAAACCAAAATAAAATCTTAATAAAACTTAAATAAGAAGATGACTAAACTTGAACAACATCAGTAAACTGGAAAGCAAGCATAGTTTAATTCAACACCTGAATAAAAATGCAGAAACCATCCACAATATCATTTAAATCGTGGTACCGATTATAAAAACCGCTTGTGTCGATACTGAAATTATTGTTCCAATGTTATTTATCTTTAAGCAGATTTTTCTGACAACATATAAGCAGCTAGAGTATATTTCTTCGTGCTTAAAATGCAAGTAACACATATTTATTTATATTTCACTCTTGGAATCATGATTTAAACTATCAGAATCGGTGTGTTGAACCATATTATATATGAAACTGCTGAAACCTTTATAAGATATCGAATTGAACGGGTTATAATCCACTTGAAATTGAACATGTTATATTATCTTATGCCAGCATATTTTCAATTTTAGAAAATTTATTCAGTATTATAGTTAGATAAGTATCAATTTAAAACATCGTTAGAAGGTATTTGGGGGTTCGGAAAGTAATGCCGTTTCGGTGCATTTGATATTTGTTATCAAGATTTTATTTTTAATCAATAATGTATTCACCCTCGTTAGAAATAACCTTTCAATATCAGATCGAAAATGAATCGAAATGGGTCGAAAAAAAAATTGGTTTTAAGACTAACGAATGTGCCAAAACGACATTACTTTCCGGTCCCCCTAATGATAGAAAATTATTGAATATTAAAATTTTCTTGAAATTTAGAGACTAACACAATGTTTGATATTTTGGACAACCTTGAACTACAATATTGTTCAAATTTAAAGTTTTTATGCTTGCTAAGGTAAATCAAAAACCACAAAATGATCTGTTTTAATCTAGATTACATAACAACATGGTAAAACTTGAAGGAAGACTTTTTTTCAAGTTGTACTAAAACTTTCATATGCTTCAAATTAAATCAAAATATGGTGCAAAAAGATCTTTATTGAACTAGATCAAGTAACAAGGTTTAACTTGAACGAAGATTTTCTTCCAAGTTGAATTGAAACTTTCATACGTTCTAAATTAAATCAAAATATGGTGCAAAATAATGTTTATAGAACTAGATTACATAACATCACACACGTGGCTCAACTTAAATGGAGACTTTCTTTTAAATGGATCTGAAACTTTAATTCTTGCCAAGTCCTCCTAAAATAGGCTGCGAAGTAATCTTTTTTGAATTAGATTGCACTATACCACGGTTCAACTTGAGCGGAGAAATAGTTTAAGTTAACTTATCTAAGTTTGAGATAAATTCGACTCATATTATGATTGAAATTGAGTTGATTTTTTTGAGAGTGTAAGAGGTACACTGGGAAAAATTCTGAATCAAATTACGGTAAGAAAAATTGGCACTCAGGGTGTCGGTTCTTTTTTATCGTAAAATCATACCGAAATGTTACGGAAAAAAATTCTGATATATCGTAATTTTTACAGTAATAATTACCATAAAACCATCGAATCACTCTAATTAAACATATATTTCTGGAAAAATTGCAGTATAATATTTACAGCGAAAATTGATTTTACGGTAAGATGGATTTTACGGATGACGCACTCGAAGTACCGGTACTTGATCCAGCTATTTAATCCTGAATATTTCGCAGTGTAGTAGGTACATCATAAGCAAACAATTTAATACGTAAAAAATTTAAATTTTTATAAAAACAAGCATTACTTACCTTTTCCTTAAAAGCCCATTGATCAAGAATATCTGAAGCAAAGTTGAAATGTGTTGGTACTGTTAGATTATATGTTGATCTCTCTTCCTCGTAGTTACTAAAGCCACCAACTCTTGTTAACGATGTTAGATATCTACAAAATTTGGTATAAACAATTATAGGTGATTGTTTCAACGCTATTTGGTTTGACTTGCATTTTAAATTTTTAAGAAAAATGCGCAAAATTGGGTTAGTGCTCATTTTTGCTAAGGATATAGGTTTTTGACATCAGTTCATTCACCTAACCTGTAAGAAAACATGATTACATTTAAAGTGTTTTGAAGTCACAATTTTATTTATTCCAGATACGCTTTATCAAGAAATATATATTTGATAAGATAAGAAAGTGGAAAATAAACAAATAATCTTCCTTTTCCTGATCAAAGCATTTTAGAGCAAAAATTGGAGATAACCTTTATTCATATCTCAAATAAATATGCAAAATATGGTATTTTTTCTAATTGCTTGCAATTTCTTAATTTTTAGTTAATTTTAATAATATTTTATACCAGAGGCTTGAACTCCATAAGTAGATCAACATTAGAATTAGTTTTTTATAATTTTTTATTTAACTTAAAACTGAAAGCCTACATAATTTTGTAACGAAAGTTATGTATTTATTACACAGTGGTTTTATATGTATGAAATTTCTGTGTGTTAAAATACTGATATAAATTAGACCATAACTACGGGCTTTATGAGGAGTCAAACTGAACTACACTGGTTATCATAAATTAAGGAAAATTCACAAAAATCGCGATAACTCTTNTATGCAAATTTTGCACGGTTTGGCTTACTTTTGAAAGAGTTATCGCTATTTTTGTGATTTTTCCTTAATTTATGATAACCAGTGTATAACATTCTCGCATGACAAATCTGTGTACATTTTGAACAAAGTCATAATACAAGGGCTGTGACATCTTATAACGAAAGTTAAATACTGTTATTTTCTAAATAATAAAATGTGTTTTTAGAAATATGTTATAATCGCAGTAAATACAAAATAATATTATTTTTTTCACAATCTACAAGTTATAATTTCTATACGAATGGTAAAGTGAACAGAAATATGAAAAATATGACATTACATTATTTTTATTTTATTAAAATGAATACATTTACTTCTACATTTTTGAGTTACTTTTTAAATACTAAAAACTCTTTCTACAAAATAACTAAGTGTTTTATTCAAATTTTAAAAGTTGTAAAGTTACTTTTTTATGATATAAATAGAAAAAAAAACTACAGAAAGATACTTCGTGGAAAAATTTAATCATATATGTACGTACCTATGTTAAAACTTAACTAAAACTGGTGCATCTTACCTACAGTATTTGGCTTACTATAATCTCCTATAACCGAAATACTATGACCATCTGTTGTACATAATTTTATTCCATTTACCTTACATAAAAGTTATTTAATTTAATTACTTAAGAATTGTATGAAGAACTCGCATGCTTAATAAGAATTATGGAAGTGTATGGAAAACTCATTGTTTAAAAATGCATTTTATGAGCAATAAATGAATAAAAAATATTTTAATAATAAGTTGTCATTTCGAGATTTTCGATCAAAAACCACAACTCAATATTTTTAAATAAGGTGCAAGTTTTAGTAATTAAAAAAAATTAACATTTATTTTGTTGAAACTTAAGTATTTTTAAACTTTTCGAAAAACGCATTGAGTCACACGTTCAAAAGTTCTATTTGTTTCTTTTTTTGAAGCTTTTTCTCGAAATTGGAATAAAAAGAATATTTTCCTCTAACACCACTGCATCAATAAACCTGAAATTTGGCGTATATATCCTTTATATCATTCATATTAATTTAGCGTATGGTTAAATATTTAATTAAACAAAAATCGGGAAATACGAATTCGTTACCATCTAAAACTCTATAAACTACTTATATTAAATTTCGCAAGCCTATCCTGGAATATAGATTCCCAATAATCTTCTGTGCTTCCGAAACAAATTTTCACAAACTAAAACGAGTTCAGCTTGATGCTGCCCGAATTGAAATTATGCTTGAAATTCGTTTCGCTTATTGCTCAGCTTTCGAATTGCATTTCTATAAATACTAAATAACAAAAAGTTAATAGTAATTGAAATAATAAGTTAGGAGCTAAACTGCAAAATTAATGGAGATAATTGCAGTAAAATTGTAACAAAGTCATTGTAGTAAAATTTGAAAATCTTGAGAGCGATAGTAACAGTTTCTGCACCGAATATTCATTTTAATGAGAAGAACTACAAAAACATATTTTGCTTCATTCATTTAATAAAGTCACCGGGCAGCTCACGAAATAATAATAAAGAAATATTAGAATTATTTTAGCTTTTTTTTTAAAATTGGGATAGCGTGTGATATATATGTGATTGCATAGAGTTGACTAATACTACTCTATTAGTCAGTATTAGTCAACTCTATGCAATCACATCTTTATGCAATCACATAAATATCTCTATACATCTCTATGCAATCATATCACATATGCTTATCTTTCATGCAGTCATACTGATTATTTACTTTTCGTTTTACCCAGGGCGTATGACGGGTACTTAGCCAGTGTAAATATGAAACTAATTCTGTTACAATTTTCAATTCAATTTTCTGTTCAATTTTCTAATAGAAATTATAGATCAATTTATGTACCAAAGTCGACGAAATCTGCAAGAATAATATAATATGCTATATTTTCCGGTATCTTTATAGCTAATCCTGAACAGAAACATCCGTGACTTTAATATTTAGTAATGATATTAACAGTTGCTAGTGAAAGACAATAGCTCCGTCGTTTTTTACATATATTCCTAATAACTTCAACGACCATTGCTAATAACTAATAACATTAGTAATAATTTCAATGTAACAAAATTTTTATTTTTTCTAGTAAGATGAATAAGTTGGTTAATACGAAAAAAACTAAGTAGCATGAAGTAATGTAATCTAGCTTTAATGATTGAACGAGAAGAGAAAGTTTGATGAGTTAATTTTATAAACGTTATCCTTTAAAAAATCTAACCCTAATTTTGATATTTAGAGTTATTAGGGAAATAATATAGCTCCGTCGTTTTTGACATATATTGCTAATAACTTCAATGAACCATTCAAAATAAGGATTTTATCATTCCAAAAATTTAACATAGCTTAATTCTTTTTTAAACAACCATAAAGAAATCTGAAACGCAAAGAAGTTTTAAATAAACTCGTAACACAGCAAAATTATTAATCTAAATTTTCAAACAATTCTTACATTACCTTTAATCATTTTAAGATTTGCAGATAAAAATTGATTCAAGTATCGTCAAACGAAAGCACTTCGAAAGCAGTATTATATTTAAAGCTTCAAAAAATCCAAATATTATACGCGTATTCTCGAGTTAAAACAAATTACTTTCTTTTAGAGTTAGATTTTTCAAAGGATAACGTTTATAAAATTAACTCATAAAACTTTCTCTTCTCGTTCAATCATTAAAACTAGATTACATTATTTTATGTTACTTAGTTTTTTTTCTTCGTATTAACCAACTTATTCATCTTAATAGAGAAAATAGATTTTTTGTTTTATTGAAATGCAAATTTTTTCTGTTCTTTACAATCTGAACCTTAAGTAAATAGATTTTTTAAGAGGAAAAAAAATAATCTATGATTAGTTGATAAAAAAAATCTGTGTTGTTTAAAGTGAACTGCTAAAAAATATTTGCAACAAAGAAATAACTAATTTCCATCATGATCAAAAACAGTAAAATGAGAATCTATCGATTAACTTCATCAACCCTGAATATTGTAAATTTTTTTTTTAAGAAAATATTTTTTTTCCAGATCGTTTCGAGTTTTTTTTTACCAATTTTTTTTCTTTACTCAAACCATTAGTTACTTTTTTATGCGTTGTAATCGATATATTGTTTCAATAGTCTTTACTTTTTTCTTTAGCTGAATTTATCTTTTGTTTAGTTCTCATTTTCTGCAAATAATAAAACTGGTTAATTAAAAGTTTGGTATCAACTTGATTAATAGCATCCGATTACGAGTAAGACTGTTTTTAATGAGGAGGTATGTATATATGCATTTGTTGTTGAATATTTCTTTCTTAATAAATTTTGAAAAACGGTTGATTGAACTCGTATAAACTCGTTGAGATAATGAAACTTGTAAAAGATTCAAGCTTATTCAAAGCGTTAAAAATATTAATTAATATTTTTTCTATTAATAGAAAATATATCTTTTCTTTTAATAGTAATTTCTTTTTAAATAATATCCTTATTAATGGTATAAAATACACTATAAGTAGTCCCGCAGTGATCGTTAAGACACGGTTCCCAACAGATAACCGAAGTCAAGCATCATTGGCTACGGTCAGTGTGCGGATGGGTGACCACTTGGATCAGTCTGCGTAGGGACCGAGGTTGTGCGGTATTGGTTCTCGTTAAACTGTTCTACCGTAAGGAGCTCGACTTCGCGTGCAGGTCTTCGGGCTACCGAAGCGGGGTTGCCATCCCCTCTGCAGAGGATCCAAATTGTGATGGCATGTCTTCGGATCATCCTCAGGGGTGTTTCCCAGACATTCGCCAGTAGCTTCCAGGGTGTTTCCCAGACGGTCAGCTCTAGTGTGCGACATAAATTAACTACAACAACAACAATACTATAAATAAAATATTTCCCAACCCAATTTTTACTTCATTAAAATCATTTTAAAAGAAGAAGATTCATCGAATCGATATTTTCTTTTATACCTTTATAACTTGCGTTGTTTTAAACACAAATGTAGCATTTTTTACTAAGCAAGCGTACGTGAAATTGGCAGAAATATTCACGTTTGGTAAAAAACAAAAAACAGGCAAACATAGGTTTTGTTTAAATGATTGAAACCTTTACTGAAATATATATTTCAGACCGACAGACCCACAGGCGGACGCACAAGCAGGCAGGCATTAAACAATTTAAAATAAAATTAATGAATAAAAGAGACAAAAATTAGTTCAAGCTTCCACTGCTTAGCAAGAAAAAAAAGAATAGAAAGGAATGAAATTGGATTCTCAAAACTTTGTTTATTCATTACATTTGCTCATATAATACGAAGATTTTCTGGATATATTATAGCAACATGAAGCGTAATACTTGCTTTCAATCCAATTTTATTTGAAAATTGCCTTCAATCTCTTTCTTCCTTTACCTAATACACTTTTAACTTACTAGGTTTTTTAAATTGACTAATCAGTTTTTCTCAAAACCTGCCTCGACATGTTTTTTTAAAGGTTTCCGACTAGTTCCGACAACTTTTTTTTTAAATGTCAATATAAAATTTTAAAAATTAGTTTATATTTTTTACTATGTGTAACTTAAAAAACTAGCAAATCTTTTTTTATTAATTAATTAATTATTTTTTATTAAATGGCTATTTATTAATGGTAAAAATATGTCATTTTTTTGCATATACGCTAAACACTATGAAAAAATTCTATAGCCCAAAACAAAAAAATACCTTCAGGATTTTATTTAAGTAGCTATCAACTATGCTTTGAACTATTATCTTAAAAGAAAGTGCATATACTACTGAGTTAGGGATCAATGTAGTTAAAAAAGCAAATTTTAAAAATTTCCGCCAGAGTCTTTGTGAAAAAACATGATAAAAAATTAAATTCTACTATTTCTCTTAGTCCATATTTTAAAACATGCGTGTTATAATCATAAGCACTCATGAAAAATTGTATAGAGAATAATTTTGAAAGCAATGTGAGATATCGTGTTTATGGTGGTATAAAAGGTGTTAAAAACCTGATTTTGAGATAAGAGCATTTAAAGACTTTAAATCACCGCATATATCTGCCGTTATCACCTAGCACAAAATCTGCTACAACTTTGCAATTAATTGGAGTACAGACTAAATTAAAATATTTTTAGAAAGCTAAAATTGCATGTGTTCTATATTTTAAATAAACTTAATTTCGAAAATTTTGTCTAAAATTATAATTTTGCACTTGTTAGATATTTTAAGCTTTTCAAACAGAAATATTCTTGCAGTGCATTTGGAAGATTTCTGCCATTCTTATAAACCAAGTTTATAGTCAACTTTCATGTTTTGTTCTTTTATATGTTTCAGGGCGATTTTATAGCAGAGATTAATGAGTTTTTTCAAACCCTTCATACTGCATAACGTCTTGCTTCGTATGAGGAAAAAGCTATCTGTTGGTCGAATTATGAACAATTTCACTGTAGATTATAATTTCCATGGTCTATGAAACGTGTATGCTAAGTTTAATCAGTATTTGTCAACTGGAATGGACTCTATGTTTGTATTAGTTTACACCTGATAGATGATAAGCAGTTACGCGATTTTTCCTTCACTGCCGACGGTGTCATATATGAAAAGAGCCTTTTTGACTCCAGCAGCCCAAGATCGTACAGATTTGATCTCAATGTGGTACTAGCATATTACATCTCGTACTAGACAGTATACGTACTTTTTAGTACGTATATACTCGGAAATAGCTTGGCAGGAGAGGCACTTTTTTTCTCATTCAATCTGTCTTGAAAGCATTAAACGGTAACTTTTGTTATAACCACCTTGAACAAATATTTTTTCAATCATCTATTTGATAATATGAAAATAGTTGCATTACAGTTTCTTTATTATTCCTTTTTTGAAGCAATTATAAGTATTCTATGGTATTACTCCTAAATTTAGAACATAATATTAGTGAGAAAATAAAATATTAAATTTATTTACAAAATTTAAAATTTTCAAATTATCAAACTACATTTCAAGTATTCAAAAAAATGGCAGTTATTTGCAAAACTGACGATTAAAAGCTAGTTAGCTATTTAGTCAGCAAGTGCTATTTAGTCAATTTTAGCGTGAAGGAAGTCTTAATTTGAATTTCAGATTTTTTGCAGTATCATTAAATAAAAGGAAGTTCACTTTCTTTTCTAGTCAACTGGATAATTAACGGCAACAGAAATAACTGTGTTTAATGTTAGTTTTATTAACAGTAAACTTTTTCCATTAAACTTTTTGAATTATCCATTGTTATACATGTGTAAAACTTGAAGAAAAGCAAATGTCTTTTATAAAAAAAAGTGAAAAAAGATCATTATAAATGAGAAATGCGTGAAATAGAAATCGGTAAAAGCAGAAGTTTTTGCAAAAGAATTTCAACGTTACTTTACAACTTTGGAATGAGAAACTTTACTCAAACATTAAGGTTCACGCATTGTAGTTTTTAGAGTCCCTATCGAGGCTTTTAATCTATCTCTTAACTCTTTTTTTCTTCGTAAAGCGTTTTCCGAATTATAGAGAAGGTAAAAAAATGTTTCCACCGAACTTTTTATTCGATTGATTGATGGTAAAACTCTTCTTATACTTCCTTCGGGCACAGTCTGTTCTGAAAGCAAAGAGATTCTTTTTTTTTTCTCTTAGGCTTTTTATCTTTGATCAATGGATTGAGTTCCTTACTCAATGGAATGCCTTTTTGTAAGTAGAATATGTTGTGGTTGTATAAAGATTTATTGAATCATATACTATATTAAATATTTCAATACATGATATTCTGATTCATCGTAATGCATCACATTTGAAGTGGTTGTAACAGGAAAGAGCTATCTCGAACACGCCAACTTTGTACTTGGGTAAATGAAAAAATATGTGCCAAAAAAAATTTTCACATATTATTGTTCTATAAAATGTTTATTCGATACATAATAAAGGTTTATATTTTAGTTATAATATAACTTATTGAGATATAAATCATTTTAAACCGGTATTTTAGCAATAAAATTCTAATTCCTTGAAATATATATCACAAAATCTTATGTACCAAACACAAATTGAATATATGAAAAAAGTACGTTTTTTCAGTTAACTAAAAAGAAATTTTTTATTTTTGTCAGACCTAATACAAAAAAACGTGAATATATTACTTTCGAAAAACGAGGATATATTATTTTTGAAAAACGTGTGAAAGTTTCGGTGGTAGTCAAAGTTCAGTACGAAAGTGATGCACCTTTTTTCCGATTTCAGTCAGTAAAAATTAAAATTAGTTTTTCTTTTTAATTCCCTTTAGAAATGTAGTTGTAAAATGCCTGGTTTTATTTTACTTTTTTATTTCGTTAATTATTTGAATGTTAGTTTACATCTGAAGTGGATAAAAATTTCAATTGGTGGTAATATGGCGATAAATTTTGTTTGCAGCGATCAGGGAAAAAAATCGAATATTGTATTGTCATCAGCAGCCAAGCTGCAATTAAAGTTTTATATATTTAGCTAGTCTGAAAGTTGTTAAAATTTCAATTGACGACAAATTCCCATTAATAATTAAATGGTAATTAACTGTTTAGGCTGGGATTAGTTAAAACGTTTTTTTGTCATCATCCACAGAGCTGAAATTTGAACACTTTATCTAGTTGATACTGTATTTCTATTGGCGATATTTAAGATTTGGCTATTTTATGAGGAAAAAAATCTGTTAGTAGTGGTAAAAAAAAAGCAATCAAAATTTCATTATAATTAAGCACAGAGTAGTGAAGTTACAATTTAGGCCCTTTAGCTAAATGAGCACTGTAAAAACTGCAGTTTATTGTGTCACCAAATTTGATGTCGAACAACTCAAAAAAGTGTGTGAAGGAATATTTTTTCTTAAGTTAACATCAAATTGAGCTTTTAAATTCAATTTAAAGGACGTAGTTATATCTGAAACACAAATTTAGACCAAGCTCAATCGCATTCACACCAAACGGTAAATATTTTCTCTTCCGTAAACATGAATGTTGGCGCACTTTTTATATCGTCTGTAGAATGTATGCAATCGATTGCTAGTTGGCGTGAGTTTATTTATATCTCTAATGCTGTTATATATCAACAAAATCAAAATTTCACTATTTAATTATGTGTGTATGTTTTTAGTTGTGTAATACGGATATTTATATTTTAATTTTTTAGTCTCTGTAAACTGTATTAAATAATTTTATCATGTATAATTTTTATCCGATTCTGTTCTGTTAAGCCCAGTTCAAATTTGTCATAATATTCTCCTCGTGCTACGATATACTTGATTTGCAATCTAATTTTATTTTAAGAATTAGTGTATGTATCCAACCAAAATTAATAATTTTTAATGTATATCGAGTCGTAAAAATAACTTTTTTGGATTTTATGTGTATTTTTGTGTATATAAAGAACGTGTATATAAAGGACGCATATATATAAAGGATTTATGTGTATATAAGGGACGAATATAAATAATTAAACTAACAGAAAAAAGTACAATATAAGGTGAAATTGTATTCATTCTGTAACCAAGTAGTAATTAAGTAAAAAAAACATTATGGATACTGCAAAGAACACTTGCCGTAGTTAATATTTTTTATAAAACAAGTAAATTCCAATAATTGAATCGTGAAAAAATTTTAAAAGTATGACTGATGAACTTTCCCAAATTACCGATTCAAATATTTTAGTGGTCTACTATTGATTTACTTACACTATGTGAACTTTTAATATTTTAATTATTTTAACTATTTCTAATAAATGATACGGCGATTAAAGTCATATAGATAGGTTATTCACTAATGGTGAAGGTACAGGTAAATGAAAGCATTTTTCCGTTAATGATGATGATTATATTTTTTCACCAAACCTAACACGAAACATGATAATCAATCAGTACTAATTGCCGTTTTCTTATTATTATTAATCTGATAAATCAAAGGATTTGAGCAGCATTGGCTGGCTTACTCTACACTTATGTTTTTTAAGGTTAAGGGGCCACTACTGGGTATACCCTACATTAATGTATAAGGTTAATTACCTCTGCCCAGAGTACCCAAAAGGAATATTTTTAAGGTTTAGTGCAATTTCCCCCGGTATCCTCTATACTGACATTGAGGCGAAGGGTTGCCTACGAGACTAAATTGAAAAACAAATAATTAATTGTTAATGTGAACATTGGGTGCTGCTCTTTATTTCATACTTCAGCTGGTTTCAGAGGATAACAAAAGCAACATTTAGCTTACCTTTTAGAATTTTTTGCAAATTGTTAATTGCTATAAGAAATGCTTTGAAAAAAAGTCGTAATAAATCATGAAGTTAAAAGGAACTGTTAGAAAAAGCCTCATTATGCTTTCACGAAATCTTTCACAGTATTCCAATTTTTCCTTTTTAAACAAAATGGCGCCCGGATGTTGTTCTAATGATCGCTCTTATACCAGAATGCCTTTTTCTAAGAATATATTGATTCTATTCTCTTTTACGTTTGTGACATATCGCATAATGTAACTTCTGTAAGTGTCACGAAATTCGTTTTCGCTCTTATGTGCCCTTGAGGGCCCAAAAAAGTAAGACAATATTTTCCTTCTTTTGCTCGAAGCAAATAAAAAACAAAGATAAAAGTCAATATTTTTCACTTCATTTCCGTACCAGTTCTCTTTTTTTATATATATGTGATATTTTTCTCTTTGTCTCAACTCTGATATTATCGAATATAAAGGGAAAAAAAGGGAAAATGCTCTTTTGTCTGCCCCCCTTCTGCAAACGTTCTATTCGTTTATTTCGTTTACCCACGACCAGTTAAAGACTCCAAGAAGGATGGCCGGGGTTTTATTCTGTCAAAAAACTGTGACCACGCATCATGGCTTTGGTTAAGGGAAGGGGTGCTCCGGGATTTCCTTAAATCAAAAGATTCGATTGGAAAGTTCGATAAAGTCGCTGGGAACTTTTTTCAGCTTCATTGCCCGACACGTGATATGTTTATTGCAACGCCAGTATCTGAAAATTTTGTTGTTTTCTAAAAAGTAATAGGACGCTGTATTTTGGAAGTGAGAAAAGGAAACTATCGACAGTCTCATTTCTAAATTCTCCTGGGAGTTATCGAGTTTAATGTTTTGTTTGGAATAATTGAAAGAGGAAATATATCGAACAAATTGCATTTCCCATTTTAAGCAATTGTTGGTTTCAGTAATATTTTACCATTTGAATTATTTTTATTTCTAAGCTCAACACTTTCTAAATACTATTTGTGTAAAATATGTTGTTGAAGTTGCTTCCAATTAACAAAATTGACATTGATTTCTGAAGGTAGTTTATTTCACTTTCAATTTGAACGGAGTTTAATTAAAGTTTCTCTTTTAATCATTATTGCTAAATCAGAAGAATTGAAAACTTTTGCTGCAAGGAAAATTTGAATTATTGAAATATTTCAGAGTATTTTTTTCACTTTTTCAAAAAAGATTTCAATAGCTTTCTCAAAGATTTCTTGGCCTAACGCTCCCTTATTACAAAAGAATTATGAAACACACATGTGTTACAAATTTAAAATTAATATATTGGATATTTGAATAATTTGGAAAATGTATGATAATTGAGTGATAATTGAGCATATTGAATGGTACAAAATCATATTTAAAAATTGAATATAGTTAGTCATTAGAAGAGAATAAAAAATACATTTCAAAGTAAATACAGAATTAGTTACGGCCAACAATAAAATCTAAAGAAATAAATAAAAATAAAGGTAAACGCTTTAATTAAAGATATATAATAGTCCATAACGAATGTGAAAAGCAGTAACCTGAGAAACTCAATGGTCAAATTGCATGAAGTTTACATTGAACAACAGATTAGTACTACTAAAATTTAGAATAGAGGAATAAGATAACAATGAGGAAGAATTGATTTATGTTAAAAGGATTAAATGACTGATTGAACTCCACACGATGACATAAGATTTCAATGAATTATTGATGTTTAATAGTTAAAAAAGGAATGCCAAAATAACAAAAGGTATTTACCACCTACAGATGAAATTAAGATACTTTTCAAGTAGCACATATAATCACATTTTTATTTCGCATAAACAATAAAAGTCACAGTGATATAATCTTTTTAATAACGCAATATGCAGTATTGGTTATCAATATTGTGTCACTGTAGCTATGTGTATATATAGCTTCACCGAATAATAGATTCTCTTAAGTTTAAAAAAGGACTTTATAAAATAAAATGAAATAATAAAAAAGGCTTTTTCGGCTCATCGAATTTTAACTCTTTAGTTGCATTTTAGCAGACTACGAATCGGTAACAATTAATAGTTCCCATAACAGTTAATAATTCTCGAACAAATTGTTAAAACTTAAAATATTTATTCCGTCGTACTTTCATACTTTTTTATACATACCTTTGTAATTAAGAATTTAAGTGTTATAGATACTGTGTAGTAAGCAAATTGTAACGTAAATAAAAATAGTGAGAAAAAATTCCCCAAAAAGCTCTTAAAATTGCAATAACTTTCGAACTAATTTGAATTTTGGAAAAAAAACTGTGTTAAGTTCATAAACAAATATGACCTATTTTATCGTATAAAATTTCAACTCTCTATCGGCTCGATGGTGTTTTTTCTTACAAGTTTAACAGTTAATAATTATTGTTACAGTTAAAAATTATATTACAGTTAATAATTATATTTTTAATTTCATAGTACTCCTAGTATATTTTTTATACAATTTTGTAATTTCAAAATTTTAAGTCTTATATTTTGCGTAACAAAACAAAATGTGACGTTAAGTTAGACATCCAGAACAACGAAGGTGTCCCTTACGTTTTGCTTAATATAGAGGGAAATTTAAACTCCCAAGATTGCACATAAACAATATATACGGTGGAATCGGTATTAAATAAAGAAACAACAAGAACTGTTATGATTTCTCAGAAACAAAACTTTCACTTTTGACGATTCCGTACTCCTCGTAATTACTTTCATCCTTTTTGATAACACAGGCCTGCGATGAAAAAAATACAAGGGGTCTGATAGCTGAACTTAATGTATTTTTTGGTGCTGAAATGGAAAATAATAATGAAAAATGTCCATCACGTCACTTTTTTTAGGAAAATTCAATTTTACTGGAATTTTTATGAGCATTTACCATCAAAAAAATTCAGTTTTTGAATTACTTCCCTTCTTGACTGACCAGCACTCTACTTTGGTCAAATCTACAAAAGTACCCCTCAATCACTACTTCCTGTCACTGTCCCTCTCTCTGTAACAATCTCTCTCTACCAATAGCGCAGCTAGAATCCTTATCTAGGTCCGCTGACATCTCAGAAACACTAGCAAGCGTAATAGGGAGTCATTTCAAAGCTTGCTTTTTTCTGTGCGTTTCGTGAAACATGGCTTTGAGTTCAAAACATTGTGAAAATTTCCCAGATGACTTTTGTTATACATGCGGCGAATATAGTGTTGTTAAAAATCACATGAGGAGTATTACAGACTATGTAAGACAACTTTATCTCGCATATTTTGACATAAAACTCGGAGATCAGGACAAATCTTGGGCACCTCATAAAGTATATGTGCAGTGTCTCAATGATCTACGTTTATGGCATCAAGGAAAAGAAGACTGCTTTATGATTTGGAATTCCTATGACGTGGAGAGAGCCCCCAAACCACTTTGATGATTGTTATTTTTGTTCCTTCCATGTTCGTGGGTATAACCGGAAAAATGAAAGACTAATATATTATCCTGATAGCATTCCATCGGCCATACGCCTCGTTCCTCATGGATCTGATGTGCCTGTGCCTTTGCCTCCAACTGAATTACCAATCATCTCCTCAGAGTCTTCAGACTCGGAACATCCAGAAGTTCAAGGCTCCGGTATCGAATATAAACCATCTCTAGCAGGTTTACCTCTGCCCACCTCTCAGGTTGAGCTTAATGATCTGACTAGAGATCTTGGCCTTTCGAAAGAGGCAACTGAATTGTTAGGCTCCAGACTGAAAGAAAAAAACTTATTGTCCAAAGGAACATCTTTTTATTGGAACAGGAATCGTGAAAAGGAATTTATTAAGTTCTTTGATGAAGAGGAGAACTTGGTCTACTGTTCTGATGTTCTTGGATTGATGAGCAAATTTAATGTCATCTACAATAAAGATGAGTGGAGGCTGTTTATAGATTTATCTAATAGAAGCCTCAAAGCTTTTCTTCTTCATCATAGGAGATAGTATGCATCAGTACCAGTTGGACACTCAGTATATTTAAAAGAATGCTACGAAAACCTGGCTCTCGTCCTGAACAATATAAAATATATCTACCACAGGTGGACCATTTGCGGTGATTTGAAAGTTATCTCCATGCTTCTTGGTCAACAAGGGGGATTTATAAAGTACCCATGTTTCATTTGTGAGTGGGACAGCCGTGACAAGACTCAACATTGAGTCAAGAAAGAATGGCCGAAAAGACAAAATCTTGACCTAGGCACCAAGAACGTTATTCGAAACAGCTTAGTTGATCCGAAAAAAGTATTGTTACCTCCGCTACACATAAAATTAGGTGTAATGAAGCAGCCTGTCAAGACTGTTCCTAAAGATGGCAATTGTTTCAAATACCTGTGCAAAAAGTTTCCAGGTTTATCCCAAGCTAACTTGAAAGAAGGAATATTTGTTGGTCCAGATATCCGAAAAAATTCATGAAGGAGAATTTGAGACTAACATGACAGAAACGGAAAAAGAAGATTGGGTTGCTTTCAAAGATGTCGTCTGTAAATTTCTGGGTAATTACAAGGATCCTGATTATAAGGAAATTGTAATGAAAATGCTGGGCAAATTTAAAACGTTGGGCTGCTCCATGAGTGTAAAAATGCATTTCCTTCATTAACATGTGAACTTTTTTGCTGAAAATTTAGGAGCAGTCAGCGAAGAACAAGGAAAGGTTCCATCAAAATATCAGAGATATGGAGCGTAAATATCAAGGAAGATGGGACAAGAACATGTTCGCTGACTACTGTTGGATGATAGCACGGGATAAACCTGAGATTAAGCATAAAAGAAGATCATCAAAAATAAGTTTCAGAGGAAAACGAGTATATACTTAANATTTGGAAAAAAAAAACTCTGTGATTAGTTCATAAACAAATATGACCTTTTTTATCATATCAAATTTCAACTCTCTAGAGGGGCTCGATGGTGTTTTTTCTTACAAGTTTAACACTTAGTAATTATTGCTACAGTTATAATTATATTACAGTTAATAACTATATTTTTAATTTGACAGTACTCCGTATATTTTTTTATACAATTTTGTAATTTCAAGTTATTAAGTCTTATATTTTGCGTAACAAAACAAAATGTGACGTAAAGTTAGACATCCAAAACAACGAAGGTGTCCCTTACGTTTTGCTTAATATAGAGGGAAATTTAAACTCCCAAGATTTCACATAAACAATATTTACGGTGGAATCGGTATTAAATAAAGAAACAACACGAAATGTTATGATTTCTCAGAAATAAAATTCTCACTTTTGACGATTCAATACTCCACGTAATTACTTTCGTCATTTTTGATAATTATTCCGTCACGAAATTACGTCATATTTAACAAAACTCGAACTTTCAAATGTACGACGAAATTGCTTTAACATTCGCAGTGAATTATGGGATTAATGTTGTTCCTATTAGGCAACATAGTTATTTCCGTTAGGTTTGAAATATGCATTTCTTTCATCAACAATTGGCTTTTACTGTAAATAATATGGGAAAAGTAGTTTAGATTTACCCCTTCAGGACCTCGATCACATATGCGTGATCATGCGGATCATCTATGAAACGAGTCTTTTCTGACTCTAGCTGCGTAATCTCAATTCGATATTTTCGGTAGTTTAATAAAAGTTATTAAAGTTTTGCTAGTTAGAATGAAATTAAACACCCTGATATTGAAATGCCGTTTGAAGGAACAAGAATAAGCATATTTATGTTTAAAATTACCACTATATCGAATACTGGTGATAACCCAGTACTCAAATTTGGTCATTTTGTTTTGAATTTTGGGAATTTCCTAGCCCATTGTGTAAATATAAATTTTGCATGAAGCAAGAAAGGATACTTATTTTCGCAATTTGACGAACTTGGAAGATTTCTCACGAAAAACGTTTCGACAAAAACCCATTTTTTGGAAGGTATAATCTGCTGATTTCCGAAAGAGCAAAAATGTTAATGAAAAAACGGGAAAATCATAGAAGATAGCCGAAGAAAAATATCAAGCGAAAAAAAAAAGAAAAGCTTAGCAGTGCTTTTTATTTAACAAACTTCATTCTTTCAATTTCAAATTATAAGCAATTAAGCATTTTTTTAATAAAATAGAAAAATATATTTGTGCTAATTTCTCAAATTAAATAGAATTTCTATCCGCCTAAAGAAGTCAATATAATTATTTGTAAATAAATAAACTATAGTTTGGAAAGAGATTAATTGCTACGGTGAAATGATTATTCTGAAATATTCTAGTCAAATATTTTAGTTCGCAAATGAATGTAACTATTTCCATAAATTAATTTCAAAGTTTTGGAATGATGCAAGAAACATTCGAATGCATATTTGATTGCTATTATCAAGAATAATAAGTGCTCTTAGAAAATGTAAAGTGCAATGAAAGGTAAACATTAATTATTTATGCTTCAAGTTAGCTTTTGTGTAATGTGTCATACAAGTTTGTGTTCCTTTTTCAAAATTTATCATTGATTGATAAATCAAATTATTCGACTATGACGCAATTAATTATAGAATGAAGCATGAATGAATGTTAAGGTATTTACGATGCATGTTTTCGTATTTGTTTATCAGCTACGTCAAAAAGAATCACGTTTGATGATTCTTTTAAATAGTCAATTAGCATCTTCTTTTCTCTCTATATATAAGAACGAAAGTCTATCTGTATGTATATTTGCTAATAACTGGAGAATGAGAGCGTACTGATTTTGATTGTGGTTTTTCAGCAGTTTTCAAATTTCCGAAGGATACTCTTTCACGTGTTACGTCGTTCGGGAGCAATATCAAAGTTACGAAATTTCCTTGATGAAGACCATTGTTATAGATTAAAACAAGCGCTGTCACGGAAATAGCATTTTTACAAAATATTAAAAAAATTGAAGCAGACCACTAACCACTAGAAAAAACGAAAACCACTAGAAAGAACAAAATATTCTTAAGACTCGTTAAACTAATAGCCAAAGCGCAAAAGTAAAGAGCGTTCGAAGCAAATATTCAGCATGCAACTATAAAATTATGTTTTACCGTCATTGGCAATTTAAACATAAATATGCTTATTATTGTTCATTCAAATGGCATTTCAATTTTAAGTCGTTTATTTTTATTCAATTCTGCTTCAAAGATATTTTTGTACCATTATTTTTTGTTAATAATTAGCAATAATAATAACTAAATGTAAACATCCTTTTTGATCACGAATTTCAAATTCAAAAACTTTATACTATTATCCTTTAAATGAAAATCTCATAAATTTCATTAATGAAATCAATACATATCGGTTATTGGTACCATGAAGCCATGTTTACCGACAAGTAGAACAGCGTCAGGTTCTGATTTATTCAGGTCACCGGCTACCGATAATATGCATAGGTACATCGAATATAAGAATATTGTGAATATTATACAAAGCTATAATACGAGAGATTCCTAAATTTTATTTCGGTAACAGAAACATTGACTCCAATGAAGACATTAGATTAGTTGGGAAAATATCGGAATACAATTTTGAAATTGCATCGCAATAGTTCCACTCATGAGTCATGGGTGTTGATGTTTGCGTGGATGACAATTCGAAACAGAAATAGCCAACAAAAGTTCATTTTATTTGATAAGTAAAAGATACGAAGTGAGAAAAAGCAGCTGATAAATACCCCAAATGTACATAAATTATGTATGAGTACAAACACATTTATCAGAGCCGTGATGGCTCAGGAGATAGAGCGTTCGCCTTCCAATGAAGTGAACCGGGTTTGTATCCCAGCGATGACTGGTAGATGCGAATTCCGCATCCGGCTTGCACTGACCATGGAGCTAACGTGAAATACCCTCAGTGGTAGACTGATCATGGGTTAGAGTTCCCCTGCTGTCAGGCTAACCGTGGGGGATCTCGTGGAAGAAAAAGTTATAACAGAAAAAGTTATAACTTTTTATTATAAGAAAAAGTTATAACAGTTGTAGTTCGTTTCATGTTGTTGAAAAAAACTTTTAAATGAAATTCATTGGTTCGCATAATTAACAATAGAAAATAAGGAGCAGTTTGATTTTGAAAAAGTTTCTAATTTGATTAATTATCCGTCAAAGGCGCCATTGAGATAATTAGCATATTTGTTTAAAGTTCTAATATGTTGTACTAAACATTTTAAAAACAAATTCACAACTATACCAGAGATATCAAACGAACATGTAAAAGACAAAAATTAAATCCTCTCTTACTTTTGCAATATGAATTCATATTTGTGTATTCTCTTGATTTTTGAATGTATGATTTTAAATTTTGAAGTCTTTGCAATTTTTCTTCAGCTAAAAAGTGTCGGATCAGCGACTTTCCTGTTTTTGATGAATTAAGTGACCTTTACTGTAATTAACCCCAATAATGTTTCATCAGATTTTGAAGAAGTTTTATTTTTCTCTTACCTCTTCGTTTGCGGCAGCTATTAAGTTTAATTTTTACTTCATTTTTTACTTCATTTCGAAGAATACTGAAAGTATAAATTACGGTCGGGGATTACGCAATTCTTTCGAAAACCTTAAAGTGTTTCAACTGTGGAATAGTTTATCCAGAGTGTTACACTATTATTAGTTTTTTTTATTATAGCTAAGTGTTACTACTTAATTCCTATAATTATTAGTTAATTGTTACTTTTACTATGCACCATTAGTTTAAATTTGGAAAATATTATAAGAGTCAAACAGATTTATGTGTCGATTGCATACTAACAATAGAATTACGCTATTTATTTTGTCCTCTTAATGTTCACAGTTTCAAAATGGTTTTTCGAAATTTATCGCTAATAACTATTAAAATCGGATGAGGTATTATCAATTATTCTGTTCCAAAATATCTAGATTTCTAGAAACTTCTCTATATAATTAATTCTATCAGCTAAAGATTTATTGTCTCAGCATCATTATTCCTATCGGCGTGACGACGCATTTGGTGCTCTGAAAATTTATTTATTTCTCATCGCCCCTACCAATGCTTTCTACTTTAACTCGGTAATCCAATTCCATACCTCTGGAGAGCTTTTCTACAATTCTCTACCCTCTGAACGGGGAAACTTCCTAAGCTCATTATACACATTGAATTAACGTGAAAATGCGTTCTTAAGCTCAGAGAACCCCTTAAGACCTTGGAAGAAAGGCAGACTAGATTAAAAGCCTAGGCCTTCTGAGAAATGTTGTCAGAGACCGGCAGAAGCCCTTGCCAACTGAGGACGGTCCGCCGATTCGAAGGATTAGGATTTTATTAATCTTGGAATATAAATGGTTTAAGTAAACGTTTGGAACTATTTATGAGGTTTGGAATTATCACCGGAAGCTTTGGTCCTTATGGATACAGGAAATCATCTTGAAGCAGCTTGGATAGTTAGAACGGAGTTATGGTTCATTTTTAAGCCGAGTAAGGGAAAAATTGAGCTTTAAAGAATAAAAAGAACAAAATGTAGTAATTTTTTTTTATCTTATTATAACAGTAATGGGATTATTGTTTCAATTTACCTTTATTGAGAAATAGTAGAGAAACGACCAGTAATTTATTTAGGTTAAAAGGAAAGAAAAATGTTTTCTTTCGTATTTTATTTCGATCCTCCTGACTAGATTTATAATTAAAGGGTGAAGTTACTCGTGAATATGAAAAGAGTTGCTTTCGTTTGGAATGTAAAATTATAATTATCTCAAAATAGTCATGGTCCAATCAGTGGATCTAAATGGTTTCTAATTAAAAGGAGTTTGGCATGGTGAAATATTTCCCCATTATTAGTTGATTAAAAACTTCATTCACTTCAAAAATTTACAAAATGGAAAAACATGTTTTAAGAGCTCAAAAACAAGCCCCTATTTTCAAGACTTGCCAGACGTGAATGTAACGTAACGTGACATCATAACGTGACGTGAATGATGTAACTTTTACTCATTCACATTTAGCAAGTCCTGAAAATTAGTGCCTATTTTTGAGCGTTTGAAACAGGTCAACTATATATTTATAATTAGAATGTTTTTCAAGTGAATGAAGTTTTTGATAAAGTTACCGCTACAATTTCTTGGGATGATTTATTAAATATTCCACCACTAGTTATTGACACACAATGACTATCACAAGTACTGACTGTACTTGTCTGTACCCTTAGTTATTCACTGATTGTACTGCAAAAAAAATCCAGATCAAATTATGGTAGAAGTACCGGCACACAGGTAGACGGCACATTTTACCGTAAAATCCCTTTTAACCGAAACATGCGACAGAACAAAAAATCTGATATATCGCAATTTTTACAGTAATAATTACCACAAAATCACTGAATCACTCTAATTAAACTAACAATACAGTAAAAATTACGTTATACTATTTTATGGCAAAAATTTATTTTACGGTAAAATGGATTTTATTTATGATGTACCCAAAGTATATGTATGTAATACAGTAATTTGATACGGAATTTTTACAGTGTGGAGTTAGGATCTTATAAGGTTAGTAATTTGGAAGCAGTTAAGTGATTAAAAATTTCTAAAAACATTTTCTAAAAATGGTGTTACGTGATTTTCAAAGGAGATAGTATAAGTAAAAAAAAACTCCAGCAATAAAAAAGAAGATTCATTGCAGTTAAAAAAGTGACGTCGAATAAAATGACACTGCTCTCGCTGATTCACTGTACGGTCTAAGAAACCATTTAAAATATCGGCTGCTTTTACATTCATTATAAATTACAAAGAAAAAATTGACTGGTTTTAGTATTTTAAAACATAAAGGTATCAATAATTTTTTAGAAGATCTCAGAATAAGGTTTTATAATACAGTTTGATCTAAATTGGAAAACTGTTTTCAAAAAAATTATTATAAGGAAGCAGTTACGGTTAGAATTTTCTGATCAATGGCACTGCAAATTTCTTCGATTGTTTTCATCCTTGCGCTTCGGTATATGCAAATTACTTCCTCCTATTGTAATGTGTATGGGATTGTCGATAGATATATCGAAAATATTGTATTGTGAGTTCTATTTATTATTACTTATTTATTTTCTAAATAATGTATCGAAATTCATGTAACTGGGCGTATTTAATGGCATAAAGAGAAAATTAGAACAGAGCGTTCCGTAAAGACTACCTGATAAAGTATGTTCAGAATCTTTATCAAAAAGGATTTTTTAATTAAGAATTTCAGGTTTTAAAATCTACGAAATGATGTTCATTATCAACCTGAACTAATGATATTCATTATTTTTACCATATAACGAGTATACCTCGAGGTGTTTTCATTATATAACAACTTATTTTTCCGTTATGCGATTGCAATGTCATCTGGGATTGAAAATGTAAAAACTTGTAAGTCATATTTGGTAGCTTTTTCCGGAGAATCCAAACCTGTAATGAAAAAGGGTTATTATTTTAAGATTTTTAGGTCTTACTCTCCCTTCTAAGTGGGGATGAGTTAAAAGGGGCCGAGACTGGCATCACTGAATAAATCTTTTAGATATATTTAGCACAGATAATTTTAGATTTTTGATGCGATGCTTCTTAATTGTTTATTTATTTGTTTGTTTGCATGCATTTCATACTTGTTTGGGTATCTTGTCATACATAGATGGCGTAGGACAAATAAGGGAGAGTAGGGAGACTAGGCATTACGATTGTGTCAAGATTAGTTTTGTTTTCTATCGGAAGAACTTTGAATTACACTTTACTATTCAAGATGAAGGATCTACCATACTGTTGTGCTGTTGTTGATTAATTAACGGTATCTATGTAGATATATTTGTTCTTCTACCTTAACTTTCTAATATTTTTAAGTATTTGAACTAGCTATATTTATTGGTCATTACAGTTATAAAAATAAACTTTGTCTAGCCTATTAACCGTTTACTAACTATTTACACCCTACCAAACAACAAGGACTTAGGCCAATAGTAACCCTGCTTTGTTTCATTTCGATAACTTCTGCTCTCGGGGTAAGATCGGGTACTTGCTCCCTTCCTTTTCATATGTATTCACGAAAGCTGCAGAGCAGCTGAGAAAGAAGATGCCTTCATCCAAGGCTGAACAAAGGCTTTACAGGTCCCAGGACAGAATCTATTGGGGGCCCTTTCCTTAAAGCACAAAAAGCCTTATTTTCATATTTTGTAGAATTTTTGAAGACCCTTTATACAGAACTTCAGTTTTTATATAGATATAGAGAAATTCTCCACAATTTTCTTTTTAAAAAACCAACTAATAGGCGGTCTATCTTTCGAAAGGAATTTTTTGTCGGGCCCTAAGCAGTTCTAGGTGCCGGAAAAAATTGTCTTTCGTCTTGAGAACGGATTTAACTACATCACATGTAAATTACGCTCAAAATTTTCTTTGTCATATGAGATATAGAAATGTCTGCTACTTTCCACTGAAGTTCCAGTATTTTTAAATTTCCCTTAGGGTTAACATCCCTTGAGAAAATTAATCTTTGAAGGTACAAAAGTGAGCAAGTATGAAACTAAAACAAAATGTAGGCTGATTTTGGCAGATACATTTAGATTTTTATAGTTTAGAAAATCCTCTTTAAGCCAAATAATGACAGAGAACACTGCAAGGAAACTTATTTTGTGAACATAATATTAAGGAAACTTAAGTACATTCTAATGCGTTTAGTTTTTAAAAATATATTTTATATTATAACCCTTAAAAAGCAAAATTTCTCCGGATAAAAACATCTTCACTTGTATCGATGCTTTAATCAGTTAATGGTTAGTCTATGCAGCTGAAATATTTGAAACTAAGGATAAAATGAAGTTGAAAACATTACACCATCTCCAGAAGTTAAAAAAAACAACTATCGCAATTTAACCGGTTAAAATTGATACTTTTCAAATGGAATGAGTTTCTTCATACTCAAAATAAAGTGCCAGCGACAGGTTATTACTTTAATGTCGTAATAAATTCTATTTATCATTGTATCGAATCATCTCTCGATGGAGTATTTTTCCATTTCGGATCCTTTATTTTATATTTTGAAATAAAAGTGGAAAATGTCAGATACATTGAAAAGAAATATCCTTAGAAAAATCTAAAAATAGCACACGTACAAAAGTAATGGGAAGCAAATGTTTGGTCTCATGTGCTTTACTTTCATACTTATGGAGATTTCACCTTCATTGTTTGCTTATAGAATAGAAAAATCTATTCTTTACATGAAGTTTCAATATTATTTGATTGCCGTTAAAACTAAATTTTTGTTTTGAATTCCTAACTACTATTTAATTGACAAATTTATGATACATCAAATTACCCTCTAACAAGTATGCATGAGTTTCATTTAGATCAAGATAAAAAAACGGATTTTTATCATTGAAAATAATAACAATTTGTAGTGATAGAACAGTTTGTAGTGATAGAGCAATTTGTAGCTATAGAACAATAGTGATAGAACAATTTGTAGTTAAAAGTACTAAATTGCAAAATAATATTGGGGAAAATTTTTTTGCTGTATATTTATACAGAAAACTTATCTTGCTACTTCTGTTGTGGGATTTCAAATCTGAAATTTGTTTTGGTCCTAAAGCTATAGATGTCTTTTAAAAATGAGATTTTGTCGAAATATACAAGTATAAGAAGTTATACATAACAGGGAATCGTGTTAATATTGCGACAAAATTCTATGGGAGTTAGGGCACATCATAAGGACCAAAATTGCCAAGGAATCCATACCCGGAAATGTCATCGGAATTATTCTACTATTATTACCTGTTCAGAAGCGCACGTAGAAATAGTTCATAATAGAGAAGCGCCCCTTAGTGCGTATGTCGCCATTTCCGACATGGGTTTCTATGTAGTTTTAATCCTGATGCTGTATCCTATTTTTCCTAAAAGTTTGTCACAACTTTCATGCAATCCCTTGTTATGCGTACTCATTTTTAACTCACCTATTTCAGAAAAATATTTATTAATAAAGACGATGACTTCAACTTAGTGTAAAGAAGGAAAATCTCCTTATTAGGAGTAAGACTACTGTCACTTATCACTACAGTTAAAAAGATTTAAAATCATTTTATAAATGGAGAATATGAGAACAGGTATGGGGATTAGATATATGGCAACTGTCATAAGTTTCTGAAAAAAATGGCTAAATAACAATTTATTTAATTGTTTTTAACCATATTGGAACAAAACAGTCAAATATTCATAAAAGATGATCAAACTGTTAACTATGAAAAAAATCGTTCTTAAATTGCTTTAGCCTAATACGGTTAAACAACCAGAATTTTATAGCACCAACTAGACCCATATAATGAAACCATTTAGTTCCTTAAAGTTCAGTATTTAGCATTGACGCCACAATATTTCCTTCATTCCCTTCAAGCAATGAAAAGTTACCCAATTTGTGACCTTGCGCTGTTTTAATACCATACAATGTCCAGTAAAATTCTTTTTTGCGGTCCTGAAACCATGCTAATTGTAAACGGTTAAAAACCTGTACAGTTTTGCTTTCGCTGTATTTTAACCATACAAGTTGTTAACGGTTTCAAAGCTGTGAAATTAAAAAAAATGTTCTGTACCGTAAGATTTACGGTTGATTGGATAAAAAAAATGCTGATGGTTATTTTACCATAATTTTAAAATGAAAATTCTGTCTGAGGGGAAGATGGTTATTAGCGACTTTCTACTGAACTTAAGAACATTTGTTTTAGAAAATAAAACAATTGTAGCAATCTGCTTGTAGAACATGTTTCACCATCAAAATACTTTATTTAATGTCCAGATGTAAAAAAAAAATTTGTATATATCGGTGACAATAACAGCATTTTTAAATGTAAAACGACACGCTTTATGCAGAGTGTATATTCTGTTCTGAATCCTATTCTGTCCCCTTATATTTTTACAATACTATCATACTATGTATCCTATAATGCTATCTATCATTGTTGATTTACAATTATCAAGCAAGTTGGCTTGTATTTTTAAGCTTTAAAGCTACTAATTAATTACTATTGGAAATAATGAAACTATTTTGTACCAAACGAAAAAAAATGTGGTTAAAAGGATTTTCCGTAAAGTAATGGCATTATTGGTAAATAAAAGCATAATTATAGTTTTAAAAACCGAAATTAATTTAAACTATTCATTTGGTAATTTTTCGTTGCATGTGGTAATGGCTTAAAGGAAATTCTGGGTTTCAAAATTTTAGTTCTTATTTCCGCAAATCTAGTAACAAAAAAAAACAGGGACAATTTAACTCAACCGAGTAAATAGTTTTATGATGATATACTGAAACGTATCATGATGAACTTACCAAATTTTACTAAATTTACCCAATTTTCTCTCATATTATGAAACTATATTTTAACGTTATTTTTAACAAAACGTTAACGTCATGAAAATGTATGGATTTCTAGGAAATATTCTTATTACCTTACTGAGACTATTTTTAGATAATTAATTTTTAAAGTATAGAATTATAACTGACGTCTTCCAGTTACTTCTCATGAATAAACAATTTTAGTTGAACCTTTTAATGCTTCGTCTTATTTTAATAGCAAATTAATTTTTCTATGTATTCAAATTTTAATTGACAAANACTAAATTTACCAAATTTTCTCTCATATTATGAAACTATATTTTATCGTTATTTTTAACAAAACGTTAACGTCATGAAAATGTATGGATTTCTAGGAAATGTTCTTATTACCTTACTGAGACTATTTTTAGATAATTAATTTTTAATGTATAGAATTATAACTGACGTCTTCCAGTTACTTCTCATGAATAAACAATTTTAGTTGAACCTTTTAATGCTTCGTCTTATTTTAATAGCAAATTAATTTTTCTATTTATTCAAATTTTAATTGACAAACCAGGGAGAGCTAATTTAGAAAATTGACTAGAATTACTAAAATATGCAAAGAAAATTTTATATAAGGGCTATTTAATTTTATGTTTAGAATTTCCATAAATGCAAAAAAAAAGTTTTAGTTTACTTGATAAATATTAAATCTGATAAAATGTCACAAAAAAAGAGTAATTTTTTAAAATTCTAATTTTTAAATTAAATAGTAAAATTGTTTTTTGAAATCTGAAATTAAATAATTTTTAAAAAAAGTTTTTCAAATGAACAAACACGAAGATTGAAATCAATATTTGCTTTTAAAAAATTGACATAGAATTACTAAAATATGCAAAGAAAATTTTATATAAAGGCTATTTAATTTTATATTTAGAATTTCCATAAATGCAAAAAAAAAGTTTTTGTTTACTTGATAAATATTAAATCTGATAAAATTTCATAAAAAAAGAGTAATTTTTTAAAATTCTAATTTTTAAATTAAATAGTAAAATTGTTTTTCAAAATCTAAAATTAAATAATTTTTAAAAAAAGTTTTTCAAATAAACAAACACAAAGATTGAAATCAATATTTGTTTTTCAAAAATTGACAGATATCTTAAACTAAGGAGTAAAATTCAACATAATTTATTCATAGGTCATACTATGAGAAAGAAAGTGTGGACAAAATAATCACAATATGGTAAAATTTACCGTGTTTCTGACTTGACACCAAAAGGCTCGGTTATGTTTGCCAAAATACTTTGGAAATGAATTTGCTAAAATTAAGAATAAAATATGGTTCGTAATGTGTGATAAATTTAGGTGAATGCAGTATAATTTGGTAATTTTATCGCGATAACTTAGAAAATGGTATAAAAACCACTTATTCGGTTAAATTTACTATCCAGTTTTCTATTTATTATTAAATTCATGGTAATAAGAATATTATTTTGAAAACCAGAATTTCCTGTAAACCATTATTATATGGATGCAAAAATTATCAAATGAATGGTTAAAGTACCGTATATTTTGCTTGTATTAACTTTAAGTATGGCTTTTATTACTGAAAATGACATTGTTAACAGTACTGTATTTTACCAGAATTTCTTTCTCCGTGTACACATAAATTGCAAAATAATATCATTACATATCAATAAGAATTTTATCAGTTTGTTATGTCTGGAATTTACCCAAATCGAAATTTTATATTTTTATCTGAAAAATTGAAAATATATAAGGAAAAATAAATAAAATGTTAAAACAAATAAAATCTTAATTTTCGAAATAGCTCAAGTAACTGGACATATCCCAAGAAACTATTTTGTTTTTCATACAAATCTCACCTAGAACGAAATTTAATCAAGTCTATTGTGACGCTATTTTTAACTAAAAATCGATGGCAGACAAGTAGTCTCCTATAATATGAGTAACTATATTTTCCACAAAAGAAATTTACTGAATGTGTCATTAATTACAATAATGCTCTTCAATTGACATAATGCAATTTAAGTCTCTTAGTTTTCACAGTCACGGAAAAAGAAAAGAGCGAAGAAAAACTATTTTCAAAAACTTGAAGAAATGGATAACTAAATAAAAGTTCGCAAACCTGTCGTAAAAGTTTCGACATTTGACGGTGATATCTACCAAACAAACATAAAAAGGAAAGGTTCAAAACAAGTGAAGAAGAAACAAAATTTTGAAAAACAAAATACTCGTATAGAAATTTTCGAAAGAGATAAATCACTCTCTATTTTATATTAAATGTAACAAATTTTTTCTTATGATGCACAGTGGTGAAAAGATAATAGAGTTACTGATTAATTGAAATGTTTATTTCAAAAAAGAAAAAATATAAGTTTTTTTTTAGTATAATAAGGGTTAATAAATTGAAAAATAAGAATAATAAAAATGAATTTTTTTCGATAAGGAATTCTAATAATAAAGGATACAAAACAAATTAAATAAAACAATGATTAATGCAGAAAATAATTTTATTTTTTTAGTATAATTAGAAAACGATTTATGAAGTTAGTAAAACTAGAAAACGATATTTTATTGACTTATATATTTCAACATTTTTGTTTATTCGCGATCGCAACGCTCGAGTACGCCCTCTATCGGGAGCCTGTAAATATCAGACATTAATTTATCACGTTTTCATTTAGTTCCATCAAAGTCATCGGCCATGACGGACGCCATTTTCTTAGCAGCAAATAAAAATCAAAATTTCCCTAAGGAACAGCTGAAGAACTTGAAAAAACTAACCAGAACATGCCAAACATTGAAGCAGAACACGCCAAGCATTTGAAGAACAATTTCACAATAATTTTTACCTTTCTATTACCAACAACATAACTTACAATTTCATGATCACTTGCTGTTACAGATGAGTATATTACGGTAAAATAATTTTTTCTGTCTTCAATTCATTACAAATTAAAATGAAGTCAACATTGCTTTCGTCATTCCAATAAAGAAATGTGAATTCAGAACGTCAAGAACTGCAATAGTTATAGAATTCTTCTTTGTTATAGAACAGTATATATTTCTGTATCTATATAATTCGGAAAACAACAATAAAGAATCAACCAAATTACTTGAAATAGTGTCATTTGTGCTGATGATTAATAAATTTTTTATCGTTTTCTTGGTAAGTATTTCTTAGTTTTGAAAGAATAGATAATTTCAACTAGAATTCAGCTGTTCTGTTTTTAAGCTACATATTCAAATTCATATCGAGATCTTACAATTATAAAATTTTGATGTGTGGTATGTTATCTAAAAGTAATAAAGGGATAATCTATGCACATATTATTTGAAAATAAAACTTTCAAACGAAGAACATTTCATTTGGAACTCTACGGATTTATAAAGAAGGTAAGTGTTATGATTTTTATAATAAAAAATTAGCTTGTAAAACTTTTTTTTCTTATTTGATGATAGTTCTCTACAGAATGGTTTCTTACGTCTGATTAAGAACTATAAGAATAATAAGAAACTATATGAAAGTTTTTTTTTCAAAGTAAAGAATTCTTAAAATCGTTTTTTATCCAAAGAATTCTTTATTTTCAGTTTTATAGTTTATAATTTTTTGATAAAAATTGTTGTCAAAATACTTTTTTTCAAAACGTAAATGGTATAACATTATGTGTTTATGTATACTTCTTGCATATTCTAATGTTCAAGCAATATGATTCAGAAAAGTATGAATAAAAATTCGGTACTTATGTATTAACTCCACAGCAGCTACAGATTTGGCTTTTTTTAAGTGCCACCAATTTACACCTAACATTTTTGTGACAAATCATAAAACGAAACACTTTATTTAAAATCAAAGTAGTTTATCGGATTTCGGTGGACAATGGGCAAAATATTTCGCTCCGATACTGGAGTCTGGAGTCTTACTTTGAAATAAGAGTTTTTGGTTTAAGATATTTAAAATTTCTAGGGACCTGAAAAAGTAATTAACAGAAGGTACTAGTTTTTGAGAATATGCCGTGTTTATTAGTAAAAACCCATTCAAACTTTAAAAGGTTTTGAGGAGACACCAAGCTTATGAGAGAAATTGCATAATTTCGGTGAAACGTTATAATAGTTATGAGCGATATATAATCTCTTAAATGTTTTCTCCCACGTTGGGAGCTATTACATATTTGTTTTGCCTTTTCAATTAATTAATAATTCAAAATTAGTATCTAGATTTCAGATATTTTATATTGACCCACACTGAGAAAAAAATTCGAATGAAATTACCGAACTGTTTGATAATTCAATTCCGGTAAAAAAACTAATACTTCTGGTAATAAAAAAATATATGGGACTCATAAACTAGTCATTTGGTAACTATCCCCTTCATATTGTAATGATTTTAAAGTAAATCTCGGTTTTTAAAATTATAGTTATTAGTACCTCTCAGTTAGTAAAAAATACAAAACTGAAATGTAAATTTAACCGAATAAATAGTTTTTATACAAAGCTCTTAGAAATCATGATAAAATTGCCAAATTTCGCATCCTTTTTTAAATTTTATCAAATCTTACAAAACTCTATTTTATAATTAAATTAATCAAAGTCATTATCAAAGCGCTTCGGAAGAAATGATTGTGCCTTTTGGTGTTCCCATAGAGCCAGAAATGCGGTAAATTTAACCATATTCTAGTAGTTTTGACCATACTTTTTTTCATTGCATGAAACAAAGTAGTACCGTAATTATTTTCTAGCATTTTAATTATGGCTATGTTAAATCAATACTAATTCGTTTCCAGGGCAGAAAATAACCTATGACCACATTACATATATTAATATAATTGGCGAACACGAATTGAATATCACAACACGAAACTTATTAATTACTATAATTATTCATCACTGTTATTTATAATAATTTTAGCTCCATTCACTTGAAACAGAACAGTATTGTTAAATATTGACTCTCACGTATCGGTATTGGGAATGAACAAAATAAAGCATGCACAATATCTCAGTTTTTTCTGTAACTAGGGAGCTCAAAATCTCAATTGGACCTCTGTACTTGAAGGCAAAGCAAGTTTATATCATTTTCTTGACAGCTACTAGCACAATCTATTGTCATTCTATCGTCAAAGTTATAGAGATTAATCAAAAATCTGTGTTGTTTGCAATAAAATTTCCATCTTTAAGTCACTGCAAGCAAAATTCTTCCCTATAATATGAACAAAAAAAGGTTGTTATTGAAAATTAGCTAGAGTGCTTCGAATTTCTTGGAGCTTTGTATTGTTTTAATAACTTCTTGACAAATGCACGGTTTTTAGTGCATATTACCAAAAAACAATTCCCACTTTACTTCGAATGTGGTGTAATGACACATCGCAAATCATACTTGGTGTTATCAAATTTCAAGGACAGTTCCATTTGTCATGAAATACTATAAATGTGTTGGTAGAGAATTGTTGACCATGTCAACCTTTATCCTCAAATGTACTCCGAGATATAAGCGAGTTAACATTACACCAGTGAGTTGGAATTTAATAATTGTAGTGGTATTTAAGCCACAAATGTTTATTACGATATTTCGGTTTTTTAGTAACACTTAAGTGCATAATAACAATAACACACACATAACAATCTGTAAAGCTATCTTCACGATACTATTAAATGTAAAAACAGCTAATTTGGCAACAATACACGCAAACTCAGAAAAAAAATAGTAAGTAAATCAAACATATATTCGCAGTAAGGAAAATACAAAAGGAATTAAACAGAAATGGATAAAAATTAAATCTTATAAAATTATTTAATGCAATTAATAAACAATAAAAAAAGTTATTTTCATTATTACTAACTCAAGACATGCATTCCTTATGTAGATCTATGGCAATAACTTTTTCACGTTATTTCATACGCAATTGTAAACAATTAAGTAGTCATGATATCCATAGTTTGTCAGTATTGATGTTTTTGAAAGCGAAAAATTTATGAATTCGTATGAGCGATTTAATTATCAGCGTTACGATGTAAGATGTACAGCAGTTCATAAGAAGTACATATGAACGCCAGATTTGGTGTTAACTTAAAACAAAATGATTATACACAGATTTCTTTTATGCTGCTCAACACCAATTTTTGAGAGTTATTACATTTCAATTTTTATAAAGTAAAAGTAAAATTTCTGTATATAACATAAAAACATAATGGTCCAACATAGTTTTCTATTGTTGTCGGTTTGGAAAATTACATGGTAGGATCCAGTTTTCCCACATTCATTACATAAATAGTTTTAGATAATATCAACAAAAAAATTAATGAAAGTCTTGAAAGTATTTATCCGCACTGCTATTATAACGTTGTTTTATTTTGAGTGATCTTTAAATTACGAGTTTAAAACCAAGAGAATAGCTTTCTTATTATAATTTAATTCTAATCTACACCTTAACTTATTTGAATAGGTGTCTAATCTTATTAATAATTTTATAATAAAAATTTTTTGGCTCAAATTACATTAATATACTGATATCCTTAAATGATTCAGAACTTAATCAGATTCATACGAAATATGATTAATGCAAGAATTGTATTTAATATATCCGTCTATTTGGTAAGCAGAAATATTAAATTTAGTTTTTCATTTAAAATAGCAGTACGCTTAACTTTCATTTAAAATTTTTTTATTATAACAATAACTTAAATTTATTATAATAATAACTTAAATTTATTATAACAATAACTTAAATTTGTTATAACAATAACTTAAATTTATTATAACAATAACTTAAATTTATTATAACAATTTTCTTAAATTTGGCGCAGTTGGTTTGTTGTCGGCCTTCTGAGCTCAAGTCTACGAGTTCGATCCCCGGCCCAGACTTCGGATTTTCGGGATGCAGAAAATCCTCAGCGGCCATGTCGTATGATTATCCGGCATGTAAAAGATCCTGGGAGTGCCTTATTGGCTCTTGGCATTTCCGGCAAAATTAACTTCCTAGTGCACTTTAGCATCCAAATAGAGTCTCGTTGCTGCCATCTAGTGTGGCAGAAACTAGACGTCTAAATTAACATGGCCAACGGTATCCCCCCCATTTTGGTGGTCCTGAAAGAGTGGATACTACTTCTAGAGAGCCGTACTAGGTCTGCTCATCGGGAACGCTGATTGTGCAGCTCATTGGAAATAAAAAAAAATAAAGAAAATTCTTAAATTTGTTATAACTAATTTCTTATAACAATACACTTAATTTTAAAAGTTATATTAAGGAATGATTATTCAGAATAATTATTTATGTTCACTAATAGATCTTAATAGAATCATAAGGGATATATTTCTTTCACAAGCGTAGGAAAACATAGTTCTTTTTAATACAAGTATTTTAAGTAAATAATTTAAACAACCGAAGAAAAAAACTGTTTTATATCAAGAACCAACAATTATTACGGAGCAATCATCAGGTTGGTGAGAAGCAGCGAACATGGGCTTAGCCCCCTGGTATAAATATATTTTCGTCAAAATGTCATCATATTATTGTGAATATAAACTTTCGACAGTTTCCACTAAGAGTAATTATAACTGAGCTTGAATGAATAAAATAGCTTTTAGCGTCTATCTATATTTCACCTTTAATGAAACCTCCGTATGTATTTCTATTAAAATTCAGAGATTTCCTTGAAGTATAAAAATAAACTTCTTGTTTCTTTACTATCAAACCCTTTTCGTATTTATAATTTGTTTTTAAAAAATACATATAGATTTTTTTTAAATAGCAACATCTTAAATATTCAATTAATTGCGTTTAAAAATAGACCAACTTTTCAATGATCATCTTTTCTTCAAAAAAAAAAAAAAAAATACTTCACAGCAATAATTTTAATACGGCTTTTTTCTGCTTTTCAAGGATTAGAAAATACGTAATATACTTGAAATCACATCAATTGTCAATGTGTTTGCACTCAATTCTTTTAAAATAATTGCTTTAAGATTCGAATAAATTTCAATTCTCCATTTTCAGTTAAAATCAGTTATAAATAATTTAAATAGTGCGAGTTTGAGAAAATGCTGTCGTAGAAATACTTAAATTAGTAATTGTGATTCAATATGAAAAAAGAAATGCTTGTAATTATTTTTCCCTTTTAATTTTGGGCAGTAAGTAAAACTAAAAAAACCCGAATTCGTAATAAAATTGGGCAATGACGAACAAAGTTGATTAATTTTGAATTACTCTAATGCAAATTAGATAAAAATTTCGTATTCGCCTTGATTTTAATCAAAAAATGTAAAGACTACTCATTGAAAATATTGACTCAATTTGATTAGCCTTTGAATTTTTCTTTTTTATAACAAAATAGAATTTTAATAAAAAGTTCGCTATTTTTTAGAATTAGAAAGCTAATTGGAATTTATTGATGAGATATATTCAAATTTATTACCTAAAACATTACTTTGAAGGTCATTAAATTAGAACATTGTAACAACAATGTTATATAAATTAGTAAGATTTTACTTTAATATTAAAATATTATTATAGAGTTGTTAACATATTATGATAAATATGTTGTATTTATTATTCAATTTACAATTTAGTTATTAGCTCAAAATTACATTAAATTTTCATATAAAATTTACTAAAGAATAGACAGCATTTATATGCATCTTGATCTTGATCGTAATAATCTAAATGTCTTTACAGTTAAAAGTAGTACGAAATTAGCACATCAGTCTTAAGCACATGTTTTTTATATAACACCATTCATTATCACTAAAATGCTTTTTTTTTTTTTAAATATTTTACCTTTTGATAAGCGAAAAACAATTATTTTATAATTTCATCAGGTCAAAATTTTATCAAATTTATAATCTCTCTCTCTCTCTTTATATATATATATATATACAGAAATTTGGTTAAGTTTTAAGAAAAACATTAAACATTGACATTTAAAAAAAACACAATTCTGGTTAATAAGAACAATGCAGTATTTAAACCATTCATATGGTAATCTTTCTGTTCGATATGGTAACGGTTTACCGGAAATTCTTGTTTTCAAAATTATAGTTCTTATTACCACACATTTGTCAAAAGATACATAACTGAAAAGTAAATTTAACAGAATAAATAGTTTTTGTACCATGCTGAAAGGTATCATAATAAAATTATTAAATATAACCACATTTACCAAATTTTAACTGAAATTATTACCAAGGTGACATGGTAAAAATTACTTACCTTTTTGGTGCTCCCATAGAGTTACGCTGTAAATGTTACTATATTAGGGTATTTTTGACCATGCTTCTTTTCTCTCAGTATTTGAATTATATTTAAATTATTAAATTCGAATTATATTACAGGCTGCAAACAACGATTTGAGAAATTTACACTGTCAAAAAATTTGGTGCCTAATTGCCACCATTTAAACTAAATACATTTTCAGGCACAGAACTGTAGTTATCACGCAAAATATTAAATGAAATTGACAAAATAACAAATGTTTGAAGGAATTAAAGAAAATATAATGCTAGTAATCTATTTGTTTTTTAAACAAAATGTTTTTGCAATGAAGCCATAAATTAGTTCAAATGCACAATAAAATGTATGCTGTCAGTAAACAAATAAGTAAAAAAATGAATAAATAAATAAAACCATAACTGTAAAAAGTTAATGAAAAAGTGACAACATGCACTGTATTCAATTTAAGTTTACCTCAACACCTTATATGCTGGCAACTACAAAATGTTTTTGCACTGTAGATTTCACTTCCGCCTGAGATAGCCTGGTTGATACGCGTTGGGACCATGTCCGAGAGGTCGTGAACGCGGGTGTTCGAAACCAGCAGGTCGAAGACCACCGTGTGCAAAATGATGACTGGTGCACGCTAAATCTGTCAGAATCGCAAAGTTCTCCAAGTTTCCATATCGAATCAAGATCTCTGAGGGTACTGGATTGGAGATTGGTTGTGCTCTGATTCTGGTCAAAACTACGATCTGCCGATGGAAGGTTTGTGAATGTGTCCCCTCTATGAAATGGTATGCGACGTATCTATGTATGTTGTATCATGCTCAGGGATTTTTTTACAGACCGTCGCCAATAGCCCATTGTTCAGCTCTAGTATAACGTAAATGAAAGAAAGAAAGACTTACTTTCAATCATTGTTGTTTGCAGTTTATTATATGATACAAACTCTAAAAAAATTATGGTCAAAATTACCAGAATATGGTAAAATTTACAGTGTTTTGGGATCCACGAGAACGCCATAAAGCTCAGTAATTTTTAACTAAGTACTTTTTTAATGATTTTGATGAAATAAGGAATAAAATATGGTTTTATAACATGTGATATAATTTAGTGAATGTGGTAAAATTTAATAATTTTTTCTTGATACTTTAGAGTATGGCATAAAAACCATTTATTCGTTATTTATAATAATTTAATTATTATTATTTTTTTAAAATACTAAATGAGTATAGGACTCATGAGTAACACATGGGTATGAAATTCATTGGAAAGGCTGTAACACACCAAATTTTATCATTTTGTAGGCTATACATTCGCGACATTTGACCTTTTCTTTAAATCTTTCAAACAAACCGTAATTTCATTGCAAACGTTTGAAAATAAATTTATCATTGACTATACTGAATATTAGTAAAATGTTTTAAGACTCTGTATAAGTAATGTTAAATTGTTTTTGGGCTTGCTTGTCACTTTATTTTTGATAGACTGGACCACTGCGATGAGGTTTCGATTTGAGGAAAGATTTTGTCATATATTTGATAGTTCGCATTTTGCCACAAATTCCGTGAGTTCGTGACGAAATGATTCTCAAATTTAAAGAAATACAGCTCAAAAGGTTTGCTAAGTCATCAAAAGAGAATTTTTTTTCTCCTGTGTATGTGTTTACGTATTTGCAATAGTGTTGCAGTGTTGAGTGCAAAATTTTGTATTTTTTCAATATTAAGAAAAGAAGCATGAAATTATAATGAAATCATGCACCGGGAAACAGGACTACTATTAATAGAAATTTCAAATAAATATTCTACACAGATGTCATATATATAAAGAGTATAGAAACGGGATATTTTCAACCAATAAATAACATGCCCCGAATAGCCCGAAAGTAATTAATACTTTTTTTGGTTTCATTTATATTATATTCATTTGGGATTATTAGAAGGATTTTTATTAGACTCACCTTAAATAAACTATCTATTTTAAGAATTTAAACTATGTATATATTACAATAAATAACATACAATCGACATTCGAGCATTCTATGACAAACCGCTCCAGCGGGATGAACGAAAAACGAAAGGGAATTTTCTGATTGGTTAAATATTAGCCAATGCTTTAAGTTTAACGATTCAATTTTTCACATATTTTAAAGATAATATGAGTGATAATTGCTAGCTTGCAGCTTTTGATCAAAAAATAGTTTATTACAAGTATTTAAATATTTAATTACTTTATATTCGCTCTGTCAGATAAATTCAATGAACATTACGTGGCAGTAAGCGTGGTCTATGCCACCAAATTTACACTTTGTTTGATACCACGCTCTTTTATTTCAGTTACATGAATTCTTTTAAACGTGTTTATAAAAATTGCTTATTTAAAACCAATGCTAAGTAGAAAAAAATATTTAGGTATTCAAAAACAAAATTAATGGGAAAGTTGTACTAATTCGTTTAGGAGAAACATAAAAAATCGACAGCAATGAGGTTTAATTACGTCAATGATGCTTAATTTATTACGATAATATATGTATATTGAAATAAAAAAAGTAACTTCTGAATTAAAAAGCAAAAGTAAGGAGAATAGATACTTATTCGCGTTTTGGGTAACCGTAAAAATCCGCATATTATTATTGACACTAATGATCAATTTATATTGATAATGTGCATTGATTAAAAAAATCTACGTGGTGAAAAGCCAAGCTCATGACGGAAAGATTATTGGGAATTCGTTTGAGAAAACCGTAAAAAATCGCCATTCACAGGTGACGCTTAATTCATATGTGTCATTGACGGTAATATGTACTACTGGTATTATGGTAATTGACGAATTAGTTTTGATAAGAATTCTACGTCGGCTTTTCCGTAGTTTCAGATAATATTTTTTCCAGTGGTAGCTAAGATAGTGTATTAATATTTTAATGAATTAGAATTAAAAGCTTTTTCCACCGCTATTCAAAATTTTTTTTAACAGTAAAATAGAGGTCAGATAGAAAACTGGTCATGCTCCAAAATCTTTATGAAGTTCAAATAATTTTAAAAAAAAATTCGGCTTTAGTTTGCTGAAACTGACAAATATGCATAAACTCAAATGCTGAAGGATTAAATAATAAATACCAAATATGCTAATATAGGTGGAGGATATGTATCTGAGAAAGTCAATTGAAGAGGTAAATTTTAACTATCATGAATTGGCCGCGAGAAATACCATAATGCCAAGTGATGCAAAATACATTTTATCTTATTTCCAATGGTATGAATTATAAACAACGAGCTTTGCTTGCTTCAATAACGTAAGGCCACTAAAGATTACAACATATAATATTAAATTAAAAAAAATTGTTTCGTTAATTGATAAACTTAGTGGAAGAGACAGGTAAGGGACATTTTCTGAGCAGCGAAAAAATAACACATGCATCAGAATTATTTTATTGCTCATTTATTAAAAGGTGGGACTAATAATTCTTTGCTTTATTTAATTTACCATTGCTTAATTTGCAATAAAAATCATGCAAGCATACTTAAAACTAACATGGATTAGTTAAGTTAAGATAAAAGTGAAAGCAAAAACAGTTCTGTTACATTAAACATACCCATATTGACTCAAACTTTTTATCTTATCTTCTCTAATTCATTAATTCCCCTAAGATGTCATTCATCTGGTTTTTCCATCCAGTTCTTGAATTGTGTCGGTATTTGTCTCTCAGTTTTGAGTAGGATTGCGTTCTGTTTCTCAGTACTGATTTATTCATTCTTTTCTTTTTTTATTCATCCCGGGGGGCGAAAAACGGGTATTTATTTAGCACATAATAAATATTGTTATCATTACGCTTTAACATAATAATTACGTACATTATAATGAATTATTTGGAATGAATTAATCCTAAATTTAATCTATATCAATAAGGCTCATAGTAAATTATATGTTCTAATAATCACATTTTTATCAGACTTAGTTTTAAAAAACGGAAATTTTTATTTACGGTATTTTATAAGCTTTATAGGCTTTAATTTCCTCGTGCATGCAGCTTAACAATATGCCTCTTTAATTTTAACAAGAATAATTATTTATTAAATACGATTAATATAAGCTTTAAATAATATGTATGTATGTTTTTTTTGCACTTGTCTAAAGCGGCGAAAAATTATAAGAAAACAGAAGCTACGAAAACAATTACATTAATGTTTAACAGAGAAAATTTTGTTATTTTGAATTAATTACTTATGCCAAAAATTATAAAATCACTATTACAAATTATATTACTTATGACATGTTTTTAAACTGTAAAATATATTTTAAGGAAAAAAGGTATTTTAACAAGCATTGGTTTTTATTATCTCTGCTTCTAATTTGACAGAACTGCAAATAATTTTAAGTGAATAATGGAGATTTTTTATTGGATAATTAAAAGTGATGTTATACTCAAGTAATTATTCTCTGTTTTCTAAATTTTATGTTCTTCATAATGGAATCTATTTTTTCTTACGTCGTTAATAGAGATAAATTATACATTAGATCATTTTTCTCATCAATTTTTTTTTTAAGCTAAATTTTAAATAAATTTATATTATATATACGTGAAAATAATGACTTGTTAGAACTAGTCATAAATCATTTGGGGTTATATGCTTATTTAATTTTATGCACTTTGAAGAACGATTATATCTAAATGGTTAAATGCGTAGCGAAACGTGAATATGAAAAAAATAAAGGAAGATTTAAAATTTATCTGTAAATTTAAATTTTCAATATTTAATTTAGTTTTCTCTTCAAATATCGGTACAATATTCGATGTTATTTAAGAAGGAAGTGATTTTTATTCTATCTTTGCCCTGATATCTAATTAGTTTTGAACTTTTTTCAATGGAAGCGTTTGGAATAATGGGTTTATGTTCTTGCTTTTTCATAACAAAAATACATCTTCCCTTACTTGAGACTTTTTGCAATATTTGTATTTTTTCCTCATCCAAGATACTTCTTTTTTGTAATTTTTGTACATATTTTCAAATGCATATATGGGATACTCCGAATAATCAGCCTTTAATATTTATTTTTAGAATCCTTGTGAAATAATGAAGACAAGAAGGAAGAAAAGGTCGCAAATTTATATTTATGGTGAGGAAAAAAAACAAAAATTCTATCTAAACCCAACAAATCATAATTAAGCAAACCGGGTGTATATAACATTAAATCCTGCTCATCAGCTGTTAAAATTTGAAGGTGTTTATAATAATCTTCTGTCAACTTTTCTATGCTTCTTCCAACAATCAAACCAGTTTTGGTATTTAGTACATTCACTTTCTTCAGATTTCAAAAGCGTTTTCATTTCTCATTCATTTACATTTAAATTTATGACATCCAATGGGCCTAATTTTTTTCTTCACATTTTACAAGGATTTCAAGAATGTCTATAAAGAGTGGCCTTTACAGAACACCCTATGTGTAGTTAGTTTGGTTTAGTTATTTTGTTAAAAAATAAGACATATCTACTTAACTTTTTATAATTAAACAATCAAATCAGTTTTTGAAATTTTAAAAAGTGACATACGCTATTGCATTAATCTCTTTAGACCTTTAAATTTTCCTTTTTCTTTAGACCTTTAAAGTTTTCCTTTTTCTGCAGACCTTTAAAGTTTTCCTTTTTCTTTAGACCTTTAAAGTTTTCCTTTTTATTTAGACATTTAAAGTTTTTCTTTTTCTTTAGACCTTTAAAGTTTTCCTTTTTTATAGACCTTTAAAGTTTTCCTTTTTATTTAGACATTTAAAGTTTTCCTTTTTCTTTAGATATTTAAAGTTTTCCTTTTTCTTTAGACCTTTAAAGTTTTCCTTTTTATTTAGACATTTAAAGTTTTCCTTTTTCTTTAGACCTTTAAAGTTTTC
>NC_092210.1:40894524-40925700 GCF_043381705.1 Parasteatoda tepidariorum | reverse complement strand
ATATATATATTTGGTAAAGTTAAAAAAAAACGCAATTCTGACTAATAAGAATATCGCACAATGCAGTATTTAAACCATTCATATGGTAATTTTTCTGTTCACATGGTAACGGTTTACCCGAAATTCTTGTTTTCAAAATTATAGTTCTTATTACCACACATTTGTCAAAAACTACATAACTGAAAAGTGAATTTAACAGAATAAATAGTTTTGTACCATGCTGAAAGGTATCATGATAAAATTATCAAATATAACCACATTTTTCAAATTTTCACTAAAATAATTGCCAAGGTGACATGGTAAAAATTACCTACCTTTTTGGTGCTCCCATAGAGCTAAATACGCGGTAAATGTTACTATATTAGGTTACTACAAACTAATGTTACTACAAACATGCGTGAACTCAAATGCTGAAGGATTAAGTAATAAATACCAAATATACTAATATAGATATAAAATATTATATTCATAAATATAGTGATTATTAAAACTTCATCAATAATAAGCAGTTTTAATACCGATACTTTGAAATTTTTTTTGGGGGATATGTACCTGAGAAAATCAATTAAAGTGGTAAATTTTAACTATCATGTATTGGCCGCGAGAAATAGCATAATGCCAAGTGATGCAAAATACATTTTATCTTAATTCCAATGGTATAAATTATAAACAACGAGCTTTGCTTACTTCAATAACGTAAGGCCACTGAAGATTACAACATATAATATTAAATTAAAAAAAATTGCCTTGTTAATTGATAAACTTAGTGAAAGAGCCAGGTAAGTGGCATTTTCAGAGCGAAAAAATAACACATGCATCAGAATTATTTTATTGCCAATTTATTAAAAGGTGGGGCTAATAATTCTTTGCTTTATTTAATTTACCACTGTTTAATTTGAAATAAAAATCGTGCAAGCATACTTAAAACTAATATGGATTAGTTAGGTTAAGATAAAAATGAAAGCAAAAACAGTTCTGTTACATTAAACAAACCCATATTGACTCAACTATTTTATCTTCTCTTCTGTAATTCATTAATTCCCGTAAAATGTCATTCACCTGGTTTTTCCATCAAGTTCTTGAATTGTGTCGGTATATGCCTTTCAGCCTTGAGCATGATTGCGATGTGTTTCTCATTACTGACTTATTCATTCTTTTCTTTTTTTTTATTCATCCCGGGCGAAAAACGGGTATTCAGCTAGTACATAATAAATATTGTTATCGTTACGCTTTAACATAATAATTACGTACATTATAATAAAATATTTAAAATGAATTAATCCTAAATTTAATATATATTAATACGGTTCATAGTAAATTATATGTTCGAATAATCACACTTTTATCAGACTTAGTTTAAAAAAACGGAAATTTTTATTTACGGTATTTTATAAGCTTTATATGCTTTAATTTCTTCGTGCATGCAGCTTAACAATAGGTCTCTTTAATTTTAACAAGAATAATTATTGATTAAATATGAATAATTTAAGCTTTAAATAATACGTATGTATGTTTTTTTTGCACTTGTCTAAAGCGGCGAAAAATTATAAGAAAAAAGAAGCTACGAAAACAATTACATTAATGTTTAACGGAGAAAATTTCGTTATTTTAAATTAATTACTTATTCCAAAAATTATAAAATCACTATTACAAATTATATTACTTATGACATGCTTTTAAACTGTAAAATATATTTTAAAGAAAAAAGGTATTTTAACAAGCATTGGATTTTAATGCCTCTGCTTCTAATTTAACATTACTGCAAATAATTTTTAGTGAATAATGGAGATTTTTCATTGGATTATTAAAAGTGATGTTATACTCAAGTAATTATTCTCTGTTTCCTAAATTTTATGTTATTCATTAAGGAATCTATTTTTTCTTACGTCGTTAATAGAGATAAATTATACATTAGACCATTTTTCTCATTAAATTTTTTTTTTGTTTAAGCTAAATTTTAAATAAATTTATATTATATATACGTGAAAATAATGACTTGTTAGAACTATTCATAAATTATTTTGCATTATATGCTTATTTAATTTTATGTAGCTTGAAGAACGATTATATCTAAATGGTTAAATGTGTAGCGAAACGTTAATATGAAAAAAATAAAGGAAGATTTGAAATTTATCTGTAAATTTAAATTTTAAATATTTACTTTAGTTTTCTCTTCAAATATCGATACAATATTCGAAGTTATTTAAGAAGGAAGTGATTTTTATTCTATCTTTGTCCTGATATCTAATTAGTTTTGATTTTTTTTCAATGGAAACGTTTGGAATAATGGGTTTATATTCCTGCTTTTTCATAATAAAAATACATCTTCCATTACTTGAAACTTTTTACAATATTTGTGTTTTTTCATTATCTTTTTTCAATTCTCTTTTGTAATTTTTGTAGATATTTTCAAATGCTTATATGGGATGTTCCGAATAATCTGCTCTTAATATTTATTTTAAGAATCCTTGTAAAAAATGATGATAAAAAGAAAGAAGAGGTCGCAAATTTATATTTATGGTGAGGGAAAAAAATTCTATCTAAACCCAACAAATCATAATTAAGCAAGCCGGGTGTATAATATTAAATCCTGCTCATCACCGGTTAATATTTGAAGATGTTTATAATAATCTTCTTTCAACTTTTCTATGTTTCTTCCAACAATCAAGCCAGTTTTGGTATTTAGTACACTCACTTTCTTCAGATTTCAAAAGTGTTTTTGTTTCTCATTCACTTACAGTTAAATTTATGACACCCAACGCGCCTACTTTTTTTCTTCTTATTTTACAAGGATTTCAAAAATGCCTATAAAGAGTAGCCTTTACAGAACACCCTGTATGTAGTTAGTTTGGTTTAGTTATTTTCTTAAAAAACAAGACGTTATCTACCTAATTTTTTATAATTAAACAATAAAATCAGTTTTTTAAATTTTAAAATGCGACACACGCTATTACATTTATCTCTTTAGACATTGAAAGTTTTTCTTTTTCTTTAGAAAGTTTTCAATTGCTCAGAAATTAAAATATAAATAAATTGAAACATCTGGCAATAATTGCTAGTAATTATATTTAAGAATATTTGGAAGGTTGTGATAAAGCTCCGGTTAAATTTTTGCTTGAATGATAAATTTAATATTTAAACTCCATATTTTTACGAAATATTAAATGCAATATGTGATTATGTTGATTATTTTTCATTATTTTACTTGCATTAGAATTTATCAAAGGGGAAAAAACATGCACACTTACTTTGTCAACCAGAATAAGTGTAAAATCTGTTAAAATAATTGCTGAAAATATAGATATGCTGTAACTTTTGTTTTATATTATATATTTTCGTATTTTTGTGATTACACTTAATTAAAAAAGTTAACGAGTATTTAAAATAAATTTTCAATTTTGTTTAAATTATCAATATTTTTCGCCTTTAAGAAAAGTTACCTTTTAACTTTAATTAACCTTTTTTATATTCCGAATTAATGATTCTTAAGGGCCATTTAAGATTTCGAATTACCTGTTTACATTTGAACAGCACGCAAAAGAAATTAACACTCTAAATAACGTTTGATTTAATTATCAGAATTTTACTTACTAAAACTTTATTTTAATGGTTCAGTGTGGCTTAACATGAAATATGCAAATTAATTAGTGCAAACGATATTTTAAGTAACGGAATCAGGCTTAGAAACGTATTTTTACGTTCTTTGAACAAGTATACCTTTTTTTGGGAAAGGATTTGAATTCTTGACTTTCAAAATATGGGGGCTAACTGCAATATGGTCCCAATAGGAGAAGGGGCCGGAGAGCAACCAAAAGTTTAGAATTTTATTCACATTTAAGCACAGTTCGCGAAATAATACGTGAATCGTTTTTTTTTGCCTCACGGAATTATTAAATTGATTTATGTAACGATAATTCCACATAAAAGTAATTTGTAATAATTATTTACAACTTTTTCGCAAATTATTTTATATTAATATTATTTTTATTTTAATTATAATTTTTTGATTGTAAGGCATTTTGAATTGCAAGGTATACTAATACTTACGTATTTTTAAAGTATGTTATTTTGAATGATGAAAAACAAAATATGTAAGGAATCGGTCTCCATTTGTTATCAATATCAATTTTAGACCCCTATCTTAAAAATTGTTCTAAAACTTCAATTAGTTCATTTGAGAAAGGAGTTTGAAAAAATGATTTTTTCTCATTGATTTTGCATTATTAATTGTTATAAAATGAATTGCAGAGGATTCCCTTTTTATCATATAGTTAAAAGATAATACCAATGATGCTTCCTAGCTTACAGCTCTATTTTACCATAAACAAAGTATATTGCACTCACTTCAATCATTAATTATTCATGCTTTATCGAATCAAGTGATCTCAAGTCAAAAAACTTCCCTGAATTAGAAATTCCAAAGTTGTCTGAAAGTACTTGTTTATTTTATTTATGGTTAAATTTTTGAGAGGTTTTTCTGTAAAGATAAATAACTTAAAATCAATAGTAATTAAGAAAAAAAAAGTTTTGCACTAAAAAGAAAAATTAATGTAGAAAAGTTATTTATTATCCTCTTTCATCGTATTATTGATACGATGCCACTGATGTTTTATTAATTGCAGTTAGTACTACTGATTAACTGCAGTGATACTAAGAGATATTTTCGTCAATACTAAATTTGCTAATAAAGATACACGATATAGCTGTACGATACGAAATGCGGCTATTCATTCACTAATAATAATGAAACAAAGAGGATTTAATAATTGTATGGCAAGTATATATATTTTTTAATTTCGCGTATTCGCAGAATTACGAAATAGTAAAAAATTTAAATTTAAAAAAGTTTATAAACACAATTAAAATAAAGTTATTTTAGCTATTATTTTTCTCCATATGGTTTTGCAGTTTTAAAAGATATTTAAATAAGTAAATTTTATGTGCCGTGGCTTTTTTTTTTCCAAATGAGTAATTTAACCCTTAAGTTGATTCAGATATGTTTTCCTCAGATTGAAGCCATTCTTTCAAGTTTTGAATACTTAATGCACTTGTTTATATCTAAAAATAATTTTACAGTTATCGTCGAATCTTTGCAAACGCTATTGTTCCTTTATATTTGATACTGCTCTGTCTTTTTAAATTTTCCATCAGAAGAATACAAAATATAGTAATTCTATTTAATATTCAAGAGGATGTTGCAATCAAAAATGCTTTCATTAGCTTATGTAACAAACCTTAGTCATAAGAAAAGATAAAATTATCTTTTGCATACCTTCTCCATTATGATCATTTTTGAGCAAAATTATCACTGTGTAGATGCATTATGCAAAATACATGAGATCAAAACAACATAATTTTGTTCAGTTTTAAGATTGAAATCCTACTGAGCTACTTAGGGATTATTTGAACAGGTGTATCAGAGATCTAAATATTAAAAGCTGAAATCATCCGTTGGAGGTGATTCAATGCAGTTGGAATAATATTTGATCTGGAAATTTGGACAACTAATTAATGGAATGCCCCAAGTGCAAGTGATGCTGATCACTTCGGTATGTGGTCACTAAGTTAAAAATAATATTAAAAGCAAAATATATTGGGTAGATAAGTTATGTGCTAAAATATATTTCTTCGCTTAAATAAAAGATTTTATACCAGAAAGAGTTTAATTTTTTAATTCTATGAAAAATTGAAAAATAGCAAGGAGTGAATGGAAATTAATGAGCGTTAATTTTGTAAAAAAAAAAAAAAAAATTCGGAACTGTTTTTTTAAAAATAAGTAGCAAGTTAATCATAAACATTTCTAGAAGTTTCATTAAAAAGCCTTCAACTGGGCCTTGAAAGCCTTTCTATGCGTACTCTTAAGGCTTCTTATAAAATAATTTAATCAAACATAATTTAAGTTCTGCACTAAAAAAAATTCCCCTCTAGATTACGGTCAGAGACTGCAATACTTTTGCCGGTTACTGTCACTAAAATTATGCTAGTTTAGCTATCGTGTTTATAACAATACAGGTATGCCTGCAAATCTTTGCTAGTAAAATGTATGACCATTCACCGTAAATTAACATTTTGCTCATAAAAGTTATCTTCATCCAGGTCTTAACGTCGTTTGAGACTCAGGGGATTGGTCGTCGAATTTCAAGGGAATGGTATGTTGAATTAAGGCGAATCGTGGAATAAAGAGAAATAGTTTAGTGTTCTCATAGAGGAGTGAGAGAAGTGCTTGTTCGTAGCCCGGGGTCACCCATGTATAGAAGTGCGATACAGATGATCTTTGGCACCGGCTGGGTTGAACCAGTTACTTTTATGTCCGCAGTGTTTTGCTGTGATTAGTGATTACCATAGATAAGTGTATACTTGTACACCTCCAAATTGAGATAAGAGGCTGTTAGGATGTAAGCAGCAGTAGTTTGGCGCAGTTCGTTATAATTACGGGTACTAAGATTTTTTCAAAGAATCCTTTCTTTGATAAAAATGTATAATCAAATAATAATATATATTAAATATATATATAAATTAAAAGTCAACTCTAATAAAGTATAAATTAAAAGTCAACTCTACCAGTTTTGTTCAATTTCGGTACAATTAAGGTTACTAGTTTTTTTTCTAAAATAACGTAGCTGGTCGTATAAGTTGACGGCTTACTTTCTGAATTTTACGGAAATTTATAAGAATAAAGTGAATTTATTTTTCTCCTATTGTATCCTATTGCATTTTCTATTATTGTATTTTCTCCTATTGTGTTGTATTTTTCTCCTCCGTTAAGTATTGAAGTTGTCTCATAAGATGAAATAATTGTCATATCTAACCTGAAATTTATAACTGAAAAAAAAAAGCTTTCACGAGAATTTTTTTTTGAAAAATCTTGAACAAACTAGTATTACTTTTTTCATAAAATAACTGGAATTACATTATTCATAAAATAACTAGAATTACGTTTTACAATCTTTTGTGAATGAACTGTTATTTTATATTCATGATTGAGTTTCGTTACATTTGGTTAGTAAATGATAAACCGAATTTTATTATATTTTCATTTTAAGTAGCTGCATGACAAAAAAAAATCGGTATCAAAAAGGTATCGCTTTTATTTCCAAGGAATAAATTAAAATAGGAAAGTATTCTTCGTCAAAATGTTTCTGCATTCAATTTAAACAATAAAAATATTATAAAAGCAAAATGTCTGTTCTTGAACAATATTATTAGTAAATAATTCATGAACACCGACGTATGTAGGGAATACTGATTAGATAATTTTGAATGAAAAAAATTACAAAAATGAAACAGAATTCTTAAAGAAAATCTGAGGATATTTTAATTTTCATTGTTTTGTAGAAAAAAAGTATTAAAAGTAATATTAAAATCTTAACATGGGAAAATAGGTAGTTATAATATTTTTCTTTAAAAGCTTTTAAAATTAATTTGAATGGAGTTTGCGTCGAAGGAAGAATGTGGAACTTTAGATATTTAAAATGTAGAGCTAAAGCACGCAAAATATTTATCAATTGCCCTTTAGCGATTTGAATTAGCTGATTAAAATCTACAAATCTTTGCATTTTAAGATTGGCTTTTCTTAAAATTTTTTCTGATTAATTAAAATTGGATTGGATGGCATTTAAAATGAAGAGATACATTAAAAATTGATACAAAGGCTATGTTTTTTAAAATATCTGTTTAACGAATTAAAAACTATTTGTATTAAAATGTCTCGTTCATTGCTTATCTCTGCATAACGCATATAACGTAACATTTGGGAGATTTTGTAAATTTACGTTTGCTTCTGTACGCTTCCGTAGGTAAGATTTCAAGTAATTTCGCAGGCGTACTTCTACTGCGCATGCGTTTGTTCTGGTGAAATGCGCATGCGTCTGTAAAAGAATATGAAATTTATGTAAGTCAAAATGAGATATTTTGCAAAAATCCGCAAGTCAAAAACTCTAACGTAGTTGAATATCATTTTAACTTTGACCACAAAATCACATACAATGGATGTAGACTATTTCTTTAAAGCTGTGGAATATGATTCATGATGCTTGGCTGTACGTAAAACTGTTGATCTGTAATCAGAAAAAACTAGTAGATTATAGATTTTGATGATTTCAGCGATAAAGATTGCACCTCGTTATTATTACGAATGTTAAAAAAAGTTATTATTAAACTTTAACTGAAAATTTAAAATTATTATTGAACTAAATTGTATAGTTAAAATTACATAATTAAAATAAATATAATTAATAATTTTGAAATAGTGAAAATACAATGCATCTAGAGTCTTATGGAAATAGTGCAAAAAATAATCAATTGAAAGCTTACAAGTTGCATCAGATATAAAGACTTGCTTTTAGCTGGGAAGCACTCTCCAACATTGGAATGCGTAATTCATGTTACACGAGTGCTATCTGTATCGATGTATGTTTGAAGAATTAGAAACTCTTTATATTAAAATTTTTAATTCATAATTTATCCATCTATAACGTATATAACGTAATATTTTAAGACTTAAAAGTACCCACGTATAACGTATATAAATATATAGCGTAAATTAAAAATAATAACATGCTTGCATGTCATTATTAAGCTTGCATGTTATATTATATAAATAATTGTTCTTGATCTTACTTTCAAAAAATGAAACTTGTAAATTATGCAACACAAACGGTATTTCTTATGAATAATTATACAATTTTTTAAACATGGACATTCTGCTTCAACGTTAAATTGTAAAACCTGAATCAGTATACCTGCAATGTGAGATTTTTGGATATTCCAATAAGATTCAAACGCGAGAACTTTGGTACGCAACAAGAGAGGTTTTGGAATAGATCTTCACTTTATGATACATTCGCGAAAACTACGTGACATCTGCATCAGTCATGAAATGAGGCGTATTATAATATTCAGGTATGAAAAAGTCTTAGTCACCATGTTTATGTAAATGTATATACTGTAAAAAATAACTATAAACTATACAGAAAAAACATATATTTAAAACAGAAAATACTGCTTAAAGAAAGATACGTTGTTTTTTGTTTGTTTTTAATCGTTACCCGCGTGCTGCAAAATATTCCCGCTCTATGACTTTCTTCGTACATTTGATGGTTTAAAGCTATTTTTCATAAAATAGTTTTTCTCTATTTTTCGCACCAATCATAAACGGATTAAAACTGTCAATTCAAATTATAGCTTTTGCCATGCAGTTTGATTACTGTAAGATAAATTTATATATTTTTTAAAATCATTTTACGATTATTTTCCATACTTGCTCTTGCTTTTCAGAAAATATTTTGCGATTTTGAACATCGTAATAATTAAAATTGCAATTCTACTTCATAGTCGAATTGATACTCTACCTGATTATTATCTGTCTTCGGATACAATTTTTCAGTAAGTTAAATTGCCAGACAATTTTCTAAGTATTCTGCTCCCTGTTTGCAACGACCACAGTACTGACGTAAAATATCGTCAGTGGTAGACGGATCAGGAGTTGGAATGCCATTGCCATCGCAGTCTTCTAACCAGCCCTGATTGGTTAGAATTCCAATTCCAATTCCAGGTATTTTTAAAACTCCACAGCTTTTATTAAGGAATCTTCTGACTCTAACTCCATTATTTTATTTTATTTTATTTTATATCTGTCGGTGAACAGTCAACCCAATTTTGGGCTTACGACTATCAATATTCAACTCCGCAGCCACGTAATTTTGAATCCAATCTAGAAGACAAGGAATCTCCTGGATCAAGCATTTGGATAAATTTGCCTTAGAGAAGGATTTTTTCCTGAAACTCACACAGATTTGCATTACACAGAGGAAATAAAAAGGAAAATCTCACACGATTAACCTGACAGCAAGGGAACTCTAATTCATGATCCGTCTGCACCTAACACTGAGGACAATTTACATCGGCATTGTGGTCAGTGCGAGCAGGGTGCGGAATTCGTATCGACCTGCCATCGCTGAGATTTAAACCCGGTTCACTTCATTAGAAAGCGAATGCTCTATACCCTGAACTACCATGGCTCCCTGAATTGTTATTTTTTTTAACCACCGTTGAACACCCGATTCAATTTTTGGGCTTACGACTACTAGTGTTCAGTACCCTCAGAGGTATGATTTGTTGTAGGAACATGGAGGACTTTGTGACCTCGCATATTAAATGTGTATCAGTCACCATTTACTACACGGGGAGTTTTCGGTCGGCGGGGATTGGACCCAAGACCTCTTGTACACGGCCCCAGTGCCCTTTATCTAGACCAGATCATGGGGAAGTGGATAATTTTCTAGATGGTAATTATTACCTAACGAGAAGTATAACGTAGTATTATACCCAATGCTTAGTTAAATTTCATTTTTATGGTTTTGAAGTCGTGTTAGTTGTAAATGGTTACAAAACCGTAAAGTAAAATAATAAACTGCTAACAGTGCATGTATCAAAATTTCAATATTTTTCCGTCAACCTCTGTTCGGTTTTTATCAAATTCAGCGTTAAATGCTCATGAAACAATACCAAATTTGTATGAAGAGTGGAGTCAAGTTAGAGGAATTCAAGAATTTTACTTTCTGCAAAATATTTATCATTTTAGATTTGAGTTAGGCCATATTTAATTGATATTAAACAAACATCGAAAACAATGTCTTCTTTGTCTAGATAGCATTGTTTATATGAAAACACTAAAAAAAAGTATCAACTGCATTTTTCTTGCTGGAAATGCTTAAATTCCTCCTCCTCTTTGAAACCTCTTCAGTAAATTTAAAATGGTGGTTAAAGTTTACTGTATGAACTTCTGAGATAGATCTCGAATTCAAGTCAGAAGTTTTAAAACGATTTCTAGCTAGTCACTAATTATTTATGTAGTGAGCTTTTTTTTATGGAAAGGGAACCAGCATGCACAGCATGCGATGGGGAAGAAAATGCAAAAAAGAAGCGTGCGCCTCATCAAAAAAAGAGAGCAAAATATTTAAACTAAATTTTTTTATAAAAACTGGAAGGACATCGGCTGCACTCATATTATCATTGGTATATGCATGTTTAAATAGCTTTGAAGTTTAAAACCTTCAAGTTTTGGAGATCAATGAAACAAAAATGGTCAATTTTTCCCATCTCTTTCAATGTTAAATTTACTCTTTGTTCTACTGGAGTCGTTTAATTTTAGAGGCTTTAAGATTACGATATCAAATTTAGAAGAAGCAAAAATAAAAACACAAAAGCTTTGTTTAAGTTCAAATATAAATATTTATTGAGATTATTTTTAAGAGGATTAATTAAAATGCATAAGCAAAATGTCAGTAGAATTAATGAAGTATATTTCCTCATTAAATTAAATGAAATTCCTAATTTTTTAAAGGAAAATAATTAATTGTTTGTTAAAATTTATTTTATTCTTTTCAAAAATAACCTAAGCGCAGTTTTTTAATACTTCTGCCATATGCAAGAATAATCCTTAAATCTCTTAAAAGATGTGTCTTCTTTAAAAGTATGCTGTTAATATCTTAGCATTTGTGGTGAAATATTTCTTAGCATAGTATTGAAATTTTCCTGATACACACCACATTCTAATTAGATGAATAAAAATATCTAGTTTTTTTAAAAAAAGAAGAGCTATTTTTTTTTTATATAGTATTGAAATTTTCTTCTTTTTACATATCTAATTAGTAAGTGGTGTGTATCAGGAAAATTTCATATTATTGAAATATTCCTGATACGCACCACTTTCTAATTAGATGAATAAAAATATCTAGTTTTTTTAAAAAAGAAGAGTTATTTATTTTTTCAGATAGTATTGAAATTTTCTTCTTTTTGCATATCTAATTAGAAAGTGGTGTGTATCAGGAAAATTTCATAGTATTGAAATATTCCTGATACGCACCACTTTCTAATTTGATGAATAAAAATATCTAGTTTTTTTTAAAAAAGAAGAGTTATTTATTTTTTCATATAGTATTGAAACTTTCTTCTTTTTAGCTAAATTATTTTTTTACTATATATTAAAATATTTTTTAATATAGCACTGAAGTTTTCCTTTTCTTAGCTAAAATATTTCTTTGTATAGTATTGAAACTGTCCTGATACACACTACAAACTAAAATAAATAGAAAAATCTGTTTTTTTAAAAGTAGAAAAGCTACTTGCTACTTAGTATAGTATAGAAATTTTCCTTTTCCTAGCTAAAATACTTTTTAGTATAGTATTAAAATTTTCTTGATATAAACGCTTTATCTATTAAATAAATTGTAAAATAAGATTTTTAAAAGTGAAAAATCTACCAGTTTGAAGTGCATAAAAAGTAAGGACTAACTAAATTGATATCGTGCTCATTTCTGCAATATTCTATTCATGTTTAAATGTGAATGATAATTGATTGAAACTTTTTTCTTATAATCATCTTGGCATAGTCTCATTGCTTTGAGCTGACCATTAACAATTTTAGCGTTTTTCCTTCACAAATATTTCTTTACAAAAATCCACCAAGCTAGTATTGATATTCAATCAGGATCTCCCAATTCTTCTGAGTTGTACTCAAAATAAGTAGGTTATGTATTTTTACACTATTGTATGTATTATTTTTTATTTTATAACCAAACGTTGAACAGCCAACCCAATTCTGAATTTACGACTTTCAATGTTCAACTCTGTAATTTTGAACCCGACCCAAGGAACGAGTGAAATTCTGAATCAATCATTGGGACAAGCAAGGTTTCAAATTTTTGATTGAACTAACCCATTTTGTCATTACATGGAGAGGAAAACCACGAAAACCAGCCCCGGTTTGCCCGACGGTGAAGGGATTCCAACCCTTGATCTGTTTACTACTAAAGATAGTTAACGTCAGCGTTGTGGTCGCTGCGAATCGAGAGCAAAATTTGAATCAAGCAGCCATCACAGGGTTTTGAACCTGAACCCCTCATTGGAAAACAAGTGCTCTATCTTTTGAACCACCGCGGCTTTAGGTTATTCATATAGCATAGGTTAGGTTATTTATATAGCATTATTAGGTTATTTATCCTCATAGGTTATTTACCGGTTGTATTAAAATAATCTATCATCAGATGAACCATTGACTTGATTTTGATTGCTCTCGCGCTAACAGCTTGAATTATTTTTAAGTTTTCACCCATATGAAAATCAAATATCAATTATTTTCTTTAAAAAAATACAAGGAACACGAGCTTATTTTTGTGCTTAACTCAGGAGTCCTCTTGTCTTCTGAGATACATTTAAAATTGCTAGGATATTGATGTGTAGTATATTTTTAAAAGGGCTTTAACAAGTTGTTAACATATTATATGAAAATTAAATAAAATATGTAGTTTCTTCTGTTGAATCATACGAATAAATGGTATTTTGACTAGAGGGAGAGATGTTCTAGTGTGGACATTTTTTTTTTACCAATCTACCAAAAAACTATATTTTAATACAATTTAACCATATTTAATTCCATTTTAATACTATAATTGGAATGGTTACCTACATTTTGGTATATATGTGGAATTAAAAATTATTTTAGTTTTTACATAATAGTTTTTTCTAAAATTATGTTTTTTCCACACTATTCTCGTACAGTGGGGCTAGTGAGGACAAACTTGATCACTTACTAAGTTGTCATTTATTTAAACTCAAAGAGATTTATCTAAAGCCAAAATGAAACCAATTTAAATCTGAGCCTTATTCGTGAATAAATATTGACATATTTTAATTGAAATACTAATTTGTAATATAGTATTGCACTATACCAAGAAAGACATTTTGAATGCAAATCTATACATTTGTAAATCATTCTTCAATTTGATTTATTTGAAAGCAAGGGACCAATTGTAATTTGAGTCAACTGTAATAACTATAGTTTTAACTATATGATGAAAAGGTCCGAATGGGCAACATACGATGAATTGGTGATATTTCCCTCACTGGAGCAATGAAAACAACTCACAAAGGAGATGACGGGACCATTTGATATTACTCATGTTTGGTTTTATGTATGGCAAAAATTCTCCATTTAATTCATCTGTATTGAATAATATTCTTTTAACAAACTTAATAAACAGTCTTACTTTAAATTTTCTTAAAACCTTTAGAGAGTGAATTAATAGAAAGTTTTCATGCTACATATTTTATTTAATAATATAACCATTGTAAAGTTATATCATTGAATTGTAATATATTGAATTGTAAAGCTATATCATTCAACAAAATCATTCTGATTTGCAAAATGAATAACATTAAATGTGCTATATTTGTATCCCATTCATATTTCTTCCATTGCAAGTTGAATTGGGGCAGTGTGATTGCGTCTACACTACCTCCACTATGACACGTGTTTGTGTATGCCTAATGCTGGTTACCTGAAAGTATACTGAGCAAAAATAACTATCAAAATAGGGTTAAAGAAAAAACGTATAAATTGTTATATATAATCACCATGTATTTCACCAGTATGGGAGAGTGTGAACTAAACTAGGATGAAGTCAAAACGATCGAAACTAGAATGACGAAACATTGCTTTACTTTTAGGGAAGTTAGTTTCCTTGAAGAAGTGACGATAGTTATTTCGCCACTTTGTTGAAATATTCGCTCGGAGCATATACCAGTTAACGGTTTCGTTAAAAACAAAGAAAGTTTCGTGAAATTTGAGTACCCATATGCTACAGTGATCTTACAAATGAAGTTTAACTAATAAATAAAAAAAGGTGTCCACTTGAGCTTTTTGTCCACACTAGAACCCCCTCCTATATAAGGCAATGCGTTATGTTATTTAACGAAATAGTAAAAGTGCAGGGTACTAGTATTTTTTTCCATTTGCCACCTGGGCTGACATTTTGTCCATTCAGTCGTTTTGGGGTAGATTTGTTGGTCACTCTTTCAGGGGCACCATATTAAGTGGGCTAACGTTGTTCCCACAGTAAGGACAGAGAATAAAAGACCATGCCTTGTCCGGGATTCGAACCCAGTACCTTTCTGATGCAAGGCCAGTTTCCTGGCCCCTACTCAGTTCGGTTGGCAAGTTAAAGGTATTTGTTTACGAATTCCAACTGAAACAATTCACAGAAATAATATTTTGTAACGAAAATTTTAAATAGTTGATGCTCAACATTACTTACAAGGGTAAAAATGAAACTGGAATACTTAAAAATAAACTGTATTATTTAATTAGTTATTTTGAAGTTAATTTTATTAAATATTACTGAATTATATTGAGTTTCAAAATTATTCTGTGCCTAAAATAAATGCTGTATGCTTTATTTCTTAACGCAAATTATATTTATTAGGCTCCGTCAAAGTGTAAAGGAAACAACTTTTCTCACACTTTGCATAGGAATCTCCTTTTCGAAGAATTTCGACGATAGAATGTTTGCTTCTTAAAACCAAATACCATTTTACATCCAAGTAAATAGTCCCTTGAATGTTCTTTAAAAAGATTTTCTGTTCAATATTTTCTGCTGACTGAAGTTATTTCCATAGCGATCTGCAATAAAAGAAAAATTTCATATCTAAGTTCTATTTTGTATGCACTTGGAAACATATTAGCAATAGCTTACCGTATTCTTTTATAGATAGATATTTGGGTTCAGTTTAAAAAGAAATTTCATTTTACTGCATGATTTTCCAAAACTCGGTATGATACATAGAAAACTTTGCTTTCTCTACATTGATATTTATAAGGTTGCTATGGATATATTGCTTGTACAAGGATTTTATTTTCAAAATTACACTGATAAAAAACAGTATGCTCAAAGTATATATTGTATCATGAATGAATCTAACTCGGTCTAGTCTATATTATGGTTTAGGTTCATATTCTGGTCTAAAGTACCAGAATATGTTGAAACTTTACTGTGTTTTGGGCTCTAAGGGAACACCAAAAATATTAGTATTTCTTACCACATTTACCAAAGCGTTTTGACAATGCTTTGGTAAAATTAACAATAAAATATAGTTTAAAATATGTGATAAAATTTGATAAATGTGGTAAAATTTTTTAATTTTATCATACCTTAAAGCATGGGATAAAAACCATTTACTTTTCATTTAGCATTTACTTATAACATTTACTTTTCAGTTCTGTATTTTTACTAAATGTGTAGTAATAAGAACTATAATTATTTTCAAAACCAGAATTTCAGATAAACCGTTACTAAAGGAACAGAAAAATTACCAAGTGATTAGTTTGATTACCAAAATTTTTTTTTTATCCAGAAATGTAATTAGTGCAGTGATTTAACCGGAATTTTTTTCTCCTCGTACTTTTCTGTCAGTATTTATCTTTTAACTAAATCATTTATAATACAAAAATACATTTGCTAATTTTAATTAATTTTTTTAATCAAATTTAAGTTTCAAAACATTTCGAAAACAAAATAAAATGAATGCTATTGAAAAACATTCAGTATACAAAACACACACAAGCAATTTTAACCTCTTCTTCCTCTTAAAATTAACTAGTTTTCTGCAATCAAAGCTGACTTGACAAAATTTGCTTCATTTCCACGATTTTTATAAATATTCTTGGTATATTGAAAAAAAAACTAACTGAGCTCATTGCGCATAATAACGAGAAACGTGTAAAAATTTCGAACATTACTTCTTTTTACAGCGAAGGGAGAGTTGGCAATTACTTTTGATGAATTTTGAAATACTAATATGGTTACTTTATTATGCAGTTTAGTAGAAAATTTGGCGAAATTATGTATAATTTTACTGAAAGAATTGGTAGTTAAGCTTGAGAAAACGCAAAAATTTCCAGTTTGATAACCTCTGCTTCTTAGCAAACTTGGTTCAGTTAATTTTGGTTTGGACCTGTTATTTTTTTGTTTCTATGCAAGCTATTGGTTAACATTCTCCAACCTTTTAACTGAGGAAAAATGCGTATTTGTAATTACATAAATGCCTGGACAATGCTAAGATAACTGAGTATCTTAACTATTACATATTCGGCTGAAACAACATCAAAGAGGGGAAACGGGGAGGTGAAGGATTTGAAGCATGCCGCAACCATGGATGTACCGATTTACTTATTCATTGTTACAAATATATGCGAACCGGAATGTGTGGTGATCAGGGAGCTGACCTCACATAACAAACGTCCTGGGTTCGAATCCCGGAAAAAGCATGGATGTTCTTTCATACTCTGTATTGTGAGAACAACGTTGGCCTACATAATAAGGTGCCTCAGAAATAGTGGCCAACAAATCTGCCCTACTGACATCTGAATGCCTAGTATCAATCGGGGGGCAATGAAATAAAAATGTAAAAAATACATATGCAGACTTAACTACTTAGTACAAAGTTCAACAGAACGATTTTGATGAAATAGCAGAATAGAAGCACAAGATAAAGAAGGATATAATAAATAACATAACCAGTGTCACGGTGTGATTTGAACCCGTTACCGATTCAAACAAGTTAGTAATTTTATAGTGATTCTTTACAGCATAGAGTGAAAACTATCTTTTCTATTAAATTTACTTTTTAAAGCTCAACTTAGTTAAATTAGAAAACCAGAATCTCTAATAAACTATTACCGTAAAGAAATGGAAAAATTACCAAATAAATAAATTATTTATCGTGAGTGTTTATAATTTTCCTTTTTTTTTTCATTTTTCTTTTTTTCTTGTTTTTTTGCTAGAAATGTCCTTTTCATATAATTTTTCCCCTCTGGAATTTGTATTTCAGTGTGATCAATTTTAGTCAATAATAATGATAAATTCATTTATTCTAAATTTAAATGGTATGCAAAAAGACTCGGAATTTCTAATATTTTCAATAATACTTACTACTAGAAGAGTGGTTCTTATGATTTTTTACCTCTAAAATAACATAAAATATCACGTAAGCAAAAAAGGTTTTCCTTTAGCACAAGACAAAAGAATTTTTCAAGATATTGTAGAAGTTTTTACAAAAACATTCAAAAATTATTGAGTTTCTTACAATGACACAAAGAGAATACGACGCAATCTTATGTAGAAAAGATACGAATGGAATCAATATGACTGTGATCTCATGTTTGTTTTGTGAATTTATAGTAATATGTTCTTAAAAATAATACAGAACGTATTTCCATTTTATTTTTTGTTGGTAACATTTTCAAAACATTTAGTTATTTTACTTTTGTTCAAATTATACCGTAGGATAAAAAATACTTTTGAAAGCTGATTACATGCATTTTTTGTTACCTAAACCTTGTTTCGGTGTTTTTCAAAAACCTTTCATTGGATTATTTTGTCATGGAAGACTATGCTTATTTTGTGGAAATAAACAAAATGTTTATGGATCAGTGATACCAGAGAGGTTTATGTAAATTTTCGAATTGAAATGGTTTTTATAAATGCGTTGAAAAGAATGAATAGTTTTGTTCCAACAAATAATACCTTGTTATATTGACTATTTTGTCCTTAAGGTATTATTGGAGCTCAATTATTTTATACTTTGCAAATTATTCTTTTATTTGAAGTTGAAAGCTGATTATATTTCATATCATTTCAAAACTTATATGATATAGTATTTTTTATATATTGCTATCTTTTACTGCACCATAAAAATGGCATTATCTTAAAATCGTATCTCATACAATTTTAAGGGCCACTTTTGTTTAATGATACCTAAAAAAGACTTTTTTAGAAATATTATGCCAAAACATTTCAAACTTTATTAGTTTATCAAATGATTTTTCTTCAAACATATAAAAATGTCTGTTTTTTCAAATGGTTTTTAATAAAAAATAAGAACGTTGTTATATTTAATATAATGATTTGTTCAAAACATGGTTCGTCGTCAAATTTATTTGAAATAGATAAAAAGTAGAATAAATGTGATATAGATATTATTGAATAGAAAAAAATAAAATTTATATGAATATTGAAAAAAAAATTGTGATCAAATATATATATATATAGCGTTATAACTCACCTTTCCACTGCAAAAAATGAATACTCAAATAACACTCAAACTCAATGGATACTCTAAATACTCAAAAATACTCAGTTCTCAAATTCATCTCTTTTGACGAAATCGTTTTCTGGTAGATGCTCCGAGCAAAAATTTCGTCAAAATTTCGAAATATTGTCACTTCTTCAAGGAAACGAATTTCATCCAAACTTTTACCATTATATTTTTACCAAATATTTCACCATTTTATTTTGTTACTAAAAAAAAAAAATTTGCCTTGAAATACTTGCTTATTCTAAGAATCACTTATATGTGAGTACATATACGAGTCGCAACACAACAAGGACAGATAGAATAGAGAGATAAATTACATCTACGTCTGAAGTGGGATTCGAATTCAGGATATTTGTGATACGAGACCAACTCCTTGATCACCATAAGAGCCGGTCGTCTTAATTCGACACTTTATTTTCGATTGTCTAATCTTTATTCTAGTTTTGTCATTCTAGTTAACCGTCTCCCAAAACGGTTCTCAAAATTGACGAAATACTGCTCAATGTTTTCTGAATCGTCATAAGTGAGAGTTGTATTTGTGAGAGTGTTAATAATAAAATTGAAAAGGAATTCGTTATTCATTGCTGTTTAACTGATACTGTACTCATTCAAACCATCATAGGGCCATTTGTATTTGTTTCTTGCAATATTGCCTTAAAGAATATTTTGGGGATTGATGTTAATTTTTAAAAAGAAATTCACTTAGCCTTTACCTAAAATTAATTAATCTTTAAAATCTTTTTTAGGGAAATTTTAAAATTTAAAATATTACCTACTTAAATGAATCGACCATAAACTTGAACTTCTGTTCTTATTAATCAATTTTATAAACTCTTCTTTTATAACTATAAGTAAACTTCGCATAACGTATAATAGAAAATAGTTTCCTAATGTTGACCTTTCTTCATGCCCTCTGGAAAACTTTTAATGTTACTCTCATTTATGTAAGTAAAACCTTTCATTAGTTTTTTTTCCTCTTTTCCTTGTTTTTTTTTAAAGTTATCCGCAGATAGTGCAACAAATTAGGAATGGTAAAATAACTACCAATTGACATTGAAATATTAATGAAGTTTGCAGGAAGTATACTTTCCAAAGTCTTATAAAAGGTTAATATTCTAAAATATTTTTTATAGGCAAAATGTTTTTTTCACTAAAAGTACTAACTGTGTTCATTAATGCGCAAAAGACCTTCTCTACGAGTTTCTATGAAAATTCATATTCATTATTAGTCGCTTTTTATTGGTTGCTTTAATTAATATATTATTTTTTAGTCTCTCATTATTAGTCAAACGATCGCTTTTCACTTGGCGTTTATCAGGAATTGACGTTATATTCAGGGAAGAAAATATCAAAATTGTAAACAACCTATAGGTTCATAAATATTTTGAATTATATAAAATTATGTTTACATAAAGTTTTTAACTTTAAAATTCTGTTCCCATACAAAATTTTAGCTCAATTGAAGACTGATACATCAGGTACACTGTAAGAAATTCCATATCAAGTTACGGTACAACGTACTGGCACATCAACCGTAAAATCCATTTTACAGTAAAATTCATTTTTAGTAATTTATAATAATTTTTTTTAAATAAATTTTTTATTTAGAGTCATTTAGTGACTTTACGGCAAATATACTACTGTAAAAATTACGGTATATCAGATTGTTTGTTCCGTAACATGTTCCGGTAAAGTACCGGCACCCTGAGTGCTGTTGATTTTCATTGTAATTTAATCTGGAATTTTTTGCAATGTACCTTTCTTGTAAGTTATATTAAATATTATTTTTAAAATTTCTCATTTCTTGAAATTAGCTTGCACCTTAATATTCAGTTAAAAAAGTTAATTAAACCGAAGATTTTTTTGGAATCATGAACTAAACTAAATAGTGTATTATCTTACTTTTTCTTCCTCTCAATGCTCTTATTTTGAGTATAAAAATTACGTTGCTACCTATTAGATTACTTCTATAGCCAATCTGCAGAATGCCAGCCAGTTGACGTTTTTTAGCATATTTCAACCATGCTTTAAATTTAAATATGAAGTATACCACCCAACTAGATAAACAGACAGGGGACTCTATCATTTTCTGTACATAATAGATGCTTTGAAAACAGGACAGAAAAGACAGCTTATTTGATGCATGGCGTATATCGAAAGAGATCTGAAAATAGAGATTTTCATATTTTCTTTTTCAGACGCTTAAACGAAAAAGGCGATAATATCTTGATTTAAATTTATTATTTATTATTTGTTTTGTAGAAGAAAACAGTAAAGATTCTAGCGCATGTTAAGAAAAACAAAAGTTAAAATGATTTCATTTACAATGATTTAAAAAAAAAAACTGTTTTAAAGAAAAGCTTTAATGCTCACAGAAATTGATTTTGGTAAGTAAGCACATCATTTTAACGAAGAGATAAGGCTAAACTTTTCGCTAGAAGAGCATAAATGTGAAATTTAAATTTTAATCTATCGCATTTAAATTTACTTGGGAATTTTTATATTTATATTTTGATTTCTGAATTTAAAGTTTTATTATTTTGAATTTAATGTTTTTTTTAAATTTTTTTTTAAAATTATAATTTTCTTTTATTTTTGACATTTATATTTCATTTTTTAAATTAAAAATTAGTTTTGTTAATGAATATGCCTAAATCGTTTTTATATTTTTTCAACTTTTTTTATTTATTAAATTTTTCATTCCTGGAGAACATAGTAAATAATATTAAGATACTTTTCTTGCGTTAAAAGAAACTCATAAAATAAATTTTTTATTCACAAATTTATTCACTATTAAGAATTGTGTTATTTCATTATTTAAGTTAACTATAGAATTGAATTTAAGTGGAAAAAAATCTGGATTGCGAAACAAAATAGTGTTTTGCTAATTTTTAATTTAGTAATGGTCACCTAGTTGATTCGAAGAAAAGAAAAAAAAGATTTTATAGCTTTCATACAACTTTATAATTTTAGCTGTTTGTCCAAAATATAAACAGACGCATTTCTAACATTTAGAACTAATTAGCTAACATTTAAACTATTAACTTAGCATTTAAACTAAACAGACACATTATTAACTTATTAACATTAGAAAGTTATCAATTTCAAGTAATTTAAGAAAGTTTTAAAATTACTATTCAGTTTAGTTTCATCAGTTGAATCTATTTCTTCTTCAAAAAAATCTATTATTATAAGTTAGAGTAATACGAATGTACTTGCCAATAGAATTTCTATATAAAAAGAAATTTTAAGCATAATAGTTAAGGTGTGACAATTTTTTTCTCAGTTTTCGAAAAATTAATTTGAAAGTATGAATTTAACAAAAGAATCTGAAAAAAAAATTATTCGATTTTTTCAAGACGATAAATAAACTATCAATATATCGAACGATTTCATAAAAAATTTAAGGAAATATGCAATCAAAGCAGAAAAGGTATTTTTTTTAGACAGAACATAAGATATTCGGTCACTTATCAGTACCATGGGTACAAAGTTCTGCATTAACTTATTTGTCCTTTCTGATTTAGGAAGCTCCCTCACGAATGAGTGGTGCTGCCATCTATCCGTATGATTTTCAGCTATGACATACTTTCACCCTCTGTGCTCCGGGTCAAATGAAAGCGCACCTTCCTGATGTAATTCACAAAAAGGCCAATGGCTGATGAGCTTGGCAGTTACAAGTATTTTTTGGAAACAACAAATTTGTCGCCATTAACATTTATGTGAAAACGTTTTGAGTAACATATCTTAAAAATTTTCCGACCGATACATTTAAAAAAAAAAGTAAAATATATGTTAAAGTAACTTTTTTCTGTACTTTATAAGAAAGATACTATTTTTAAGAATGAATTTTAGGTTTAATTACTTATGTTCACTAGCTAATCTGATATATAAATTTTTTCTATCCGTTTTTAAATTAAGAAAACTTAAAATAAGTTTTTTACTAATTAAATTTAATTATTCACTTAATTAAATTGAAAAAAATGACATAATTTGTCACATTAGTAATTTGCCACGTTTTCAAAAGTTTTAATTTTGACTTCACTGAAGAAAATTTAATAATGATAGCTTGGTAATGTAAATATGTTTATTGAATCATTTTTAAATAAAAACAAAACTTAACGAGAGTGTAGACTTTGTATATTATGTAAACTTTTGGAAATGTATAGTTATATATATTAAGAAAATCAAAATTTAATTATCCTTTGTGTAAAATGAAAGGTATCATATCCTCTTTTAATGAAAAAACGCTAATTAAAAGTATTCAGCTGTACTTAATAGCATTTTTATCATCATTTTAAGTTCTCGGTACTTGTTTAACTCAATTAAATTGAACTAACATGAAGGAAATATTATTTTAATTTAACTATAGCTCCGTAATTAAAGAGAAAATTATTAAATTTTATTAAAAAAAAATATTAAATTTTATTAAAAAAAACTTCCATCAAAAATTTGCGAAATACTGATCTTTAATCCAATATTCAAATTGTTGTTGCTTATATAAATCGATTCTATTCATTTACGTATGAAAAATTGGGCACAATAGGGTAAATATTTTTTTATGACGTTGCCCAAAAGCGAAAGTTCAAGGGTTAAGTTTGTCACTCTAATATATAATAAACTTAAGAAAAGCATTCACGGAACAGCTTGGTGGGGACCTGGGGTCATGAAGGTAAAGGCTCCACAATTTTGTCACCACGGCATGATTATGGCAATGAGGTTAGCACTGCGAACACTCTGATGCATGATACTGAGCAACAAAATACATATTGGTCAATAATTTGATCAAGCATTCAGAGATATAAAAATTACGAAGATTAATTACATTATTTGTGTGTTTGAGGGAAATCAATGCAATGTTCCAACTTCGGTTCCAATAATATAGCATTGCATACGAATACTTGTAAAGATTTATTAATAAAATGTCGAATGTTCTGCAAAAATCGTTTCTAAAGGGTCTTATTTTGATTTGGATGAAATTCTGTCTTATATGGTAAATTACATATGTTTTATGTATAAGAATGAAATATGTTTTTCCTTCATCGTGAAAAACTCAAATTACGTTGTTACGTACCGGCACTTTGGGTGCCTCATCCGTGAAATCCATTTTTTAACGTAAAATATTATGCCATGATTTTTACAGTGGTATTTATTAATTAAACTGATTCGGTGATTTTATGTTAATTATTACTATTGTATAATTACCTTATATCGGATTTTTCAATCGGTAAAAGATTCCGGTAAAAAGGGATTTGACGGTAGAAAATACAAGTATTCTGAATGACAGTACTTATTACCGTAATTTTTTACAATGTTGACTAAAAGAGTTTAATCATGTTATAAGTGTTTTTCTTTATATTTCTAAAAAGCCAATAGATCTACTGAAATAAATGAGAGGTAGTGCATTTTTTAATATTAATAAAGAGTTATAATTATAGGTGAATAGAATTTGTTATCTAAAGACAAGCTTCGTATTTAAATGCATTATTTTTTTGAATTTGATAATTATAGTAATATATTTAAAAAATTTTTGAAAAAGTGCTTCAAGTTGCTTTTGAAATAAAATAAATTGAGCCTAAAATCTGGATTAAGAAAACTGTTTTAACATTAAAACATTTGGGAAATGTTTTATTATTCACTTGCATTTTAAAATTTGAATTTTTAAAATTTATATTATGGTTTAAAAACGAGTAAATGTTATTATGTGATGTAAATTAAAATTTTGCGAACATTCGTTATTTCTTTTCATACATTATCTAGTCAAGTTTCCTGGAATAATAAATTTGTTCATGAATTATTTATTACAGAGAGTATCAAGAAGTTCTATTCTCGCTTAATGTTATTCACAGTAGCGATGAGAACTAAGGTAAAAAGTATGGAATGAATTAAAGAATTTCATTATTGAATATCTAAATAGATTTAAAATTATAAAGAGATTGTTTGAAGAAATCTGATTTCGTGTAGATAGTTGCTTTTTTAGATTATCAAGAATTTCAAAATGAGATGAAAAATTGCGTCAGTTAGCAACGTATCAGAAATTATAGAATTATAGAAACTCATTTTCTTATTCTCTGATTTACTAATATGCTGTGATTCAATGATTCAATTACATTGGGAAACAGACATATTTTTGTTTTCTGTTGCATAGATTTTTAACGAATTTCGGGTATTTTCACATCGCTGATTTCAATTCTGTGATCAGCTTTTTTCTCCAAATGTTTTCTCCGTCAAGTTTCTCCTCTTAAATCTCTATTCAAAAAACTGCAATTTCTTAAAAAAATTTTTATTGCATTTTCTGTCGAAATGCACAAGTTTAAAAATGTTATATGTAACATTGAGTTACATAAATGTTAGTGCTTCTTCTGAAAATGCCTTTTGGGAAGTTAGGGTACAGCATCAGGAAAATAATAAGCCATAACTTTGATTTCAACTGATATATTTTCTTTTCTTTAAGTGACTATTTTTATATGTGAAAGTTGAAAAGTGGATAAATGAATTACAACCTCAGAATAGTATAGCTCTAATTATGAAAATCACACCTAAGCACTAGGCGCACTAGATCTACTGTTTTTTGCCTCGGTAAAATTAGCAGGTAATGTTTTTTGTGAAAAAGAAAAACTTTTACATTACAGTGATATTACGTTTGAACGAAAGAAAATGTTTTAACAATTTCTGTGTCACAGTTATCCACTTACTATGCAGGTGCAAAAGAAAAATAATCCTGAGTAGTATTGATGCGAATATGTTTGCAGATGATAGCACAGAGTAGAGGCAAAGCTCTGTCTCTTACTACAGTAGTACGAAATATGAGATAAGGAGTCTAAAAGAGATGAAGCTTGCAGATATCTTGAATTTCTTTACAACATATCTGATATTGGTGTCTTCAATGCTTGAACTATTTTCAAGGACTCATCCTTACTCATCCCGATTACTCATTGCGAATTTATTCTTGTGTTTGCTGAAGAACTATGCTTTGAAGAACAAATTAATGTTTTGCGCGTTAAATTCATAAATTTCAGAGTCTGAAATATAAAAAAATATGAATTTTAACATCGCAAGGCACAGAATAAAATGAATACTAGCTACAAGAAATGTTAGAAATTAATTTGCCGATGTTTTATTGTCGCTTTCACACCACGCGGATGTACTGTATACTAATGATGGAACTTAATATTTTTGAAACATGTTGTGTGCTGATGTATATCATTTATATTCAGGTCGTTTATTTATTTTCATATTACTTGCGCTCTTGCGAAAGAATAATCTGTAATACAATAATACATTATATATTGTAATATGTCATTGCGTTAATAAAAATAAAATGAAATAGAAAAAAAAAATTAACCTCTGAAATTTTTTTCATATTGTGTTTCAACAATAGCCATTTGAAAAATCAATTACTTTGTAATAACATCAAATTCTTCTGAGGGTCAAATCAACCCCAAATGGTGGCTTTAGGTAGGTTCAAAACCCGGCTGTTCTAATGTAAATTTATGAAAAATATGTTCCAATTCTATTTATGTATCATTAAGTTTATTAGTTTAGTTTCTTAAATTTCTCCAACAAGAAAGTAAATTATATTACGCCTCGTTAAATCACAGAGGAGATAAAGTAGAAAAATATTACCTAATTAAAAGGAATGTCTCGATATTATTTATTAGAAAAATGTGTCGAATAAATCTCTAGATGTTTTGAAGCAAAAGTGATTTCTTTGAAAAATGCAAGTGACCAGAAAAAATCGAACTCAATGAATTTCAATTAGCAAAAAATTATACTTGATGCGATAGTTTTTTCTTCATATGCATGCTCTCATACGCATCATCGCGTTTAAGATAATGAATGTTAATATTTTGGGAAATGTTGAGATTTATGTTCTAAGCAATTTCGCGAAACTGTTTGTAAGCAAGTTTAAGTTTCCTTCCATTCTATATCAGCCTTCCAAATAAAGCAGGAGTTAATATATAAAAAATAAAATTTAGAGATAATGTGTTTGGGGGTGTGTTTCTTATAACTCAAAAACCATTTGTCCTGAAATTAGGACAGAGGTAGCAAGTGACGATTTTCGCCCTTGATCCTAAAATTCTTCAATTTTTTTTAATTAGACTCGTTTGATTTTTCATTGGTTACCCTTTGTTTTAAACTAAATTAAAGACGACTCCATTTTTTCAAATATTTTATATATTGCATAGGTGATGCTTGCTGACTTTCAGCTTCATTCGATCCAAAAAAGTAAAATAAAAAGATTTCATGGCACATACTTTAATATTTATAACTTTCTTCGCTGTGTTAGATAAATGTGATGATCAACGTTAACTTGGTAGCATGAGCAGACTGCATAACCAAATAAATATTCTTACTGTCGTATGAAACTGCGCGATTATTTTGTTTATAGTAATTTTTTAGAGTGTATTTCTATTAAACTAAAGAATTTAAAATCAAAGGTAATTGAAATGAAGAATAAAATATGTATTGAAAGTCAAATTTAATGGAAAAGTGGTCTTAATTCATTTAAGAGAAACGTAAAAATTCGCTTTACGATTATTGATTCTATAAATTTTTAACTAATTTAGGTAATAGGTACAGAAAAAAAATATTTGTACTAAAAAGAAAACTTAATGAGGAAAAGATACTTGTTCGTTTTGGGTAACCGTACAAAATTGAATTATTATTATTGTGCTAATGCTTAATTAATTTTTGTAGTAAATATTAATTGAAATGAAAAATATAAGTCTTGTACTAAAAATCAAAATTCCATGAAGAAAACGTATTTATTTATTAATTATAATTAAATTAACTTTATTGTAATTAATAAATATGATATAAATTATTTAATTAAATATTATGATTAAAACTGTCTAACTGAAACGTTCTTTTATCTTTCAGCTAACTATAGGAAGCAAATTCCATCTTTTGTTTGTTGCTAGATCTAAGTTTAAAATTGCTTATATAATTAGATGGAGTGGGCAAATATGAATCTTCTGTTCAACGTTGGTTTTGTGATAAAATATCTCACCGCGTATTAAGAGATAGTATTATGATAGATCTGATTATATATAAATTACATCTGTAGTTATCGAATGACTAAGTTGCACCCTAATAGTTGAAATATTTCTCATTTAATATACCATAGTTTTATTTTATAATAATTAAAAATATATCCGCTTAACGGAAGCTATATTAATAAATGCTATTGAAAGTTCAAGTGAATCAAATAAAAAAATAGTGCGTGGAGTCCCTCTGCGCGGAAGAAGTTAAACTTTGTAGCGTGCGACGCTAATTGTAGAAGAATCAGCAGTCGTAGAAGGATCACTAGTTTATTCAACGACTCTTTTTCCTGCTCCGCTCGCTTCCGTGCTCTGTAATAACGGTAATATTGTGCATTTTTTCCTTCTTGAACCAGTAGAAGTGCTTGTGGTTGCCTCATCGTCTCACCATGGAAAATGTATTTGTATTTATAATGTATGTGAATGAGTCATAATGTAATTTCAAAAGAAAAACCTAAAAATCAATTGATTTTCACAAGAGACGTACCTTGACATAACCTTAAATCCGTCGCATTGTCCGTGGGATTATTTTCACTCATTTTTTACAATTGTTATTCACTAAATTTGAAAATAAGAAATACTATCCTATTAAATTGTATGTATATCAAATCAAACTAAAAAAATATTTATAGAAAAACAATAATTTTATGACTTTTATTATTTTTATGCTAGTGAGAACCAAAACAATATGGAAATGAATGAGGGAAAACTGGATCCTATCACGTGATTTCCCGGCCAATAAAAATGTAGCGTTAAACGGTTAACGCAACCTTGTTGGAAGTCGCATAAGAAGTATAACTTCAAAAAAAATATTATTAAGTCCACTTTTAATAGATGTCTCAACTTCCTAACAAAATTTAATGTTAATTATTCTGTTTATAAAAAAAGTCACCTAAAACTTATTTCAAAGACTTTTTTATTAAGAAAAAAATTGCATATACAACTCTAAAAAGATAAACACATGTTTTTTATTAATGCAGGCGGAAATAAATTTCTTTTGTATTGCATCTTGTAAAATATTTGTTTAGCAAAATTCTATATTATTAGTATATTGTTCTGAATAATTGTCACAACATCCTGTCGCATATATGGAAGCGATATTACAATCCAGCGGTTTTTAACGACTTGCTCCCTTTTCCTGAAGATATTCCTTTCGGCAGCAGTTGGCAGCAATTCTAATGCAAGATTTAATTTGTCTTCAAATTTGTTACCTAAACCTAAAAAAAAGTTCAGAGTCAATTTTTTTATGTAAGAAAATGTTAAGCAGGAGAACGGGTCATTAAAGGCCACTGGATAGAAAAATTGCACCCGGGTACACAGTATATCTCTAGGGGAGAGTGGGATCAATAGTAACAGGGTACGATTGTAACAGAGCAAAAATTTTGAGTGTCGGGTTTTTGATTTGGTTCCTAGGTGGCGCACAAGGTGTATTTAATAAATCTGCATGTACTCCCCTGCTGGCAACCATTTTTATGTACTTTTAAAAGAGTTACATCACAAAAGATGTTTTCATGCTACGTAAGTACTTTTTTTGGTATTGGAATATTATATTGTAACAAAGTAATTTTGTTTAAACAAATAAAAATTATTAACCGAATATGTAAGGGGACACCTTAATTAACATTTAAAAAAAAAGATTAGTTTTGTTAATTAACTAGCATTATTTTTAACAAATGAAGCTGAAATGGCGTCTTGGGGACGATTGTAACCATAAGTAAAGGGACGATTGTAACAGCTGAAAATAAATAATCTTATGTTTACAAACCATTACTTAACTCTTTAAGAACCACCAATAGTTTCCTATATCATTTATATTATGTTGCATGTGCATTATTTTATTTGTCACCTTTCACAGCATAAACTAAAATTTTTAACCCCTTAAAGTTAAAAGTTTAACCCTTTTTGTCTCTGCTCATTATTATTTCAACTCCTAAAATATCACTACTATTTTGATCAATAAAAAAAATACATCACAACTATGATAATATGTATAATTAACTATGTTTTAGTTGAATTTATGAACTATTACAATTGACCCCGTAAATGGGGACAATTGTAGCAAGTGCACGACTGTCAAAAATTGTCAATAACTAATATAATAACATTTAAAATAAGGTATTTATTTTTTTTTCTAGTAGAGGATAGTCAACTTTACTCGTCTGTCAATTAATATAATACTAAGAATATATTAGATTTTTTGATAGTTAAAAATAGTTAAGTAAAAAATGCTACAATTAACCCTACTCTCCCCTAGTGAGGTAAACATCTCTAGTGTGGTTTTCTCAGTGTAGTGAAAAATAAAAGATTTTTCTTAAAATTATACTAAAATATATTTTTTAAATTTATTCTTAACTACTTACATGTCAATAGTTAAAGTAAAATATGTTCAGCTTCAATTTACTTTTCCTTAATATTGTTAGTTTAGTTTCGTAAATTTCATCGACACGAAACTAACTATTATAAGCGTGATTAAATCACAGAAGGAGAAAAGAGGAAATAGAGGAAAATAGGAAAATACCTCTTAATTAAAACGAATGGGTTGAGATAATTTATTAGAAAAATGTGTCACACAAATAAATAGATAGATATAAATAGATATCTTTAAAAAATAAATTGAAATAAATAGATATCTTTAAAAAAAAACAAGTAACTAAGAAAAAAAAAAGCAACTGAAAGTTTCAATTAGCAAACATATATCCTTTATTCGGTAGGCTTTTTCATGTCCATGCTCTAAACCGTATCATCGCTTTTTCTATGAGAATGCATGTTAATAATCTACTAATCACGGTGGTTTACGCTTTGAGGCAGTTCGTGATACTGTTTATAATCTATATTTTTATAAGCAAATTCGGTTTTTAGTTAAAATAATTATTAGTTATATTAAATTTCTGCTGTTACATTTAAGGACGATATGAATAACATTAAATATATTAGTAAGTCTTATTAAAACTTAGAATAAAGATGTCAAAATTGTGTAAAAATGATTATAGAGAAAAATATTTGCAAAAAAATTTTACTTTTTAACTTAATGGTCATTTTTATAAGCAATATTCAAAATCATTAAGAAGTTAAGATTGTTAAAATAGCTTCTACTAAATACTTTTCAATAAATATACTTCATTGCGTTTTTTCCTTAAATGTAAATTTCTTATAATGTTTTTTTAATAGTTACTCATATTATGATGTTTTTGGCTGATAT
>NC_092210.1:40847067-40894024 GCF_043381705.1 Parasteatoda tepidariorum | reverse complement strand
AATATTATGATTAAAACTGTCTAACTGAAGCGTTCTTTTATCTTTCAGTTAACTATAGGAAGCCAATTCCACCTTTTGTTTGTTGCTAGATCTAAGTTTAAAATTACTTATATAATTAGATGGAATCGTAATATTAAGGGCAAATATGAATCTTCTGTTCAACATTGGTTTTGCGATAAAATATCTCACCGCGTATTAAGAGATTGTAATATGGTAGATCTGATTATATATAAATTATATCTGTAGTTATCGAATGACTAAGTTACACCCTAATAGTTAAAGTATTTTTCATTTAATATACCATAGTTTTATTTCATAATAACTAAAAATATATCCGCTTAACGGAAGCTATATTAATAAATGTTATTGAAAGTTCAAGTAAATCAAATAAGAAAAATATATTATTAAGTCCACTTTTAATAGATGTCTCAACTTCCTATCAAAATTTAATGTTAATTATTCTATTTATAAAAAAAGTTACCCACATTTTTTTTCAAAAACTGTTAAAAAAATTGCATATACAGATAAGCACATGTTTTTATTAATGTAGGCGGAAATAAATATCTTTGGTGTAGTATCTTGTAAAATCTCCTTAGAAAAGGATTTCTTTTTCCAAAGCAGATGGCAGCACTTGAAGAGTTTTTTGCTCATTGAATATTTTTGTTTCGTTGTTCAGGTTTTTCAACCAGGTGTCAGCACTTGGTTTTAATATTTTCTTATTGATTTGGCAATTTATATTTTATTTTATTTTATTTTGATGTGATTTATCTAACTGTAACTGTTACTATATTTATATTTTGATTTATAAGGAGGCGTTTCATTTGCAAATCTCACTTTATGTACTTTGAAGTAGTGTTTCGTGTTCATTATTTTCAGCGCTTTTCAACTATGGTAATGATTTTCTTATTTGTCTATTCATTATGGGGCCTCGGGGCACTGTCAGTTTTGGTTGTTCCACTAATAACAGAAAGACTCCCGCGTGTTTGTTGACAGTGTGTCCCCTGATGAAGTTCTGTCTTACAAACACACATATTTATTTTATTTTTTACAGATTTAATATTTGTTTGAACTTCTAAGCTTAATATTCTTACTCACAATTTCTGTTTTGTGGGCAAATTTGAGTAAACTACTCATTTAAATGATAACAGAGATCTGGACAATTTTAATTTTTTTAAATAATTTTATTTAATCCCGTTATAGCAGTTTTTTCGATTATAAGTTTTTGTTTTAAATCAATCCATTTTTTAGCATTAGTATCAGTTTGTTATCAGCACAAATTTTTAAAATCTGGAAAGTATATAAATTGTTAAATTAGAAGCGTAAGATTCATTCTAAGAACAGAAGTGTTAAAGGAATTTAGACAAGCAAACATTGCTATAATACAGAGAATTCGGCCATCAACATGAAATTTTGTATGCAGTAACTTAACAATTTTTAAAGTTCTAGCATTCTGACATCAGGACAAACCGATTTACAATAGGAATATGTAAACAAACGTTCCAATTCAGTGTGTTCAGCTATGGGTAGCCTGATTTCAAAATTAAAAATCTCGAAATCGAAGCACAATAAAAGAAGGAAAGAAACGGTATGCTTAATACGAAAGCTGTAAAAATTTTATACAGAAAAATGGAAATTAATGAGAAAAGTTATCAGAAATTGCTCTTTTCGCTGTACGAAATTCTTAAAAGCACATATGTTGTTTGAAAGACTACGGAGAAATTTCTTAGGATAAAAAAATATCAACGAAAGCTTTTCAAAATGTTGCTTCAACGCCAGAATTGATCACTTTGGTAATTTAAGCATAAAATTACAGATAAAAATATAATAAAAAATAAATATAATTAATAAAATATAATAAATAAAATGTGATAAATAAAATATTAAAAATAAGATATAAGGAAATATAATACAATATAAAATAAAAACAAATATAAATATAGATAAAAATATATTCAAACAAATATCGATACTATTTCATTGATATATTTTCACAGACATTATAAAAAAAATCTAGATCAAATTACTGTAAAAAGTACTATTACTCAGGGAGCCAGTTTATTAATTCATTTTTATCGGAATACATTACGGAACAAAAAATCTGATATACCGCAGTTTTTGCAGAATTAACTAAATCCCACTAATTAAATAAATATTACTGTAAAATTGACGGTACAATATTTTGTGGTGGTAAAAATGAATTTTACGGTAAAATGGATTTTAAGGATGACGCACCAAAAGTGCCGGTACTTTAAGTACTTTATACTTTGATTCGGAATACTTTACATTTTGATCCAAAATTTTCCGCAGTTTATTAGTCTCTGCACTATTTTTAGGGACTTGGTAAGGCGTTTACTGCATGAAACAAATTCTGTTGATAACTTTTGTCACTAATTTTCGAATTTCAGATTTTATCTTATTTTATAACTGCCGTTGAACTGCCGACCCAATTTTGGGTTTACGTCTGCCAATGTTCAACTCCGTATACTTGTAATTTTGAACTCACTCCAGAAGACAAGGAAACTCCTGGATCACCTGGATTGAGTAAAATTTGCCTTCGTGGAGGACTATTTGAGGGAACTAATACGCATTTGCGTTACATGTAGAAGAAAACCACGGAAATTTCCCATTGTTTGCCAGAAAGTAAGGGGAGTCTAACCTATGATCAGTTTACCATTGAGGATATTTTACATCAGCACTGTGATCGGTGCAAGCCGGGTGCGGAATTCTTATCGATCAGCCGTTGCTGGGATCGAACCTGTGTAAAATCCTTAGAAGGAGAATGCCCTATCCCCAGAGCCATCACGGCTTCGAATGTCAGATTTTATTTCATTTTATTTTATAACCGTTTTTGCGCAGCCGACCCAATTATTTTAGTTTACGACAACCAATGATAAACTTCTTAGTCTTGTAATTTTGAACCCAATCCAGAAGACAAGGGAGCTCACTCCTAGATCAAGTATTGGGAAAAATGTGCCTTCCTGGAAAATGGAGAACTTTTTGATTGAACTGAAACGTACTTGCGTTACATGGAGAGGAAAACCCTCCACGGTTAGTCTGACCGCAAGGGGATTCTAACCCATAATTGGTCTAGGGCCAGTGAGGATATACTACGTCAATACTGTGGTCGGTGTGAGTCTTGTGTGGAATTCGTGTCAACCAGCTATGGCTCGGATTCCAAATTGGTTCACTTCATTGGGAGGCGAAAGCTCTACTCCTTGATAACCGTTAGTTTTATTTATCTCCCGAAATTTTTAATTTAGAAATCAAGCTGACTTTCTCCTGACACCCCATGTATATAATATGTAATGTTCTATTAAATATGTCTTAGTTGTATTTTACAGATACATAATCTTGAAGATGAGTGTTTTTTTATTATAATTATTATTATTATTACTTTATAACTGAGGTTGAGCAGTCGACAGCCTCTGAATTTGTGACTATCATTGTTCACCTCCGTAACCTTGCAATTTTTAATCCAATCTAGAAGGCAATAAAAATTATGGAACAAGTATTGTTACAAACTAGCCTTCGTGAAAAACTTCTTGATGGAACTAACCCTCATTTGCAGTCCATGGAAAGGAAAATTGCCTAAACCTTCCAAGTTTAGTCCGACGGAAACGGGATTCTAACCCATGATTTCCACCAATGCTGATATTTTACGTTATCACTGTGGTCGGTGTGAATCAGGAATTGACCAGCCAACGCTGATAGGATTGGATCTGAGTCATTTCATTGGGAGGCGAACGTTCTATCCCCTGAACACCACGGCTTCCGAATTTCTGATTTTATAACCGTCGTTAAGCAGCCGACCAAAGTTTGAGTTTACTCCTGTTAATGTTCAACTCCATAGCCTTGCATTGTTGAACCCTATCCAAAAGAGAAGGGAACTTCTGGAGTAAGTTAAGTATTGGCAAAAAGCTGCTTACAAGGCGGACTTATTGATAGAACTAGCCCTCATTTGTGCAACATAGAGGGGAAAACCTCCAAAACATCTCGCGATTCGCCCGATGGCAAGTGGATTCTAATTCATGATCACTAATGCATATCACTGAGGATATTCTACGCCAGTATTGTTGTTGGTGCGATCCGGGAGGGAAATTTGTGTCTACCATTCACCGCTGAGAGTCGAACCTGTGTGTGAGTTGAACGCTCTATTCAGAGCTTCCGCTGTAAACATTCATATATTTCATTCTTTCTTCGTAATTTTTAATTTTGAAATCAAACTGCTCTTCGTTGAACATCCCATGCATATGATAAGTAATGTTCAATTTAATATGCTATAAGAATTTCCTTTTGCTTTAATCTAAAGATATATAATATTTAAGATTAGTTTTCCTTAGTAATTAGTTACAATTAGTTTTCCTTAGTAAATAACTAATACATTGCTATAAATATGCATGTTTTCGTACATAAAATAAGTAGAGAAATGCAGAACTCCACTTTAAATTTTAATTTATGTATCTAACTTTTAATGCTTTCAATTATGACATTGCGTGCTCTTAATCACGCTGAGAACAGGGATTGTTTTTGACTGTAGAAGTACTATCTTCATTTCCTATGTTCGATTAATTAGATTTGTTTTAAGCAGTAAGTTGTAAAGTTTGCATAAAACATCTAACACGCAAAATTCAAATAAATGTTATCTGTCTTGGAAAATAAATTGCGTTTATTCCCATACGTGACAGAACATAATGAGTTAATTAAGACTCTTCCTGGTTTATTTTAACAAAGAAATACAGTTTGAAATATTTTTACTCATAAATTGAAAGTGTCGATATGTTAATTACTTTAGTAAAGGACAATTTTAAAAAATAGTTTTAAATTAGTTTATATAATATTTTTATAATTTTAATACTTTTTATAAATTTTTTAAAAAGGGTATCTTTTTTTATGTTATCTGCATAATTTTGCTTTATACTAGCTTTAGACCTCATGAATTTAATTTTCAGCCATACATAAAATTTAACCGCTGATAAACTAGCTTAATAGCTTGTTCAAGCTGTTTCGACTAGCTTTTTTTATGACTGTTATGCCTGTCAGACTAACCACGCGAGGCTTTCTTCCCCATGTAATACAAATGCGGGATAGTTTCATCAAAAATTCCTCCCCGAAGATATATTTTTCTCAATACTTGATCCAGAATTTCCCTTGCCTTCTGGATTGGATTCAAAATTACAAGGCTGCAGAGTTGAACATTAGTAGACATAAAATCAACAACGCTTATAAAATTAAATATCATACCCTGACACAATATCGGCTAAATATACATTAGTGCAAACACGCAGATCATTCAATTAACATTTTTCTCTCTAAATTTTAGAGAAAATTTCTTTCAAATATTTCTAGTTCTTAATTATATACAATAAAACAACTGATTTCTTCTGTTTTATTAATATACAATTTTTATTTCTAGTTGAAAATATTGTTATAGTTTGAACTATATGTTGTTTAAATTTGTTGTAACCCTTATAAATCATATAAGATCACGCCTCAAAAATACCTAAAAAACTGGAAGATTTTCACCCATATAAAAATGGCAGAAATTTAGTGTAAAAATACACATTTTTTTTGTAAACAGTGAAAATATGTAATGATCGATACAAATTTAGTTTATTCGATGCTTGTTTTTTTTTGTTTTGAATGTGAAAAAGTTTAACACCAAATAGAACATTTTAATATTGTTCTCTTCTCCCACCAAATAAAGTTCCTCCAGATGTTATGTGAAGAAACATTTCCTGCCGTTTGACTATACCAAGGCTGCTTCATACTAGTGAATTGTTAGTGATGAATCTTCGGATGTAACCACATAAAACTTAGTTAGATGCATGGTATGGTGGTTTAAATCTCTGGCCAACGAAGGTTGGCGATTTAACTCAGGTTAACGGCTTGGTTCTATTCTTGCCGGTACATTTCTGTAAGGTTCTGTCAGAAATAATTTTGATTAGTCAGTTTTTTTCCCAGTGGCATTAGGAAAACTTTTGCAACTTTGCCGCCGAAGTTTTTTAAAATTTATAATATTGCCGGATTCTCTTCTTTACGGTGTATTTTTTATAGACCGACCAGACTTTGTAGGGACCAGGGAACTGGCCTTGCATCAGAAATGCTCTGGGCTTGAATCTCGGACAAAGCATGAATGTTCTTTCATTCTCTGCACTATCTGTCTATATTGTGCTAGCATCGTTGGCAAACCTAATATGGTGCCCTTGAATTAGTGGCCAACAAATCTGCTCTAATACGCCTGAATTGACGAAATTTCAACCCAGACGGGCTTTGGAAAAAATTACTTTTATAAACTTAGTTGGATCAACTAGACTATCCACAATAGCAGAGCAGTGCAGTAGTAATCACTCGACTTGCTAGTTTTTCTAGTTTTGTTTTTCTCCTTTATTTTTTCATTTTTCTCATCTTTACGTTTTTTTTTTAATATTTTAAATCTTTTTCACCAGTTCTTATTCACACCTGGATTCTGATTCACACCAATTTCTGAAAAGCTTGAAATATGTCAACTGCTATTTATATATCTATGAAGTGAATTAAGTTTTTAATCGAGTTAATAGCGGAGAGATAATTTATTTAAAATTATGGTTAACAATGAAACTTTTACTTAAATAGTTAAAAGAAGAAGCATTTTTTCAACTTTTATGAAACAATGAACATGGTATGTAAACTTGTGGAAATACGTCATACGCTCTAATACGTTTATTTCAAATACAAAAAAATTATTCTTTGCTAAAGTGAAGCAAATTTACGTACAAACAAATTAATGACATTTAAGTATGTAACAAAATTAGATTAATTTTCGATAACATTACTTAAACGATAAAAGTACAGCGACATTTTATTTTTTAAATACAGTAAAAATCTGTGTAAAATAGTTGGTGATAGGCTGAGCTTAATTCAAATTGGAATTAATATTGAAATATTAATCATGCTTACATAGACTAAACCTATCTATTAATGTAAATAGAATGACATCGAATGAACAAATGACATTGTTTGAGATTGATTGTAATTATGTAAAACGGATGTAGTAAATTGCCTGAAATAGATTGTTGAAACATGTGTTACAGAAAATGACTTTCATACAGAATATTTCTCAGGATATGTAATAAAGGCTAAAACTAAACCAACATGTAGTTATAATTGGATAAAACGATTAATTATTAAATTAATATCTCATTAGAATAAGAATTTGCTGTTAATTCAATATTATACTTTAACTTTATATTAGGGGGACCAGAAAGTTATGTCGTCTCGGCGCATTAAATATTCGTTAGTTTAGAAATACGATTAATTTTTTTCGATTCGGCATTGAAAGGTTGTTGCTAACGAGGGTGACTACTGATTAAAAATGAAATCTTAATAACAGATATCAAATGCACCGAAACGATATTACTTTCCGATCCCCTTAATACTTGAATTTGCTTTTTTTTTTTAAATAATATTTTAAATTGCCAGATAAAGATAGCTGATACACGCGTTTTAGAAACTGATTTTCATAGAGTATTTAGCAAGATTTGTATGAAAAGTAATATTAAAAATAAATCCGCAATACATCAGGATTAATTGACTAACTATTTAAATAAGCACTCCATTGCTATAAGAATTTGACATTTTTATATTAAACTTTACATTTGAGCATAGCCGACCGGCCTGTGTAGGGGTTAAGGAACTGCCCTTGCATCAGAAAGGTTCTGGGTTCGTAGCCCGGGCAAGGCATGGATGTTCTTTCCTTCTTTGTACTATCTGTCCTTGCTGTGGGAGCAACGTTGGCACACCTAATATGGTGCCCCTGAAAGAGAGGCCAACAAATCTGCCCTGTGAATGCCTGAATTGACGAAAAAATGTTAACACAGGTGGGCATTGAAAAAAAAACATTTGAGAGTAACTTAATATTTATATTCGAAATCATATTTTTTACAGATATAAAAAATTTCCTCATAAAGAAGATTTAAGCATGTGTCAAAGAGCTAATTTCCTTCATAAAGTATTTCGCAGATTTTTCATGAAAATAAAGATAAACGTAATTACATATCATTGATTGAATTTTAGAGTCGTGATGATTTAGAGGGCAAAGGCACTGAGTTCTCATTGTGAAATACAGTAGCTCATTCCTCAGGGACAGCTTGAAGCTCAGCTAGCTTTAGATAGTTGGATACTAGCTGGTCTGGGAAGTAACGGAGGCTTGAGTGCAATGTTAATTACATTTCTACAAACACGTCAAAGGTAACAAAATTGTGGAGCCTTAACTTCCATGACATATTCCCCTCCTATTTTTAAAAGATCTGTCGTGGGAAATATTTACGTGTTACAGTTATGGATGTCTCTTATTGCATGAATATCTCTTTGGCATAAGAATGGGTGTTTCATATTTTATTTAATTAGTACAGAAATATAAGCAAATTCTATACCAATTATCTTTAAATATTATGTTATCTAGGAAAAGCTTTAATATGTTTTATACAATTGAATATAAATATAAAATGATTAAATTTCGCGGTACTAAATGATACAAAATGATCTTACGCTGTGAAAAATAACTGTAAATTCTACAGGAAAAAAAACTGTTTTCTGTTTTTAATCATTACCCGCAGTACCACAAAAAGCTTCTTTTTTGCAGACTTTCTCCATATGCTTGATGGTTTAAAGCCACTTTTTACATGCAGTTAGTTTATGTAGTCTTAATCAATTAATTAAGTTATTACTGAGAGTTTGTTTTTAGTTAGTTAAACCAATATAGTTTTAATAGTTTTTAAACTCTGAAATAGGATTTCAATGAGTAAGATTTTTAAGATAAAGACAGTTTAAGGTAATTCTTCCAAATCGAGTACTAGAGTTGCCGTGGCCCAGGAGACAGTCCGCTCGCCTGCTGATGAGGTGATCTGGGTTCGAATCCCATTGTTGACTGGACATGCGAATTCTACTCTCGGTGAGAACCGACCAAAATGTTTACATAAGTATATTATAGAATTCATTTGTGTTAAAATAACAGAGGGTTTTGTTAAAATAACAAAATTTGTATGTTAAAATTATAGTACTTATCTGCTCAAGAAACAGGTGTTCATTTGTAAGTAACAATTTTTTTCTGTGAAATAAACTGTTTTATACAGGCACACCAGCTAACAGTTTTTTTCCTGATAACTTAACAGATTTTTATTCAGTGTTCTACATAAATATATTTCTTATTTCTGATGTTAAAAAAATATGTTTTTGAATCAATTATGATACATCAGATATTTTAGAGACGCGTGTTTTTGTATGTGATATTTGTGTGATATTTTAGAGACGCGTGACATTGCAGGCCATATGGAAAATTTGAAATCTAAATACTACACTTTTTTATATATAAAATACAAACGTAATGTTAAGTGATTAATAAAAAAAAACTCATAAGTTTAGGTTCATCTATACAAATATCATTTTTCATTAGGTAATAATAATTTTGACTTATAGAAAGAAAGTTTTGAGGTTTCTTGATTAGAAAACTAGTTATATCCTTTAAAAACGATAAAATTCTGAGTCGAATTTTTAATTTAACACTTTCAAGCCAGGGTGACCCACCGGTGGGTCACGCTAGATTGTCTCATCTTGGCAGCGCACCGGAGTAAAAACTGGTAACAATACATTTCATTTTTGAGTTTTTTTCGGGAATAATAATAATCCATAACTACCAATTGTTTTTAACGGATGCAATTTTTATATTGAATTGCTTCTAAATATTGAATATCTTTTTATATTGAATTGCTTTTTTCTATGAATTGCTTCATAAATTTCCTTACAGTGAATTGTTATTGTTGAGAATAGATTAACTCTTCCCGAATATTATGTAATATTGAAATAGTTCTTTGACCAGTATTTTCACTTTTCCCGGCGTGAACGTGTTAAATTCTTATTTAAAACATTCGTGTTTTTTGGATGATGNGTACAATGAGGAATTAAATATTTTTAAAATTTCTTTAGGTCTAATTTAATTATTTAATTTTATTGAAAGCATTCTCTTATCTATTTCATAAATCATTGATGTATTTTCTGAGTCCGACTTTTTTTATGCGGTCCCTTATCAACCGCAAAAAAAAGTTTTTGGTGGTATATGGTACAAACTTGTTTATAACATGTCAGAATTTATAAAATTTTCGAATTTTTTTTTGTGCGATTTCTTTTATACGGTCCCTATCCACCGCACAAAAAAAGGTTTTACTGTACTTACATTTTAGCTGCACTCGACACATAAATTTACAATTCTAAGTTTTAATTTTTACTTGAAGCATTATTATTTTTTGGACGATGTTTAGCCTCCTGATGAATAAATACCCTTAATGAAATAATTAAAGAATAGACAAGGGTACTTATATTCTAGTTGCACTCGACAAATAAATTTACAATAATAAGTTATAAATCTTATTTGAAGCTTTATTTTTGGATGATGTTTATCCTGCTAAGTATGACTAATAAGAAAATACCCATAATGAAATAATTAAAAAAAAACAGTTAAGGATTCTTGTATTTTATACAATACTAAATTTTAAATCTCATTTGAAGTTTTAATATTTTTTGAATGATGTTTATCCTGCCTAATATGTCTAATAAATAAAAACCCTTAATGAAATTCTTTAAAAAAAGAACAGTTAAGGGTACGTTTATTTTAGTTGCTCTCATCAAACAAACTTACAACACTTGTTTTAATTCTTATTTGAAGCATTATTATTTTTTGGATGATGTTTATCCTGTATAACGTAAATTATAATTTCCTGAAACAACCTAATTCTAAAACGCAACTTTAATAACTTTTTCATAAACTAGCGGCCTTTGGTGACCAGCTTGGCCACTTTTCAAATCTTATCTTATACAACATATATATCTTATACAACTTATAAACAACTTTAATGGTAACCAAGTCGTAGGCACAAAACAACTGAATTTAAAAATTCTAATTTTTCAACCCCTTCAAACCTAAAACCTTAAATAGTTTCAAACAATATATTAACCAAAGCATTTTCATTTTCAAGCTGTTGCTCACGAGAAAGTAATTTGATTTCAATTTAATCTACTTTCGAGAGACATCGGAACACTGTTNGTATTTTATACAATACTAAATTTTAAATCTCATTTGAAGTTTTAATATTTTTTGAATGATGTTTATCCTGCCTAATATGTCTAAAAAAATAAAAACCCTTAATGAAATGCTTGTTCACTAGAACTGTTTTTCATTTTGTATGAATTCTGTAGTTGATTACGAAATGGACGAAAGTGCATGTAAATACATATACTAAAAAAAGCGTAACTTATTTAAAAAATTTCACTAATTCTTTATTTATAAACAATTTACTTTTCATCTTCTTTTGTCAGGTTTTTTATAAAATAAATTCATGTACATAACACATTTAAAATATTCATGTAATCGCCGTAATTTGCCAGAATAGCTGGTACAGATTAAAAACAAAAAATTATCAATTTTTAATACAGTTTATTACAGAAATATGGGTCGAAAACCAGAAATAAGTGTCAAATCATGTGCAGTTATTGTATTTCAAGAAGAAAGCTATTCAAGTAGACAAATTGTCTCTAAAACTAAAGTTTCCTGGACTTGCCAAAACTTTGTAAAGGAAAAAGAACTGGCCAAAATAGGAGCCTCCAATGATCAGGGAGACCTCGAATAATGTGCAAAAGTGAAGATAAGTTTATCTGCATTCAAAATAAGCGGCAAAGGACTCAAACTGCATCAGAAATCCGAGAGGAACTGAATGCTACTAGGTGGACAACTGCGTCAGTAACTACTGTACAACGTCGATTTAGTGACTATAATTTAAAGGGTTGTGTAGCTGCTAGAAAACGGCAAGCTCTGTAGCAAATAATTGGAATGACAGTATAAGGAGCCATAAGTACATATAACCCATAAAAATACAAAGAAAACATGGATAATCAATACATATTTTCCCCATGTTTTCTTTGTATTTCTAAATGAATCAGAATTAATTATAAATAGAAATAAAACGCTTTTATACTGATTTAATTTATAATCGACCACTGATCACTAATCAACCAAATTACTGAAAATTCATTACTTTCAAACATTGTCAAAGATTCTGGTATTGTTTTAAAGGTGATTTAGTAGCTGATTGAATAAGCCAATAACTGATTCTAATAATTCAACAGAAGGAATATTTTGCATATTTGTAAGAAATTGCGTCTTATAACTGCAGATATCTCTTTCACTTAAAAAATAATTATTCGCGAAATCTTATGTATTAAATATAATATTTTCACGTTTTAGATTACGATCTAACCATCTGTTGAACTTTTGGTATTTTATTAAAACATTAATCATAATTTTTTGTATAGGAACTAAAATTTTGTTAATAGAAAGTATTATTTAGTTAAGTTGTCCTTCTCATAAAACAGAAACATATTATAAGCAATGTGATTGTAAGAAATAAAGCATTCAAATTTTACTATTCAGCAATCTTTGAAGTGTAATTCATTATTTTTGACAGTATTTTTGCCATGAAATCATATGAGTTTTGACTAACTGGGAATATTAAAATATTTAACGAAACTACTGCTTCACTTGTATGATTGTCATCTCAGATTGTCTCACTTGTATGATTATCATCTCATCAGTATGATTATCATCCTGTATCTCTCCCGTATCTTTTACTTGAGTTTTAAAATAGTAGCTGTAGGAAGGGATGGAGCAGGAGTTAATTCTCCTTGCTGTCAATTATGTTTTATGTTCAATGGTGACTTTTCAGTTAATCGATATGAGTGTAACTTAACGCTTTAGACGAAATTCGATTCCTTAACCTCGTGAAGAAAATAATTTTTTCAATTTGACGAAATGATTACTCTGATTCTTCCTAGAAAACGGTTTCGTCAAAAACGAAAATCATTTTGTGAAGTCTAAGTACCTATTTAATTATATTGTGTCTCTAATGATCTACTTGTCATTGCTTATCTGTCTACATCTATAATTGTTTTTTTGGATGAGCAATTTGAAACAATTTTTGAGAGAAAGATTGCATTGATTTTACATTTATGCAAAGATTACAAATAATGATTATTGCAATAATGGCAACTTTAGACTAACTTTATTCATCGCTTTTTATACCCGGAAATATTATGTTATGAATGTATGTGATTATAGCATATTTTAATAGTCACATTTGAATTGCCATTTTTCAATTAACCAATAATGAGTTTAAAAGACTTCACGAGGCTAGTGTGAACTCACACGTGTGAGCTTCTGGGAAAACTTCAAGATTGAAGAAGTCATTTCTTCATCACTGGCGCGACAGCCCTGGCCTTTTCTATGAGTTTCCTACAACTGTCTCCCTGTTTGGCGTCTGTCCTAAAGATTTTAATTTTCAAAGTGTTGGTATCCTTCTTAACACTGTTGATCCATTTTAAACGTGGCCTTCATCTTCGTCTTGTTCCCATAGGTTTCGATAAAATATTTTCTTGTAGTTTTGGTCTTCCTACTTTCTAAATTCATCATTTAGTGATAGTAAATTTACCTTCGTTTTAGTAGGAATTTGCCTTTTTTTAATTATCATTTAATAGATAAGTTTTCCGGTAGGGCACTATTCTCATACATATATATTTTCTTCACAAATTAATATATATTATATAGTGATGGTCACAAATTTATTAAATAATCGAACAGAGTCTTATTTTCGTTATCACTGTTAAAGTTTCATAAGAACAGGAAGGTCTCAAATACAACGGAAAAATGGGCGTGTCGACGAAACGACTTGTCGACAAAATGACACAGTTAACCAAATGACCTAACCTTGAAATCATCTGTCGACAAAGTTGTGTCGATGAAACGGCCTGCCGAAGTTGCTGAAATGTTTGCGAACCATTATAGGTACACAGGCACTAGATAAATGCTTCGTCTATCTATCATAATAATCTTCATAGAATAATGTTATTTTAGGTCTCGTTACGTTACTCGGTAACGTTACAGACCTATTTCACTAAAAAAAACCCAACTTTAACGGTTCACAAAAAAGAAGAATTGCGATCCCTTAAAAACTACGCTTTTTGAAATATTTATTTAAATCCTAAAAATATATTTACGTTTAAATGACTACTAACGGATACGTACATATATTTATGTGTATATAAGTTGTCTACTTTGCGATAAAATAACTATAAAGTTTTGACAAAGAAGATGCTTCAATATGCTTAAAAATGTCAGATAAGCATAAAAACATAACTTGCATAAGCAGATTTAGAAATACTCTCAAAATCCCTTGAATCGTTTGTTTTTGATGTTCGAAAAAAAATATTAATACGGTGTGGCAGTGGTATGTGACAGCGGCGGTGTGACTGTCATTTTATAAAATTAATTTTTATGGTAGTTACTATGGTAGTTACTAAAAACGTAATGTAAAGTTAAGTTTAGAATTCAGTTATTTAATTTCATGAAGAATTTAGAGTGTCGAATATGTTTTATATTATTAAAAACGAGCTTTTTTTTTAATGTCAGCAGGCCTAAGAACAACGAAAACAATTTGCGAAAGCTTTGAAAGAATTATTCTTAGATAATTTATGTTTTTATTTCTATAAAAAAGTAAAATATATCGGATTAATACCAACGTGAAATCTGCTTCTAGTATTAAGATTTAAGCCTTATAATGAGAAATATTTATCATTAAAAATTAATAATTACTAGTTTTATAACTTTCCTTTACATAAAAACTACATTAAATAGCAACCTCTTCAGCTCCAATACTTGTAGTAAAATTTACACATTCTCTGTTATTACATTTTCCTTTAATGTAGTTTAAAATTTACTGATCAATAGGTAATAATTCTTTAGTGACTTGATGCATTTAAAAGCTATTGCTTTGAAGTTATCCTTTGTTTAAAAATCGATTGTTTCAAACGCAATGTAAAAGCAGTCAAACATTTTTAACATTTGTTAGTTTCAATAGCTTCCAGTCATTCATAACATTAGTTTTACAGTTTGAAATGGAATTGCATTTGTCTACTGAATAATGAAAGGTCTTAACGTTTCTAACTGAACAATGGAACTGCAACACGAATGTCTTTAGCTATAAAATAATTGGCTTTTATTTTAATTTTCAAATTTTATTCAAGTGAAAGTTGTTTTTTTACATAAAGAAATAATTCTTTTTCTTTAATTACATGTCAAAAATAAACTTAATGCTAAACGTTAAAAGTAATGTATTTTTAATGTACTCTACTATTTTAATGTTCATGATTGACAGGAAAAAAGGAATAGTTATTGTTTAAATGGAATTTATTTTAGGTCCAAAATAATTTTTTAATGGTTAATGTAATTTGCATGTTTTTCCAGTTTTGGGCAAAATTGAGTTAAGTCGCTTGAAAAATACAATATACTAATACTAATATAAAAATACTAAAACACCTACATTTCAATTTGTTTAAGATTTTTACTTAATAACTATTTCATAAGAAATGTTTGTTTAGAACCAAAACTATTTAGATTAATTTTTTGAGGCAGCTGATCTATACCATAGAAAAGAATGTACGCATTTATTACAAAATCTTTATTACAAGTTGCGCATTTATTACAAGAAACTTCGCTAGGTTAAAAAAAACTGCTTTGGTTTAAAAATTCGCAAATGATATGATTCGAGTTATTAATTTAGAGTAATTCATAATGTTAGGCACTGATGGTAATGAGTTGCAAAGTAATCATGTCTTTTATTTTATAGAGAAATGGGCAAAATCAATAATATTGTTTTATTTCTGCAAGCTACGTTGAAAAGTTCATCATCACAATGGCGCCATTCTAAAGTGGCACTCTTTAGGAACTCAAAATTTTTGAGATGATCCACATTTGTAAATTACAACATTCCAAAGAGAAAAAGCGTTTTCCGAATTGATTTTCTTTTTAAATTCTGTAGTACTTTCAATGGTAGGACTGAGGGACTGGAGGATATTCAAAACCTCCAGTGCTCACACCAATATTTTTAAATCACTAGTATATGCGTAGTTCCAAACGAACGTTAAAGAGCATGGGAAAATATACATTTATTGGCGAGTTATCGAGAAATAATACTGCCAAAAATGAAGCCAACCTCTTGTTATTAACATTCAATTCAAATCCTCTGTCTTGAAAATTAATCACAGTTAGAATTAAATGTAACCCTTTAACCGAAGGATTTTTGTGGTAAAAATAAAGCAGTTTAAAGAAGAGAAATTAAAGATTGGATTTCGATATTCATTATGTCGTAATATTAAATAATGATTAGTTACGCACTTGTATTGAAAAAAAAGTTAAACGCTAGATCTATTGTTGAAAGAAAAGAATGAAGATATGAGATTTTTATGAAATGGGATAAAAATTAATCAGTTGATTTATTAAATTAGAATTAGGGATGATTAAAAATAATTATGAATTTAGGAAATGAAGGACATTTAAAGGCTAAGAAATATGTAATGTTTATAATGGCATCACAAAGTGATTTCAAAAAAGTCTATATGATGAACACGAAAGGATTAATTTGAAGCTGACAAAAGGAACGGAAATTAATTAGTACAAAATAAATGAATTAATTAAAAACTTACAGGTGAACTCTGTTCCTTTTAAAAGTTCACTTGTCAAAAACTTTAGCAGTTGACTCTTATTTTAGAAGTTGACTCTATACGAAAAAAAAATTAATTCGCCACAGAAGACATCAGTTTGATTTTTGTGGTGGTTGTTCTTATATAGTATGGTCGAAATTTTTATAATTTTATAAAGCGAGATAATTAATAACTCTATGGATTTCAAGTTTGTTGAGCTTCAGTGCTGTCACAGAATAGGGATGCCAGTTGGTAAAGCAGACTCCCTATCCAACAATCGGGTAAATCTCGTAAACCCCATTTTACCATACTGGTTACTTTCAATAGATTTTCTGTGTCGGCAAGAATTTAGACTATGAGCTAACATAAACTTTTTTAAAAAATATAAGTGAACCCTCTTAAAATAAAACACCGAGAGTAAAAGTTTCAACAATCTGCATTTAATCCAATTTCGGTGAAAGGCTTCTCGAGAAAAATTACCCCAGAACTTACAAAGTTGATGATTGCTTCGGTAATTGTCTCGTTTATTTTCAAATCAACGCATTTCAGTAAAATAATGCGCAATGTAATGATGAGAATAAATGTGCTATATTTTGCATTTTTTTAAATATGTAAAACCTTTCCATCTAAAGGGGATATTTTCCTAAAAGATTTAAATCGTTAACGTGACTGTGAGGAATGGTATATGGAAACTTTTATTGAAATACAGAGACATAGCTGAGTTAAATTTAATAGCTAGCTAGGATTAAAATCTTACGTAGTTGTAAATTAAAAAAAAAATTCCTTTAATTTAAGAAGAAAATAATCGAGCGTGATGGAAATAGTTAGTGTGATAGTAAAGAATGCCTTATTGGAACCCTTATTGAATTAAAAAGACTTAACACAATCACATTTAACAGCTTGCTAGGATTAAAATCTTCCATAGTAATAAAGAAGAAAATTTTTTCGATTTAAAGGAGAAATTAGTCGAGCAAGGATCGAAATAGTTAATGCGATAGTAAGGAATGGCATATTGGAACTCCTATGGGGACACAGAGAACTGAATTACAATTAACAGCTTGCTTGGATTAAAATCTTACATAGCTGTAAATAAGTAAACTCCTTCTATTAAGAGGAGAAATTATTCGAGCAAGATTAAAATAGTTAACGTGATAGTACGGAATGGTACAGTAGAACTCTTGTTAAAACACTGGGACACAACTGAGTTAAATTTAGTAGCTTGCTTTGATTAAAATCTGAAGCTTTTAATCAGCTTAAAATTTTTTTGTTTACATTAAAGTAATTTGATTAAATATTGATTTGTTGCAAGTCCAAATAGAAAAAAAAAGAATGCATTTCAGTTTTCTAGTTGGTTTATCTGATTAGTTTATTTTATATAAGCTGTGGACGACTTTCGTGTGCTTTTGTTGAGCCGACAAATAATGTCGTCTTCCTTATCGATCATCAAAGTTGGAATGTGACCTCTAAATCACATTGTTACGTTTCGAAATTCCAATAATCCAGTCACCATCTACTAAGCCCCGTTATCTGTGTTTGTAACTGTAGAAAGCAGTATGCTATTTGAGCTTCAATCAAAAGTTTCTTTCAGAATCTTGGCAAAAGCTCAAAAATGGATATTTTATCAGATCTCGGGTTTCAGCCATGCACATTAATGATGACACAAGTTTGGGACCTAAACAAAAAAGAAGAAAAAAAAATTCCATTTCCTGAATAATACTCTTCAGACGCCTTTTTTGTTCCATTATTTGCGACTTAAATTTCCTTTTTTTTTCCTTATAAAACAGGTGACAGGGAAAGAAAATGATTTAAACTTTGATATTTCGAAATAATTTGTTTTCTTGAACTCAATTTTGAGATTTTTAAGAACAAATATTTTCCTCTCTTGCTTTCAAAGAAATAGAAAATATATTCATACTTTCAATAAAACTAGTCAGATTTAAATCCTAAGCAAAAATGTTTTTGAACGCGTTGTGGGATTTTATATATCTTTTGATTAACACTCGTTTTCTTCTTTTTCTTTCTAATGCATTTCAAACATTAAACAGAGAAAGTTTTATTTGTAGATATTTATATATGGATTTAGTAAATCAAAAGTGGCTCCTTTATTTTTCTGTTTTATTTTTCGTGTTATTATTCTCTAGCGTAAATCGAATAAAATCGTATTTCCATTTCTTTTCTTCAGGCAGCCGAATATAATATTTTAAAATCTCATATTAGTAATTCTATTAATCCTTTAAAACAAAATTTGTATGTCTGGTTTAATGGTTACTAATAGTAATAAAATGAAAATATAAAAATACGATTTCCTTCAGATGACTAAAGACGCAAAACAGTGAAATCAACATTAAGAAATTTAAATTGTGGTGCACTCTTTTGCCAAAGCTATTTGCATCATACGAGGGGCATCCAGAAAGTAATTTTCCCTATTTTTTTTTTTTTAAAGAACTCACACTTTGAGGAACATATTTATTGGCAACAAGTACAGCAATGTTTCAGCTATTTTTTAACATAGCCACCAGCAGAATTGAGACACTTGTCGTATCTAAAAATCAACTTTTGTATTCCTCTATCGTAGAACTTTGCCGCCTGTGAATGGAACCAGCGTGTGACAGACGTCTTCAACTTTTCGTCTTTGCCAAAACGCTCACCGGAAGACAGGAATTTCTTGAGGTGCAAGAAAACGTGAAAATCGCTGGGAGAAAGAGTAGGGTTGTGGGGTGGATGATGAACAACTTCCAAGCAAATTCCGTCAAAACAGCTGCTGTGCGTCGAGCCGTATGTGGACGAGCATTGTCATGGAGGAGCACAACACTTGCAGTAAGCATTTCACGCCTCTTGTTTTGAATGCCACATCGCAATTTCTGCAGCTCCGTTGAAGACGTCTGTCACACGCTGGTCCCATTGACAGACGGCAGAGTTCTACGGCAGAGGGATACAAAAGTTGATCCCACGATACGACAAGTGTCTCAATTCTTGTGGTAACTATGTTAAAAAATAGCTGAAACATTGTTGCACTTGTTGCCAATAAATATGTTCCTCAAAGTGTGAGTTTTTTTATAGAAAAAATAGGGAAACTTACTTTCTGGATGACCCTCGTATTTTCCAGATCACATCCCCGTAATATTTTGAAAGTGAAGAATCTGAATCCCCCGGAAAAAACTTATTTTACTTTTTAAAAAAGGTGCGTTTTGGTTCGTAGCTTGAACTATCGTCATCTATTAATTATTAACATATTTAAGGTTAGACCCTCGAACTATAAATATTAATTCTTATTTTGTGAAAATCGGATAATTAGTTCAAAAGTTATTGAGAGTGATCGCATTTCTTTGAGCATTGTACATCATTGATAATTTTTCATATGCGTTCTTCATGTATATATAGATGTGTTTCATTATTGATTTTCAAATTGTGTTTCTTTGCAATTAACTAAGACCTATTCTTAGGAGAGTCTACATTGTGATTACGGAATAACTCGTAAGAATAAAGTAAATTGTAAGTTAAAATTTTTTAACCTCTTTCATTACGAGGTGTGACTAGATTCCAGATGATTTGTTCACTTCTATGTGATAGTTATAGCATAAACTATCTTGTTTTACACTGTCAAAACTTCAGTGCATATAATAGAGCAAAGTATTTTCTCTATTTTTGTTCCTATTATAGTATTTACTTTATACCACAAAATTGTACATATGCAAATTCATAAACTATTACTTCATTGTTTGTTTAACTATTTTAACTTGTTGTCCAATCTTTTATTCTTAAATTACTTACCAAAACGATCTAATTTTTCATTAAAATGAAGATGAAAATTATTTTGACAATTTCAGGTTTTTAATTTTGATTCAGTTTTTAAAAAAATTATTATTAAATAATTTTTAAAAAATAAAGTTTAAAGCAAGATTTTTTATGCATTTATTCATGTTGTTTTAATAAAAAACTAAATAAAATATAGTTTCTATATTAAAAAAAACAGTGCATTTTAATTCGATTTACTAACATTAAATTTATTAATATCAAAACAACACATTCGATTTACTTAACTAAATTTTACTCTTGAGTCCCCAGATTGAAATTACAAATACTTTATAAACGATTAATTCATTCTTATCTTCAATACTAATTGAAATAATCTTTGCTACATGAAATATAACAGAAAATTCTGTGTAGATTTTTAAACAGTTGCTTAATCTATAAAGAGCTACAAGGAAGTACAGATTACTTTTTCACATCTTAAATATCAGAAATTGCAGTCAAATTTGTATAAATATTTCAAAGATAAATAAAAAGATGCTTTCGAGTTAAACTGAATCATGTTTTAAAATTTGGTTGCAAATCATAGAGCAGACAGAACTCATGATCTTCAAACAGAACTACTTCTTAATACCCGGGCTGAATTAGAAAATCTCATTCACTCATTCATTTATTCACCTAAACATATATTCCTTCATTCGGTTATTAACTTTTTAATTCATTCATTAATTTACTTCCTCATTCCTTCACTGTATCGCATTTACTTATTCATAAATTCTATTATTAAATAATTTTTTTGCTCATAATTACATCGATTTATTCACTTATTTAATTCCATCCTACTTTGAATGCTTAAGATAAATTCGTTTTTATATACCAATAAATAAACTTATTATTTGGGAAATAATAAAAAGAAATTGAAATTCAACTGCTTAAAAGAAAAACTCACGAAAATTAATTTAAAAAAATATTCCATAAAACTAAAATAGGTATTGCCGTAAAGCATTCATGCGATACCAAATGCATCAAGTAATTTCCTAAGAAATGATATTTTTATGCAATCTTACAGAAACTACTGTAACACAAATTAAATTTAAATTATGTATTCCATGAATTTTATTTTCTCATTATGAAACAAATGTTATCAAGAACAAACATGGTGTGTTCTATTTTTCACTGAATAATACATCTGGAACAAAATATTCAGATAATTCCATGCAGCTATATATCTTAAAGGAAATAATCATTCTTTCTAACTTTAAAATACTTCAAAGGGAATAGTTGGTTTTCATAATGAAAATCTTTTAAGATATGTTAATGAAATGTCCACAAATATTGCATCCTTTGCTGATATTGAAAACATTTGTAGCTTTTCAAGATAAGTTGATGAAAATACCTTAACGAAGAAGATATAAATCAGTGATCAACGACTAAAAGTTTAATTACTTAAAATCTTTAAATAATTAAGCATATCGTCTCAAACAAATGAAGAATAGCTATGTAATTATTTATTAATCTGGTTACGTTTGTTTTGATTGTATGCTTTGAACTAAGTATTCATTAGAATAGAATAATGAAATGCCTTATTAATTAATGTTTACCACAATGCTTCTCGATTTTAAAACATATTTAAATGATATTCCAATAGTCATACCTTGATATTATTATGAAGTTTTAAGTATTGTTTTCCAATTTATGGAGAATTAGTTGTATTGCATAAAATAATTACAGACAATTTTTGTTTTTAAGCAATGCTCAAGACAAACCATGTTCAAACAATGTTCAAGAATATTTTTTATATTGAAGAAGATAATTAACAAAGTATTTTGAAATACATGGTTCAAGAATATAATTTATAATGTGAAAGATAATTACAAATTATTTTTATATACAAAGCATTTTTAAAAACATAGTTCAAGAATACTATTTCTTTAGTAGAAAATAATTACAAATTTTTTTGTACGTAAAGCATTTTGAAAAAAATAGTTCAAAAGTATTATTTATATTGTCGAGGATAATTTCATATTATTTTGATATACAAAGCGATACGATAAACTTGGTAAAATGAAGAGTTTGAGCGGGTTCGTGTGTCTCTCTTATAATTCCAGAATGGTTTGTGGCAGCGTCTTGAAATTCGGACAGTGGGTGAAAGGCATATATTTAACTCTCGATTCTAAACTTCTTTTAAAACGTTTAGTTATATAGTTTGAGAGATATTTGAAAAATAGAATTTTCTGATTGGTTTAGTATTAGACATTATATTAAATTAAACTATAGACAGTTCTATTTTTATCGAATATTTTAAATTTAACATAATGTTTGCTAGCTTATAGCTCTCATTATTTAAAAAAGAACATTCTTTAAGATTTACTTACTATTCGTTATGTCAGATATACTAAATGATCAATGTGAACGTGGTAGCGTGTACGGACTACGTCATCATACCAAATCAGTACTTGTTTTGCTATCTAAAACCACGTGTTTATATTGCTTTTGGTTGCGCCTAAAATGAATTTTTATGAAACTAAATAGTTTTAAACTAACAGGGATAGAAATAAAAAAAAGGTTACATATTGAAAAGAGGAGAAATTGCGTATTAATTCCTTTAAGAAAAACGCAATGCTTACCCTTAATTAACTTTAAAAATAGGTACTGAACAATTAATAAAATGATAAGCGATGTACTAAAAAGCAATATTAAAGGATAAATGGTACAAGTTCTCATAGGACGAACATATCTATTACCATACTATTATAGATGCCAATGATACTTAATTTGGTAATTCTGTATTGGTATTATGGTAATAGGTGCAGTTTTAATCGGTATCCAGTTTACTAATATAGATCACTAAATATAAAGTTCTGGATAAAAAGTTTGTAATGTTACGTTGAAAAGTGCTTTTTTTGTTTAATTATTCATTTGTAACTAAAAAATATATTTATAAATACAATTGTGGGAAAAGTATTTCTTGCAATTTCACAGGATTATAAATCTAAAATAGTTAAGAGATTTTACATGAAGCCTTTAAATTTTATGAATTTTTCAAAATTTCCTATAAAGCAAAAAGCTTTTTTGCCGGTATATTTTTATATATTTTTTTTTATTTCCCTGCATTTAATGATAATAATATCTATAATAAGTATTGCTGAAAAGCTCTGCACAGAGTACAATTGGTCTTACATATTTATTTAAAATTTCACATAGTCAAAATCTATTTTGAACGTACTCAAATTATAAATTGTGGTTTGTGCTTTTTAGAGATTTTAACTCAAATGTGTTGGTAAATTATCGGAAGAAAACCGGAAAAATATTTTCTGTAATATATCTCTCATAAAAATAAATTTTCGATACCGGTATCCCTTTTAAATATTTTTTCGATTGCTCTAACTACAAGCAAAATATATTTTAGTATTTTTTTATTATAAGAAGCAGTGTAATAGTTACTAAAAAGTACTGTTAGGTTATCGGTATTATATTTGTACAAAAGTATAAAATTGAAAAAAAGTAGTTTCAAAAATTTTTTTAAAATTCATTTTCAAAAGTTTATCTGAAAATGATTTTGTAAATTAAATCAATTTCAATGATGAATAACTGTTTTTCTCAGATCTAAACATTTTCAAAATTGAAAAATTATTGGTTGGAAGTCAGCCGTGTTTGGAAGATTTTACCTTTAACACAGAAAAAGATATCACTGTTTCATGCTGTATTTTATAGTCATAAATTCTAAAAATTCTAAATGTAATATTTTCTTTTATTCTGACCCAAATGAATATGAAATAAAGAGAATAATAGTATTCAAAATATGTTTAATAAAAATTCTTAGTCAACGGGTTAAAAAAAATAAAGAGATTCCTTAATGTTGTTTTTTTTGGAAAAGAGATTTATAAAAATATTTTGATCCACTAGAGTAATTTAAATTTCAAAACCGTTTGTGTGCACTACAAGGAAGATATTATTGGATGGAATTAACTTCTGATATGGCGATTAAGATACCTTAAGCTGTTCCATATCATTATCAAGGAATTAAAACCATCGCCCAGCATCAGTTTTAATGATGCAAATCATGACTGACTGAATATGCTTGTGCCTTCTAAGGCAAATGGTAGGAAATTGCAATTAAGGGACTAAAGACCGAAACAGAGTGCAACGAATCGTGCTTTCAATGGCAAAGTAATCTTGTTAATATTCCAATCTGCGGCATGCGAGAAAATTTGTTGAACTAATATATTATGACTCGCTCCTTCGGGATAACATTATTTGATGAGAAATTTGAAATATATTCTTGTCATGTTTTACATTAGAAGCGAATTTGCGCTTTAATATTGAAGACATTAAGCAGGCGGTAAAGATTGCGCTTAAGAGGTAGGAAAAAAACATTACTACCTCAAATGGGGTAAGAAATGGAGAAATTAGAGTTTTAGGACTAGTGGAGGACTTTAAACATGAATTCAGTAATGATGATATGTTTGAAATTATATTACTATATCTCCAACAAGTAACTAAAATGCGTACCTTGGGTGTGTAAAAATATTTAATTTCTATAAAATGGCTATAATGGCTATGTGCATTCAGCATAATATCTAATAAAAGGTGATTCTGCTTATATAGGATAATTGAGAAACTCGTGGCAAAATTGAAAATATAAAAGCAAGCAAACAAATAGTATCAAAAATAACAAAGAAACATGGAATAGTCAAAACCATTGGAGTTGAGGTTTGCAAATTATATGTAATAAGAGGTAATATAAGCAAAAATTATTCTAAAGTATTTTATTTTTTCTGTATTTCCATGCATGTTACATATTTATGACCAATATCCAATACTACATTAGTATATAGTTTTTTTATTACCTTCGTTGAACAGCCGACACAATTTTTGTGGGTTACGATTGCTAATATTCAGTTCCTTGTAATTTTGAACCCAATCTAGAAGACAATGGAACTCATGGATCAAATATTGGGAGAAATTGGCCTTCGTGGAGGACTTTTTGATGTATCTAACACGCATTTGCGTTACATGAAGAGGAAAGCCACAGAAACCTCCCGCGGTTAATCTGACGGCAAGGGGACTCTAACACATGATCCGTCTACCACTTAGGATATTTTACGTCAGCACTTTTGTCAGTGCGCAGTTCGTATCTACCAGCCATCACTGTGATTCAATCTCGGTTCACCTGATTAGAAGGTGGACCCTCTATTAAATGAGTCACCAAGGTTTGCTATATAAGTATAGTATGCGTAAGATGCGTAGAAATACATTAAAAAAATTATGTACACACATGTAAATGTATGTCAAAAATCAAAATCTATATAAGGGTTTAATATTTTTATGTCATAATAAGAGATCGCTATGCTTTAACAGCAATTTTTAAGAAGTTTTTAAACTTTGAATAATGAAGATAAAATCTTGGCTTTAGATGCATGAATTCAATTAGTCAGATAAATTTTTTAATATTTGCATTCAAAAGCTTCTAAGAAATTAAAATGAAAAAAAAATTACATCTTTAAACACGTTTAACATTTTAAAAAAGTATGACGTTTAAATCTTTAAAATTCAATAAAAAATCAAATTAAACGACACAGTTTTGAAAGGAAAAAAAATGTTCAAGTATTTTAATTCTGCTTTTTAATTATTTCATTATTTACAAATGAATCTCTATCTACTTAACGCTTGGAGATAAGTAATGTAAAGCAAATTTAAACTTGAAGAATTATTTATTTTAAGTTTCTTAAAACTTGATTTCTTCGAATTGTTTGAGTATAGCATAGAAAAATGTCATATCATTAACAGTACAAATAGCTACTTATATTGCTTAAAAGCATTTTAATGGAATGCAATGTTTGCTGATTGGAGGTAATAAAAAATTAAATTAAATTTTTAAAAAGATTTTTCTGTTATTTGAATAAAAACGTATCGAATTATTTATTCCTGGAAATCAATAGAAAACTGAAAGAGCTTTATCATAAAAACTGAAAAGTAGCTTTTTTTCCCTTTAAATTTAAGTTATAACAGCATTTATCTTAGTGAATGTGCTATATGCAGTATAATAACCACTTCTCTGAGCATCTAATAATGTAAACATTATAAAGTATTTTTAAGGAAATAAAACATTTCAAGAGCTCTTAAATAATTTATTATTTTATCCCTAAATGTATAAATTAACGGTATTTTGATGATAATAAAATGTTCTTCTGTTCTGCCACTGATTTCTTAAAAAAACCCGAATTAATTAGGAAACAATGAGAGATAATTAAAGAACAATTAATTTCTTCACTTTGGAAACTTTATTTTATAATACTAGGGGGCCAAGCCCCCTCCTCACTGCCGCTCACCAACGCCGATTATTGCTCCGCAATAATTTTCGTTTCTTGGCAGAGAACAGTTTTTATACTAAAGTTAAAATTATTCACTTAACATGTATGTATTAAAAAGAATTCTGTTTGCTTACGCTTGTGCCTCCATTTCTCATGTCCAATTATTATTGTCTATTAGTATTGCTGCTTAAGTACCACTACGATTATTAAACATCATTTCACTGGTATATAAGACATGCTAACTTGATTCAATCATGAGGTACCTTTTGGCAGATGAAGCTTGGCATAGTCATTAATTCCTCCCCCCACATTGGTGACTTACGGACGTGATATGATCACGCTTATCTTGACAATAACGCCCACTTCAATCTGGTAACGCCTACTTCGATGGATGGACCACATTGAACTGCTACTTGAATTGAAGTTGACTTGCTACTTGAATTGAAGTTGACTTGCTACTTGTGACTGCGACATTATCCTCCTCACGCTGTTGTTGCTCAGTCTCGTCTCGATCATACGCAACGTCAGCCTGCATATACTCGACTGCTAAAGGCAACACAGGAGCGAATACGACCGTGAAGTTAAAACACCTTTTATATTCAGCACTCAAAAACCCGGTGACCTTCTTTCCCGGTCCAGTTCTCCCGGTCATTCACAAGTGCAGAAACTAGTGGTATCCGTTCATCGAATTCTATCCCAGATAAAATTCTGATGTTGGAGTACTGAGGCGTATCTACCACTACGAATATTAAACATCAATTCACTGGTATATAAGACATGCTAACTTGATTCAAACACGAAGTACCTTTTGATAGATAAAGGTGGGCATAGTCGTTAACTCCTCCCCCCACAGTATTATAAATATTTAGATCTACTGGTGAACATAAGTAATTTTTCTAAATAATCATTTTTTAAAATAATGTTTATACTATTATAACATTATTGTTCAAACAAATTTGAAGAGTTCACAAACGTAATTTACTATTTTCGTATACTCTATGTGCAGTAATGCTAGATAACCATAAAGTGATTATCTATTATTACTGCGAAAAGTTAATTCTTAATTCTGCTTTCAAATATGTATCATAAAATGTTGCTTAATAAGACAGTCTTACGCCATAACTTTTATTATAATAAGTGAACAATAATTGTATTACCAAGCCCTTAATTTTAAATAATGATCAAACCAGCTCCGAAAAATAGTGACAACGATTGTTGAAAAATGGCTCTAAGGCAACTCTAAAACAGTGCAATATATCATTTAAGCAGCATTTGCAGCAACAATATCTGAGGACAAAATTAACAGATGCCCATGGTTTTGCAAACAGATAAAAACATTACGTATTTCTAGCCACCAGTGTCAACTGTTGACAATATTTTAATTTAATTTTTAAACTTGAGACCTGCTCTCTGAGTTCCTAGCACAGCATAGCAAACAATAAATTACCATTTCCCTCTATTTTTTTTGAATAAATTTTTCAAAATGTCACTTTATCGGTAAACAGAAATCATAATAAATAGGAAAAAAAAATTTTGAACCAGACAATGAATTCGAAAAGGAGGAATCATTAGTTTTGGTTTCATAAAAAGTGAAATAATATTTTATCGTGTTATTTGAAAAAAAAAAACTTCCCTGATCTTATTTACGAAATCTATTTCATAAACAAAACTGCATACATAATATTAGAATCTCGTACAGAATAATATATTTTAAAATATGAATACATTAACTATGTTTATTCAAAAGAAATGGATTCTCTTTCTATTTCCACAATCTATATATATTCACATAAAATTTATTATGGCATGACATATGAATTATATCATGCCATTTTTCTCTTCTTGTATCATTTTCTATATGATTGTTCTATTGATTGTTGTGTATCAGTTTTAATAAAACCATCTAGAATTATATATATATATAGAATAGTCAGCATTTGATATAAGCAATATTTAAATAGATTATAAAAACGTTCTGCTTTTTTCCTTGAAGAGTTATAAATGATTAAATGAATGTTTATAATTTGAAAAAGATTTTTTTTTTGAATTTTTATTTCCCAAAACACAAATTCCGGTATTTCAAAATTAACGGTTATTTCAAATTTCTTTTCAATCATTTTAATTTCAAATTAACGAAAATATTTTAATCTTGAATGCATGTAAACTTTTTTAATCAATAATGTAATTTTTGATGGCTTTCTATAGTCCTTCGGGACAGGAAAATTCGGATATAATTTTCTTTTTACTTTTCGTTTAATCTTTTTTTGTGTAAGAAATGAAGTTGCATGCAGGGAAACAAAATTAAGAACTCAATTTTTATGGATAGTCCCCGAAACAAATACTCTTGCGCCCCCTATTAATACACATCAGTTTAAATCGACATAATATGCAGAATATTTTTAACATTTGTTTTATTGAAAAATGATTGAAAATATTTTAAGCTAGAATGCATGTAAATCTTTTTTTATACCAAAAGTGTAATTTTTGATGGCGAATCCCAATATTTTATTTATTTCCTTTTGGAAAATTTTCTTGCCCGAGAAAATGTTTAATTACAATTGGATGTTTAGATAGTATGCAATCAAACGCACCATTTAACAGAAATCAGTGTATTGATCTTCGTATAGTCCTTCGGGACTGGACAATTCGGATATAATTTTCGTTTTACTTCTCTTTTCATCTTTTTTGTATGTAAGAAATGAAATTGCATGCATGGAAACAAAATTCAGAACTCGGTTTATATGGATAGTCCACCAATAAAATACTCTTGCTCCCACTTATAATACTGATCAACTTAAATAGACATAATAGATACTGGAAAATAAAAACTCTAAGACTTTCTTTAAACTTTTTGTAAGAGAATATGTAATTGGTTTAACAGTAATTTAAAAAAAGAAAAAAAAATATTATTATGTTGATGTAAATATTTGAATCGGTATACTTTTTAAACTTAAACATTTTCAAAAGTAATTTTTGAGTTGAATTATTTTTAGTGAACGAATCCTGCAGATAAATGGAATATGTTATAGCAAAAAATTTAGTGATATTGTGAAAATATAAAAATTAACATTTAAACAGTTTAAATTTGCATCCAATCCCCCGACAAAATGTTTTAGAACATATATCTAATTACTCAACTGTGTTGTTAATATTTTTAAAAAATAACATTACACTAAGTTTAATACTGGGTTTGATAAGAATTAAATTTTAATACGAATAAGGTATGAGAATGAGAAATATATATATTTTTTCATCTTTTGAAGATTGCCTAATTCAGTTGTTAGGATATAAAATAACATATTTAATGTTATAATATATAATTACACTAGAAGGCTCACCCCTTGATTTCTGATTGACCTCCAATACTTGTTATGTAATTATTTTTGTTTATTTGCTATAAATTATTTCGTTTTAATTTTATCCGAAATCTTTCAGAGTGTTGGCATGAAACCGTTTTTTCTATAGAAGATGAAACAATTCACCTATATGTGTACTAAAAAGACTTGCGCTCAATCATTTCTGCTACAATTCTTTTTAAGAACTATAAATGAACATAAATAATCAGGAACATGAGGCTAAGTCCACTGTTTGCTACGGCTAACCTACCTTCATGATTGCCTTGAAATAGTTCTGTTTCTTCTTAGTAAGAAATTCCGAATAAAATTGCAGCAAACTGAGAGCAACATCCGTGAAATGCATTTTGACTTAATCCATTTTTATTGTAAAATTTTATTCCATAGTTTTCACAGTAGTATTTATGTAGTCTCAGTACTCAGTGATTTTACAGTAAATCTTTGTGTTACATTTTAATTAAAGTTATTTAAAAGTAAAATTTTTTTTGCTCCATAAAATAATAAGGCAAAAATGGATTTTATTACGTTAAAAAGTAATAGCACACAATGTGCAAGCATTGATTATTATTTTTTTATCCGGATTTTTTACGACGTTGGCTTAAAGCAGTGTTTCCCAAAGTGTGGTACGCGTACCCCCAGGGGTACAGCAACAGTTTAGAGGGGGTACGCGTTCTTATGCGAAATATCTTGCAGCAGTCTATGAACAGTCTCAAATTTTATTCACAAACAAAGCTAGCCATGAAATTACGTATTTCTCTATTGGCTATTTTTTGCAGAGTTAATAGTTAATATTCAGTGGTGTCAACAGCTGTGATTTTTAACTTTTGTGCAATTTTTTTTATAGTAAAAAATACATTCATTTTTTTGTCAGTGGTACACAGCGTTAAGAAAAATTTAGAAGGGGTACACAAAAGTCATAAGTTTGGGAAACACTGGCTTAAAGCAATTGTTTCTTCGAAAGTTGATGTACTAAAAAGAATTGTGTTTGTTTACGCTTCTCACGTTGAATTTCATTCAGGATCCTATTAAGATTTCTAGTAAACATAAATAATTTAGCTCAATAATATTTATTTAAAATAGCATTTAAAATTAAAAGTTTATTGTTATAAAAAATTTGGTGAGTTTACAACTGTCATTTTTATATTTTTGCTTACCGAACAGACTGATATATTAAACGAAATTTGCGGATGCGTCACACTGTGAATAAAGCTGATCGTTAAGTCTTAAATCATTTAACGAATGTCTTTAACAGTAATTTATAATAGAATGTAAATTTATTTTCATCGAAAAAGAATACATGTTCTGAAACAGTTAATAAGTTTAGATACCAATTCAAATGAGTTTATCTTAAAATATAGCATTAAATATACGGTTTTGAAACTATACTCGTTAAATGGTTAAAAAACCGAATAGTTTTATATTCATGAATTTTTTTAACCACACTAACTGTAAACAGTTTCAAAACTGTAAAGGTAAAAACATTTATTTACCGGAAACTTTACGGTTAATTGGGTGAGCAGACTCTGCTGTTTGTTATTTTACCGTAATTTTAGAATAAAAGTTCCAACTGTGTAAGGTAATATCATGGAATTATGTAACAATAAAGAAGCAAGTCGTTTAGATTTAATCTCTTGATTTAAAAATCAATCAAAAGCAAAAACTAAATAATGGCAGAGTAGATTCAGAAAAATAAATATTGCAGATAAATACCTTTGAATTAAGGATACAAATATATTTTATATGAAACATGTGGCGTAACTACCACTGTGATTATTAAACATCAATTCACTGGTATATAAGACATGCTAACTTGATACATTCTTCAGGAATGAAGGTTGGCATTGTCGATAACTCCTCCCCCCACATTGGTGACTTACGAGCGCGATATGATCACGCCTATCTTGACAATAACGCCCACTTCGATCTGGTAACGGCTACTTTGTTGGATGGTCCATATTGAACAGTTGACTTGCTACTTGTTCCTGCAACACATTATCCACCTCCTCACGCTGTTGCTACTCAGTCTCGTCTCGATCATACACAACGTCAACCTGTATACACTCGACTGCTAATGGCAAACCAGGAGCGACTGCGATCGTGAATTTAATACACCTGTCACATTCAGCACTAAAAAAACCCTGTGACCTTAATCCAGCTCTCCCAGTCTTTCACATGTACAGCAACTAGTAGTATCTGTTTATCGAACTCTATCCCTGATAAAATTCTGGTGGGGGAGTATTGTGGCTTAACTACCACTGCGATTATTAAACATCAATTCACTGGTATATAAGACATGCTGACTTCATTCAATCTCGAGGTATCTTTTGATGGATGAAAGTTGGCACTGTCGATAACTCCCCCCCCACAAAACCAATACCTTAATGACTTTAATTAATTTCATGCTGATGGCAACCAGAAAAATAAGGAAGCCAGTGAGGGTTAAGTGCATCCTACTATGTGATTTTATAACCAATGAAATCGTCTACCAAACAGTCGGACTACAATATGAGACAACTTTATTTCTTAATATACAAAGATTTTTCAAAGGTCGTTGAATAGAATGAAACTCATAAACTGGAAATACCTTCGCAATTATTTCAAGCTCTTTTCATTAAGGATTCATCATTCATAAAATCCAGTGATCCGGTCAACTGAGATGAGATTCGGGGGACTGGTGTAAAGATTAATTGGTCTCTGGATGTCTGTCCATAACTCTTTCCTCTTCAGAACTTATGGATGGAATCAGAATTGCTTATAGAGTTACGCTTACAATGCCGCAATTTTAATTTCGATTCTACCTCGAGCCATTTTCATGAGAATCTATCCTAATATCAAATGGCGTTATAAAGATTAATATGATGATTTGCAACTGCCTATCTTAAGCATTTTTTAAAAAATTCATTTCTTAAATTAATAGAAGAAAATAGAGGAACTTCCACCCTGATTTTAAGTCCAATCTTCGTGAATAAATTTCCTAAAAAGTATTTATGTATCAATTATGTTATAGATAATCAATACATAATAATTATTTAATTTATTATACATAAATATCAATAATGCTCTATAGTTGTTTCTCAGCATTTTGCACACTAAGCTGTGGTGTTATGTAAGGGGATTTATTTAGAGAAAAGACGACAATATTATTTAACTACAGTTAAATTTACTATAAAGAACTATATGAAGAAAATTAAGTGGAATTCATATTATCTCGTTGCAACTGATGTCGATTGTTGTTGTAAAGAAATGCTCAATAAATTCCGAGAACAGAAGCAATGTCATATTAATAAAATTCTTAAATTGCTTTTAAATAAGTAAAAATTAAGTTTGCTTAATTAAAATTCAAGCAGAATTAAATGTGCATTGGTAAAGTTTGTAACCAAGTAACCAATTGGGAATAAGAGTCTAGGGTCGAAGAATTAACGTATAATTTATTTTTAAAACTTATCCTTCAAAATGAGATAAGATTTATTTTTCACTAAAACTATTGTTTATATATTGTTGTAAACAGTTTAACAAATGCGCACTGAGAAAAAAGTATGGTTTAAACTACCAGAATATGATGAAATTTACTCCATTTTTGGCTCTATATGAACACCAAAAAGCTATGTAATCCTTACCAAAGCTCCATGGATTTTGAAAAATTGCGATTTTGAAAAAAAATAACCATAAAATATGGTTTTATAACGTGTAATAAAATTTTGTAAATGGGAGGAGATTTGGTAATTTTATCATATATTAGGGGGGTGGGCATAAAAATATTTGGTTAAGTTTGGTTTTCACTGTTTTTTTACTAAATGTGCAATAATATAAATTTTATTTTTGCAAACTAGAATTTCAGATAAACTGTTGCCATATGATCAGAAAAATTACCAAATTTATGGTTTCATTAGAGTAACTTTGGTTTTATAGAAGCAGAATAATTTATTTTATTTGAAATGTCATTACCAAACAGTATAAGTGATTTTAACAGAATTTTTTTCTACGTGTATCTAGAAATTAAGATCGAATTTCAAGAGCAAAAAGTAAATTTTTGCCGCATAGATATATTGCTTTGATTATACATATATACCAACTTTTCCATCCCTCATTGAAATTTATATTCAATTATCAACTAAATTACGTACCAGACTAACAATAATTTGCATTTTAAAAGACTGTGAATAGTGTATTTTTATTCATTAGATACTTCAATAAATTTTAATCGAAACTTTTGAAATGAAATGAAATTCCAAAAATGAATTAGAATGTGTCAGGAATGTAATTTTATATAGATACCACATAGGGATCAGAATAAAATAGAAAGTTTATTATCCAGAATTTGGATTGATAAGCGTAAGAGAAGACCCTCTCTTAATTGTTGAATTAAATTATGCTAGATGGCATGCTATTATCACCATGCTTTATAATTAATTTTATAGTAAATTTTGGCAAAAATGAAATAAGAAGGAATCAATCATGAAAAAAAAAATAACCACGTTACGGATTACAAATTAGTTTTGAAATAACTAAATTGTTATTAAAGTCCTACAGATTTGAATTGAATTTTGTTTACTGCCCAGCATTTTTACAAAAATCTCATTTTAGTTTCCAACGAATTTTAGCAATAAGCAAAAGTAGCAGGTAAAAGAAAAGCGTTTGTAAACATTTATAGCATATTAAGTTAACGGGGCACCGGTCTTTATTCCTAACCTTCATCCTCAAAATGATAAGTTATATGTAATTAACCTGCATTACCTGTTGTTAAGTAAAAAAGATGATGATGGATCGGATCACTTCAAATTGGTGACCGTTTGGGTAATCTAGGCAACTTTGGCAAAAAATTTTTTTGAGATATTCTTATTTACCTTCTCGAAGTTTCAAGGCTCTAGATACTTTAGCATGCTAGATATCCAAGAATTTACTGGAAGCTTGGAGACTTTCATTTTGGTGTGATACATGAAACAAGAATATTTCGTTTATACAGGCTCAATTTCCTTAAGGAACCCCAAAAAATCTTCAAATTTGTTGTACAGTTATAACCGTTTTTTTTTATTCTCAAGTTTTCTTCGATAATCAGGTTTTAGTTCTGCCTTCTTCGTTAAAGGTTTTGATATCGTTTTTTCTTGCTTAGAATCTTTTATGCAAATATTTGTTTCTTCATTTTTCGCAAGTAATATTGAACTACATAAAAGAATGGTGATTACGGAATGCCTAGTATAGATGTATATATAAGTGACACAGATAAACCTCATTAAAATCAAACAATGAAGAAGAGTCCTTACTTAAAAGCTCCAAACATTGATGAATTTAATTTGATTTCTTGAACTTGTTTTAATGTTTTTTTTATGTTTCTAATCTGACTTCATTCGTCAATAATTTGCAGGGTTATGATAACTTTTCTCCCTCAGTTTAAATTTTATTTTAAGACACCAAATACTAGAAAATGAATTTGTAGGTATTATTATGATGCTCTATTTTATCTATTTCTTTCTTTCTTAGACGCCCGGTGGCTGAGTGGTAGCACTTCGCTCTCCCCTGCCACAGGTACTGGGTTGGATGCTCGGGCCGGGCAAGATTGACTCAGTCTTCCATCTCTTCAGTGGGTCTGCAAAATGAGTACCAAGCGTGCTTGGGAACTAAACACTGGGGGTTTCGCATTAGACTGATCACCTAACCGGAATATCTGCTCCGGTATCCCAGAGCCCAAGGTCAAGAAAACTGAGATGGGCACAGTAGACCTTGGCCCTCTATGGGCTGTCGCGCCACTGAATTTAGTTTAGTTACTTACTTCCTATTCTGTGTGTTTGATGTTTTGTATTTTGCATTCTTTGTCAATATTTCCTAACTTGTGGATAACGTCTTTCTTTTCCGCCTGCTTAAATTTTAAACTTTGTCTTAAAATAAATTTATACAAACTATTTTAATGTTTTACTGTTTATTTTCATGCTCGCTTTTCTCGTCAATATTTCATAAAATTTTGATTAATGGTTTCATCTCTTAGCTTAGGTTTTTGTTTGCGACTTGCAATACGCGTGATTTTTGTTTGTTTCTTTCTTTTTTTTACCAGAATTCAAAAATTCAAAAATATTATAATGAGGACTATGATTATAAAACATTCTACATGCATGCATATAAATCTTCTCAAATACCAAAGTTTAAAAGATATTTAGGTGAATGGCAGTTCTGAAATATAATACCAGACTGAACTATTCGAGAATATCTTGGTGGGAAAGTTTTCATTCCTCTGTTATGTAAATGAGGAAACATATTCAGACAAGTTTTGTGAGGGTGCAACGCAATAAGCATATAAGAATGATGCAAGTTGAAGTTAATCCCAAGCGCCTTCATCTCTCCTTCAGAACAGCGCTATAGCAGACTATAATGAGGGGGTGCGTAATGAAAACGTTTGAAATAATTACTAACGGACTAGAAATGTTCCTTTATAATCAGAACTGAAAGTAAACGTATACCTAGAGCTCAATAGTTTTAATAGTACTTAACGTATGTAATCAGAAATAATTCAGTATTGTTAAATTAAAGTTTAGCAAACGGTAGAAAGTTGTAAAAAAAAGGACAGAACAACCAAAAACGAAAACTAAAGTTATATTTCATCCCGTTCTCTCGATGGTATTTTTATGGAATCTAAGAAAAATACTTTAATTACAAATAAGAAATTGAAGTTGTTTAGAAATAAAGTAGGAATGAACCTTATAAATATATACAGATATATTTATAAGTTCAAAATATAGAGAAAACATGGAAAAAAATCACAGAATAATGAAAAGAGAAGAAAAAAAAAATATTTTTAAATGTATGAATGCAAAAAACAAAATTGTTTTTAAAAAGTTTAAAATTAATAAACATAACATTTAAGGTCATAAAATAATTACCATTTAATTTTTTTTTCGCTTTTTGTCATATTTTATTAGAGTTGAATTTTTAAGAGTTTACGAACCAAATTCTAGTTTTCTAGTATTTTTTCCCATGCGTCACAAAACATGGTACTAATTTCTTCAAATCCAAACGAGCATTATTAAGATTTCAATGGACGTCTTTACACTACACATTCGCTTTCCGTTTCCTTAATTGCAATTTCGTACCATTTGTCCAAGATTACATTCTCCTTGGTGAATTCAGTCAATCTTCATTCACATCATTAAACTGGTCCTGGTAGATTGTTTTAATTCCTTGCTAATGATACGATTTGACTGGAAATGTCAGACAAGTGGAAGTTCGAATGAGGACAATGCATTGTTCGAATGAAATTTGTCAAAGATCAAACTGGAATGTTTTCAAAAACAACAAGTATTAAACGAAACAAAAAAAATTACTTTTGAGTTTAAATTTTATTCAATAAAATATCATTATAGAAAATAACTTATTGTCCCTCAAAAGCAAAGAAAAAAGCAATTAATAATAAAGTTTTAATAGCGCTTGTAAAATTTCATCCTTAATTCCTGATGATGTGAATGTATGAACATCAACTTTGAATTTTTCTATGATAATAGTCATTTTATTAAACTAATGTGTGTTTCCCCCATTACTTCAAGTTTTAAATGACGTCTTCTGGATAACAGTAATTCTGGATGTCCTTAAAGTTTTTCAAAAGTGTTCATGAACATATTCATAGAATATTTGTAAATTGCTTATAGTACCAAAATATAATTTTATAACAACGTTTGTACAATATAAGAAGTCTAAAGCTTTTCCAGCTGTGTAGGTAATACATTTAGAGTGATTTGTTAAGCATAATTCAATGCCGGAGGATAATAAAATATAGTATGTAGAAAAAAGCAAGCATCAGTACGATATTCCATCACTACACATAGTTGGAATTCTAAGTACAGGTGTGAGTTTCTTTCTGCAAAATACATTCAACACTGCTTTTTATCTACCGATCTTGATTTCTGGGAATCACTCTATATTTTTAAAAATTCTTATAATTCAGTTAATGATTTTTTCTAGTATCACAAATTTTCCAAATGTTTGGAAATTTTTTCTAATTTTATCTTTTGTCTGCCGAGGTTGCCACCAAACTTCCTCACACCTATTTCTTTTTACCCTTTTTTGTTATAATCGTGTTCAAATTTATTCCTTTGCCCTGATTGGTTAAATCACTTTGTACTTAATTATTTCTTTACTTTTCTTATGTTATTCAGTGTTTATCTAACGGAAGGTTCTTGTGTAGAGAACCAAAACTTTAGTATGTTCACTTCTTTAGTATGTGCTTTATTTAAGTTGGTTTTTCCTTCAATTCAAATAAGATTTTCCTATTTCATAATTATATATAATCTATCGAATTACAGATTTTTGGAAATGTTTCTGTTAGTCATACTTAATAAATATTTTTATTTTATTTTAGTTTCAGTATTAATTTTTTCCGACTCTTTTAATTCAATTTTGATATACAAGGCCACAACTGACAGTTTTTTCACAGAACAGACACACTGTAAAAATCGCATCACTTAATTACTGTTAGTGACTGGCAAAAAGTGTTTCATCCACTGGCCGTAAAAGTAAATTTATGCCTATAAAGCTATCATGACCATAAAAATACAATTCTGTACGAAAATTTTCCTCAAAAATTAATATTTTTTTCATCACAACTTTGTATAAAAGTAAGTTTTATTGCGGCAAAGATGAAACAATAATATATAATTGCAATGGACTTTTTCTCAAAAAAAGGGAACTAACTGTATAATACATACAAAGATCAACCTCCAAATTTTGCTGAAATTTCTTTCTTAAGCTTTGGTGAGTTTTTTACATAGTTCCTTTGCAGTAGAAAAACTACAATACTTTACCATTTCTCTATAAAGTATAAAACGCGCGTTATTATCAAGCATGTTGTTTTAATATAAATGATTAAAAAATATTTCTATGTTCTCTTACTAAATTCCTCTGCTATCAATGTATTGAAGTTTAAACCAAATTTAATGAGACAAAAAAAAGTTTCGTTCAAATTTAAAAAAAATAAAATAAAATAAAGAATTATTTCTGATGCTTTTTATTCAATCTTAAAGGCGTAAAAAAACTTTTGAATGCTATTATTGTTATAAACATTTTAGAAAACAGGAAAATAATTTACAAACTGTTACTTTTTTATCCATTTATAGCTAACTAACTAAAGGACAACCTTAATTTACTGTCTTGCAATTTACTTACTTTCCTGTAGTACAAGACATTTTATATCTTATATTATCCAATAAAAATACACGAAAGATATTTTTCTATCAAATTCTCTTGGAATCATAATATTCTAAGAGGAAAAATGCATTTAGAATTAAAATACTTAGTGCACAGCAATATGAAACATTAAATGTATTGAGACGTACATTGAAATTTATAAAAATTCGAAATTAAAAAAAAAAGATTTCTTACATACTATACGTGAATACTTTTTGAGATCCCTGTGTACTTAATGGTAAAAATATTATACCATTTTAATAATTTGATAATTACGCATATAAAAACTCTTCCTATTTTATGTAATTATAGTAATACGATAACATATTAAGACATCGTGAGGGAACTTTATTATTTACTAAAAGTGGGGAAATTAAATTATCTATGGAAACACTGATAATTGTTTTCATAATAATTTTTATGTAAACATTTACCTTATTAAATAGCTTTTGTATAAACTTAAGTTCTTTTATTAACATCTGAGCATATATGCTTTAAAAAAAAGATGTTCCGTTTCTTCAAAATGCTTCTTAAAATGCATTTTAAAATTTTTTTCAGGAAGCTTTATAATTATAAAAATTAAAATAAAATTTTAATCAGGAAAAAACGGTGAAAGAACATTTCATTCCATCAGTAGCAATTTAAACATTTTCATTTTGGTTTTAAATAGCTGTATCGACTTAGTAATGATGATAAAATTCACTGCCGTCAAGAGATTAAGAAATAAATGCTGTTAGTGACATCGAAATGAAATTGTACAGATATGGGGGGGCGGAGTTAGCGACAATGCCAACCTTCATCTATCAAAAGGTATCTCGTGATTGAATCAAGTTATCATGTCTTATATACCAGTGAATTGATGTTTAATATTCGTAGTGGTAGATATATAAGATTATATATATAAATTTCTTTATTATAAAGCCACAGATATATAAATTTCTGGGATATATGGTCCCCATAGTTTGGCCAGGAGAGCGGTTTAAAGTTTGGACCCCTTAATGCTAATTTTACTTTTTTGCGTATTTTAAAATACAACTTTTTCGAATTTTGAATTCTCTGGTCAATCCGATTTCACTCAAATTATGTATTTTTCCACATAAAATTATATTCTTTAAAATTCTTCAGCATCATGTCCTAGTTATTTGCAAGCCCTATCTAATCTCAAATCACATTCCAAATACAATTGAGCACTAACTTTGCCTTTTCAGAATTACAAATTTTATTCTTTGATTTTCAGATTTTTGAAATTTCCCAAAGATTTGGCTTTTGAAAACTTTTTTGTCTTCTCAGACCTCTGAAAAACTTATTATTTTTCTTCTTCACATTTTAGGTATATTTCAAAATTTTTCAACATTGATCACTGAATTGATTTCTTATGCCATTGTCTTATACAGTCTTTGATATTCCCAACGCATTGTTCCTCCAATACCTAATGCTTTATTATTGAGTAAACTTCTCATTTGTTTTTCTTCCAAATTTTAATTGTTCTTTTGCCATTTACTACTTCTTGTTCATGTAATTATTTGTGTTTTATGTACGTTTAATATATGTTTTGTATGTAGAATGTATGTTCTACACTCGTGTGCCCTTGAATAGGGCGGGTCGAGATATGAATAAACAATATTCTTTAAAATTATGTCAAAATTGTACACCTTACAATAATACCTTAATAAGTGTCAATTTTGACATAATCGTGGGTTCGATCCTCGCCGGCCGAAGACTCCCCGTGTAGTAAATGGTGACTGATGCACGTTAAATCTGTCGAGTCTCAAAGTCCTCCATGTTCCCACAACAAATCAATACCTCTGGGGGTACTGATCCAGGAGTTTCCTTGTCTTCTGGATTGGTTCAAAATTACAAGGCTACGGAGTTGAACGTAAGTAGTCGTAAACCCATGAAATTGGGTCGGCTGCTCAACGACTGTTATAAAATAAAATAAAATAAAAATAAAATAAAATAATAAAAAGTAATAAATATTTATTAAAGGATACTTTTTACATGGAAAGATCTTTGGATGCTTGTGTGCAAATAATATGTGCATATATTTTAAAAATGTGTAAAAAAAATTCATATTGCTTAAAATTTATTCGAGATATGGCGAAATACGCAAAACATAAAATTAATATTAAAGGTTCCAATCTTTGAATCTCTCTCCTAACCAAACTATAGGGACCATATTTCCCTGATTGCGGCAACCACCTATGATTTGGGGGTCAGAAATCCGAACCGGTCGAAAAAAAGGTATGTTTATTCAGAGAAAGTACGTTTCTGTGTCTGATTTTGTTACTTAAAATATCAGTAGCATTAATTTTTGAAACAAAAAGTTGATTTATTACCGAGTATTTTTAACGTTAAGCAAATATACCCATAACCACAAAACAAAATATTAAACAGCGTGTTTTTAATAGAGAAAGAGAGATGCGTTTTTATATGATAAATTGTAACTATGAGACGGTCGGATTAACGGATCCAGTGGCATTCAACCATCCCTTTACAGGAGTCAAGAATTTTAAATTAACAGTAAATGAATAGTTAGTAACGGACACTTAGGAGCATGGGGAGAGATGCAAAGTTGATGAGTTGTTGATAGATAAAATAGTCAAAACAAAGCCAACCCCGCGTTATGAATATTAAATAATCTGGCAACACCTTAATCATAAAAAAGACCAGGACAATTTAATATACGAGGGTTGCTATTTATATTTCTGGCCTAATAAAGAAAAAACAAACATGTAGGATCGAAATTGGTTTTATTGTTTTTCAAAATATTCTCCATGATGATCAATACACTTTTGCATGCGTTTGAACCAATTTTCAAAGCACTTTTTCCAGTCCGATTGAGGTAACTCCAAAACATGCCTTTTGAATGCACCAACCGCTTCTTCGGGGGTCGAAAATCGTTGTCCACGTAATTTATTTTTGATGTGTGGGAATAAGAAGAAGTCATTGGGTGCCAAATCAGGGCTGCATGGCGGATGACCCATCAGTTCGATCTTTCGCTCCGTCAGAAATGCCTTTGTTTGAGTCGATGTGTGAGTGCTCGCATTGTCATGATGAAGAATAATTCGCCTGTTCTTCTGCTTTTTTCGAATTTCTCCGATGACTTCTGGCAAACAAATGGTCGTGTACCATTCAGAATTGACCGTCCTGCGTTGCTCTAACGCCACTGTTGCCACATGACCGTTAATGCTGAAGAAACAGGCAATCATTTGTTTCGATGTGCTTCTTCCTCGAACAACTTTTGTTGGTTTTGCCTCGTCTTGGAAGACCCATACAGTTGATTGTTGCTTTGTTTCCGGCTCATATGCATAGATCCTTAATTCGTCACCTGTGTAGATGTTATACACAGCCTTTGATGTACCTTGAACGTATTTTTCCAATATTTCTTTGCACCAATAGACACGAGCCTTTTTTTGAGCGTTTGTCAGATTATGCGAGATCCAATGCGAACAAATTTTTTTTACGCTCAAATGTTCATGCAATATTTTATTGATGCTAGTCATACTAATGTCCAAAGATGCCTCTATCTCACGGTATGTCACATGACGATCTTGCTTTATCAGTTCACGCACAGCATCGATCTTTTCTGGCACAAAAATGGATTTTGGACGACCTGCACGGGATTCGTTCTGGATCGAACATCGACCACGATTAAATTCGTTATACCAATTTTTTACAGTGCTGTAGAATGGCGCTTTATTGCTGAATAAAGAATTAAGTTCATCGAGGCACTCTTGTCTTGACAATTCACGTCGAAAGTTATGAAAAATGATGGCACGAAAATGTTCACGATTCAATTCCATTTTTTGAAAGAGAAGAACTTTTCAATTTACTGTCAACAACACAAATGAAGCTATAATGGTAAATCGTCTGCTGAATTAATGTTTAAAAATATCAAACTTTCGATTAAAATCGTCTGCGGTCGCCTAGCAACACTTACTGTTGCCAAGGCCAGAAATATATATAGCAACCCTTGTAATACTGTAACCAAAATATTTTTGTGGTTAGAGAAATAAAGTAGCTAAAAGAAAATTGAGTTAAAAATAAATTTTGATATTTTAATAATCGCGACACAGTGAATTAATGAGTTATACTCTTATATTGAATTTAAGAGTTAGTATTATATTGATTGTTAAGAAAGGAATAAAATATTTATATTCACTTTGTACAAAATGTGATAAAAATTAAATAATTTTTTTCATTTAATTTTAATTGGATTAAGAATGATTTAAAAAATTAAATTTATGAAATTAGAAAAATTTTAAACGTTACGAAATATGTATTGTTTATAATAGAATAGCATTTCTTATACTATTATAAATTAGCAAATTTTACTCAGATTTTTTTATGAATGTATGTAAAACTACGTCGCATACGGGACAAAGCCGTGAAATCACCGATTAATTTTTTTAATATATTTACTTCTTAGCACAGTCAGAAAAAAAAATTCCGATATAAGATTACCGGACTATATGGTAATGACATTTCTGGCATAAAAAAACGTAATTTTGGTTAATAAAATCAAAATATACGGTATTGAGGCAATTTGTTTAATAATTTTTCCATTCATATGGCAACAGTTCACCTTAAATTCTGGTTTTCAAAATTATAGTTCTTATTAACACAGATTTAGGAAGAAATATAAAGCGGAAAACAAAGTTTAACTGAGTTTTTAAGCCATGCATAACATATGATAAAATGAATCAAAGTTTAACGCATTTACCATATTTATCACAGATTTTAAAACCATATTTTATTGTTATTTTTAATTAAATCATTACCAGAGTGCTTCGGTAAAAAAATCCAAGCTTTTTGGTGTTCCTATAGGGACGGAAACAAAGTATATTTTACCATATTCTGGTAATTTTGAGCATACTTTTTAATTTGCTGATTTTATGCATTGAGAGGTTAATAAATTATTAAAAATTAATAAACTTTTGTAAGAATTTCAGTTTTATTGTTAATTTTATTACTAAAAATGAATAAACAATTATAAAAATTGCACTTTTAATTCCGATTTTAATATTAAAAAATAATAAACCTTTATTGAATTACGTTTTTATATCGAATTCTAATATTTAAAAACCATTATAAGAATTACCTTATAAGAATACCATTATAAGTATAAAGACACCATTATAAGAATTACTCTTTTATTTTCTATTTTAAGATGAAAAAATAATAAACCATTATGAGAACTTCTTTTCTATTTTCCATTCTAATATTAAAATTTAAAAATAATTCATAAGAATTACATTTATATTTTATTTCCTAAGTTGAAAAAAATATTAAGCCGTTATAAGAATTACACTTTTATTTTCCGTTCTAATATTAAAATTTAAAGCATCATGATAAGAATTACACTTTTGTTTTGTTTCCTAATTTGAAAAATTAATAAACCGTTATACGAATTACACTTTTATCTTCTATTCTAATTTCAAGAAACTATAAGCCATTATAAGAATCACACTTTTATTTTCCATTCTAATATTAAAATTTGAAACATCATTATAAGAATTACACTTTTGTTTTATTTCCCAATTTGAAAAAAATAATAAACCGTTATACGAATTTCACTTTTATCTTCTATTTTAATTTCAAGAAACTATAAACCGTTATAAGAATCATACTTTTATTTTCCATTCTAATATTAAAATTTCTGACACCATTATAGGAATTGCACTTTTATTCTTTGTTCAAAGAACATAAATCGATGCATTGTTTATAGTAACTAACAGAATGTCTTTGAATCTACAACTTCATATATGGAACTAGGCAGTCCAGCAACTCTATTCCTTTTCATCGACTCGTATCCATTTAAACTCCCAGCTTTGAGGGTCCACTAGTAATTATTGCAAACCTTTTCATTAAGACCCCACTCATTATGGACCCTCTTTGGGTTCGACTAACTAAAGGGGGACTCTGAGAAAGATCTGGGGATTAACTTCTGAAGCGTAACTCTCTCTCTCTCATTTGCTTATTGCTTAGATTCACTGCAAAACTTGCTTTCTTGACTTTACTCAGGGATACCTATACTCAAAGATGAATGACATTCTACTGAATAACGTAATATTAAGACTTTATATTTAATGAGTTGTCATTAAAGCAGCCTTAGACACAAATATTTCATTTTGTAAGTGCTTAATTATATATTGAGTTTGACTCTCAAGTTTGCTGACTGTATACAAAGTAGTACCAATATTTCGTTCGAAAATACGCGAGATTATTTTCTTGAATTTCTCGAAAATATGTTTATAAACATTTAAGATGTATTTAAGTTATGCATCTTTAGTGAAGTAGACGAGATGCTTTCGTAACTTAAATTTCATTTACGTATGCATGCATTTTTACAAAAATTATTCTTTAGTTTAGATTAAGTTTAGATTTAGTTTAGAGTTTAGATTAAGTGTTACAGTACAAGAAGCAATGTGAAGAATAATTACATCTTATTTCTAACTATATATATGTAACAAATAGTCTTTATGTTAATATATCTTAGTGTTTGTCTACGATTCTTGCTTGATAGGGTACGGATGTACATATTTCTCATCAGTTGCTTTAAAATTTGATTTGATAAAAAATTAACCTTTGGTTAGAAACTCCTATTGTTCTTCATAATTTTTCATTTAGATGTATATAGTATGAATGGATTACGAATCATATTGATGTTCAAAATTATTGACACAACTCATAAGTAGCAAAAAAATAGCCATTACTGCAAGGAGAAAAAATTCCGAAAAATTTACCGTATTGTATGGTGATGACATTTCCGGTAAAAGAAATATAACTATGGTAAAAAAAGTTTAAATATATGGTATTTAAACCATTTATTTGATAATTCTTTCCGTTCATTTAGAAACGGTTTATTGGAGATTCTGGTTTTAAAATGATAGTTCTTATTAGCACACATTTAGTAAAAAATACAAAATTGAAAAGCAAATTTATACGAATAAATTGTTTTATTCCGTTCTCTACGATATGGTGGTAAAATTACCAAATTTTAATGCATTTACCAAGTTTTATCTCATGTTATAAAATCATATTTTATTGTCAAATTTACCAAAACTATAACCAAAGCGCTTCGGTAAAAATTACCGATCTTTTTTGTAGTTCCAAAGGTTTTGAAACACGGTAAACTTTATTATTTTCTTGTAGTTTTGGTCACACATTTTTTCTCAGTGTATGAAAGCTCGTTTATTGTCACAATATAATTGTTACAATATTAATTCGTAAAATGTTACAATATTAGAAAGCACTGCTTTTTGCGGATATAATTGCGTGAGCTGATGAAAAGATTATATTTTTTATTTTTCGGATTTTATAAATTTGTTTTCCTTTTGTTCGGAATTTTTTTATTATTTTTCTTTTTCCCTTTTTCCATTGTTTGTAATTTTTTCATGTTTTCCTTACTATATATATATATATATATATATATGTTACGCTTTGAAAGCCTAAACATTGTAAGTTCGTAGTGTGGCCGGTGCTTCTTGAAAAAGATACAGGAAAATACGGTAATCATAATCTAATTTTATTAACGTAAGGGCCAGAGCCCCAGAATGACAACATTACATGCTGGTGGATAGGTATAGAATAGCACATTTGACCTTGGAAAGAGGGTTTTTATATCTTTCTGGACAATATATTTAAATGTTAATAGGTCTCAGTAGCGTGGGACTGATCAATTTCCCAAGCTGCTAAAGCCACATCATCACATTTTTTGAGATAATTAGATCAATATTATTACTTTCTTGTGGGAAAGGTTTTTAAACGTTTGCGCGTTGGATAAATGCTCTATTTATGGATTATATTTAAAAGAGG
>NC_092210.1:40484596-40488449 GCF_043381705.1 Parasteatoda tepidariorum | reverse complement strand
TATATATATATATATATATATATATTAGCTCTTCTAAAAAGTTTTATAAGGCGAAATTACATCAAAGTTTATTCACGGCTTATTGTTATTAAGATCCTCTTTATGGTAGCTCGTAGCTCATTTTATATACTCTTGTTAATTTTTAAAGTTTTTCCTGAAATCCATCAAAATAATTTATTCCATTTTAAGTCTCATTAAAACTCTAATACGTAAGGAAAAACGAAAAAGGGCTTAAAATAACAGGGCGTTATTTCGTCAAAAGCAATATTAATCTTGTTAACATGGCATTAACTATGAGGAAAAAAAACTCAAACTGAAGAACCATTTGGCCACTGAAGTCTTAAAGTCGAGTGCTTTTTCTTTAAAATTAAGTATCACCATACGAAGTGCAGTTTCGGTTCATTATATTCAATTTAAATACCATGCCATAGACATTGATTTTATTATTTATATTTAGAGATTAAAATTATTTATTTAAATAGATTATTTCGAGAAATATGTCTTTGTAAATACTTAGCAATATTCAAATGAATAAACACTTAAAAACTTGCAAGAAAATGTACTCGAAAATATAAAATTTCTTTATCTTCATAGTTGGAAGGGATAAAAAAAACCGACTTGCTTCGAGAGCTAAATAGATAACATGTCAGGCAGCGAAGTACAGTATACACTATAACAAAATATATTAAACATATTATTAAAAGTTTAGTGTTCGAGTCCTCAAAACATGTCAACTTTTCTAGAATGACTTTTATGCCAAAAAAGTTACAATTTTAATGTTCAAACATATGAAAACATACCAGCATACAATTTGTTCAAAATCCTTTTGAAGATAATTTATGACTCAACGCTTACATTAAAATCACATAGAGTGCTATTTATTAAATTAAAGAATGCAATCCGTTTATTTGAAAGGAAAAAAATTCATTACAATTATAATTTTTTTTAATGTTGAAGCAAGTAACTTCCTTAACCTGTAACCATGACTTATGGCATTCAGAGCTTAGAACTAGCTTGCTTTCCCCTTGTCTTTTCCTTTTGTACTACCTTTTTTCTAGAATCATCAACGATATTCAGATATTATTTTTCAGAAAAATTAAATTCAGAGAACGCCAGTACCTTCACTGGAATGAAAGAAAAAAAATTAACAGTAATTAATTTATAAAAAGAATAATTATTCTGATTGTGCCAAAAATATTAGTTCAATCAATTATTCGAAAATTTTTAGTTCAAAATATTAGTTTCTATCAATTATTCTTTTTCCTTCGATTCAGGTAGTTTAGTTTGAATTTTATTTCGAAATTAACATTATTTTCTTTGCTGCAAAATCCTTCTAGGATAATAAACAAAAATAATAGTAATTATTTATTATCTTGCATAGTTAATTTTAATAATGTGTTCCTCAATTTAAGTTCTGTTACGTTTAAGCTGTTTTGGCATCCAGGTTAGCATTCCAGACATTTGGCATCCAGGCATCCTTTTTAAATGTTCCCATCCATTTAAAAAGATCAAATTTATCGATGGTAGATCTAATCATCGGCCTCTATAAAACAGATGTTTAACAGAGATCGATGGTCAGTTTTACCATCAACAAATTTAATATTTTTAAATGCAGGCATGATTCAGAAGAATATCACTAAAATTGTCTTCTTTTGTTGCACAGCGCAAAAAAAAAAAATAAATAAATAAATAAATGGACCCTCCTAAATAATTTTCGATCTTACAATCGAATCTTCATATTCTGTAGGACTCAATCTTAATGGTTCAAGGAAGAGATTTTAAATATGCTAATAAATTAATATAGACGTTATTTTTAGTTACAAAATCAGGCACAAAAACGTACTTTCACTGAATAAGCATACTTTCTATCCCCCAAAATATAGGGGGTAACAAAAATCTGGGAAATGTAGTCACAATAGTTTGATCCCGAGAGTGGTCCAAAGTTTGAACACTTTAATGTTAATGATAATTTTACTTTTTGAATATTTTGCAATATCTCGAAAACTTTTTAGGCGAATCAAAGCAATTTTTGCTCACAATTTAAAAAATTTTTATTCAAAGATAATTTCATGTAAAAATAACTTTAGTTAATTTTTTATTATTCTTTATTATTTTACTTAATTAAAAATTTAAATTAAAGTCGAAAAAAATTTAAATTGAAGGGTATGCAATTTTTTATAACCTTTTAAGGAATGTAATTTTACGCGGTAAAAGACAAAATTTAAGCGAAATCGGTTGATTAGTTCCTGAGAAATCGAATTTTAAAAATGATGTATTTTTTGGTTGTGAGTTCTCTCAGAGCAAACTGAAAAAGACCGAACTCTGGTTTTGATAAGTACAATACTTTAATTTAAGAAGTAACAAAGATGCATAGCTTTCTAGAATGTACACTGACTTTGATTGGAGAATGTAACTGGTGTATAAAATTAAGATTACTTATCATTTGTGTAAATGGTTTTGAGTTACAAAAATATATATACATTCATCATCATCCAACTCTTTTTCTTATAAATAAAATAAAACAAACCAAAACAGAATTTATATGGGTAAACCTCATTTGATTACTCCTCTCAAAGTAGACGCTTTTCAATTTCCAAAATTAACTAAGAGTAATTTTATTCGAAAGAAGCACATTTTCATTTGACGTCGTTTTCATTCTATCTCTGCGCTGCTTAGCTTTACTGCCGCTGTTGCGAAATCTTAATGTCACATGTTTATATGCACTTTTGCAAATTAAAGTATCTAAACGATTTCTCTGTAATTAATTCAATGATTTCTGCTCGAAAACTTCATTTGCGAATGCACTGCTCACCGCTTATTGATATGACCAGGAGAATAAAAGGCTTCTAAGACATCATCAAATTACTTTTTCATCGTGAAAAATTCCGTTTTGAGTTATTGTTTTAACTTCCCTCTTAGAATTAAAACTCTCCCTTTTGACGTTTCTGCAATCTTTCTGCGATATTTCGTTAATTTTGAAAATTATTTCATCACGAAATCATGTGATTTGGGACGAAATAGAAATTCTCAAATCTATAAAAGTGTTTCCTCTATTCGAAACCTCGTCATAGTGCATTGTGGGAAATTGTTAACGAAAAATATGAAACTAGGATGAAGACTAGACGATCGAAAATAAAGTGACAAAATTTGCCGATCAGTTGCATGGTAGTTGAAGAGTTGACCACGTACCAGAACGATCTGGGTTCGAACTCCACTTCGGCAATGGGCGTAATTTCTATTTGCCTTTCTTGGGTTATTAAGATGGCATTGACCCAGCTGTATGGTACCCACGATAAAGTGATTATTAGAAAATTTATGTATATTACTACTAGTTTTTTTCTCTTGGAAAAAAATAATGAAATATTTTTTTTCTTTTTACCATTGACGAAATTCATTTCCATGAAGCAGTGACGATAGTTATTTCGTCGGTTTGACGAAATATTCGAAGCGTATATCAAGAAACAGTTTTGTCCAAACCAAATCTATGCGAAATTTAAGTATTTAAGTATTAATTAAGTAAGTATTTTACAGAGGTCACAAGACCATTTGTTCTTAAGAACGAACTGCCTCTTTGGTTTCCTTACCACTCCTCTAGCAGAATCTTCAAAGCAATAAAATGTCAATAAATAGATAAATACTATTTATTTGGAAAAATAGATCCTAACGTAATAAGCACTTAGTAGAAAGTGAAACAAATAAAATAAAAATAGCGCGTGGAGTCCCTCCGCGCTGAAGAAGTTAAACTTCGCAACATGCGACGTTAATTGTAGAAGAATCAGCAGTCGTAGAAGGATCACTAGTTCTATTCAACGACTCTTTTTCCTGCTCCGCTCGCTTCCGTGCTCTGTAATCA
>NC_092210.1:40455969-40483053 GCF_043381705.1 Parasteatoda tepidariorum | reverse complement strand
AGTTTAAATGGGCCTTTCATGTTATATCATTAAATTTAGTAATACTATTTCTCGGGCATTAGGTTTTAACTCTTATAAGAATATACATATTTTTTTCTGTTAATGTACAAATATTTTTCCGATGTGTTTTGGATATTCCTTCTCTAATAAAAAGAGATACCATTTTGTTTTCGTTTGCATAAGAAAGAATATCAAGCATTTTTCTTTTTTAAATTTAATTAGCCACAATAAAGAAGGAACGTTGCAATGCTACGTGCTACATTAACAACGTCTCTAGAGTAACTGAATGACTGTTCATATAGAAATCGCAGGTATTAGTCTCATACAACAACGCCCCCTATAGTTGCGATCGCAAATAATTTTATGACTTTTATTATTTTTATGCTAGTGAGAACCAAAACAATATGGAAATGAATGAGGGAAAACTGGATCCTACCACGTGATTTCCCAGCCAATAAAAATGTAGCGTTAAACGTTTAACACAACCTTGTTGGAAGTCGCATAAGAAGTATAACTTCAAAAAAATTAGGAATGAGTAGAAAATTACGACTTTTGTTTTAATATAGTTTAAATCCAGATAAAAATATCTCCATATTGTTTAGCCTTCACATATTGTGCACTTTTATTAAGCTTCAGAACTTTTCACTGCAGTTTTATTAAGTATACTTAAACTTTTCAAGTCGTTGTAATTAATCACGCAAAAGAAGTATACGAATTCAGCTATTTCTAGAGTACGATCATTCGATTTTAATTACAGATTCCAACTTACACATTTCTTCCGATTTCCTTTAACTCTTGAAAAAAAATTCTTCTGTTCTTATTCGTGTACAAGAAGACATCATTTGAATTCATTTAGTTTGCGAAGTTCCTGTACACTCCAAAATAAAATTAGAAATCTCTATCTTGGCACCATCATCATCTCCGCCATCATCATTATTCAGGAACATAATTGTCTTCACCTAACAAGACGTTTAATATTAAAGCTGGGTGACGTTAATTAAAGCCGGAAAAGTGTAAATCGCTTTTCCGTAAACACCGGATCAACTTAATTACGCTTCGGTAATGATGTAAAGGCCGACATCTACATACGCAGTCAGCGTTACTTTGTCGCTTGATGACTGTCGAAGCTGTCATGTTCTTTTAAAATCTATGGATCATCGTGCTTTGTAGACCATGCAAAGAGTTACAGTATCGTAGGATTAAGTGAATGAAGACGTTCCATTTTGAATAATGACGCCCCAGTCTTGCATAAATAAAAGTAGCACTTCAGTATATCTCTTGATTTTCAACTTCAAAACTCTCAGAAATAAGCTTGCAATAAATAATACACCAATTTGGAATTAAAACGCGTGATCTTTGTGCTATAACCTAACAAACTAACTCCAATGGCTTGTTTACTTTCTTTAAACATCAATGCGTGTTGAATTTCTTAAAATTCAATATTCTGGGCTATTATAATATTTAAAATGAGATATTACCATGAAATATTGCCGCTACTGATATTTAGCTCAATTTATTTTAACCAGATTACAATTCGCAAAATTTATATGACTTGTTGAAAAAGTAATACAAAGTTATACTTATGGAACAGAGTATAGAAGAGCAGCTTATTCAACACATACAATGTAGCATACAATGCCACGCAAAACACTGCCCGGTAAGACAAAATGAATAAACAAAAGTTTGAACCGTTCATAATTCATAATTACTAGGCAAACTGGATCCCTAAAAAAATAATCAGTTGTTGAAATTTAATAGGAAATCATATTTCTGTTATTTAAAGTTCAAAGTTAATTTTTATGAATGCAATGCTTCTACAAAATAGTATGTAATTGAAAATCATACATGGCACAATATTTTTTGATAGCCAATCTTAAGTATTAAAAAAATTAATTATATTATTCTCGTGTGATATGAGAATGATAAATAGTTTACCAAAGGTTGACAATTATGATGAAACTTTTGTATATAAGTTTTATAACGTTACAAATAGATTGAGTCCTGTTATTTAATCTCGTGCAGACGTCGGACTGTTCTTAACCCTTGATACACACTGAAAGCGGAATATTTCCGCTCTTCGTCTGTAAAGAATAATAGCTGGTATTCAAAACTGTTAGTACATATTTTGAGCACCAGACGTCTACCCGTTAATTAATCTCGTGCAAACGTCGGACATTTCTTGATCCGTGACACGCACTGAAAGCGGAATAGTTCCACTCGTAGTCTGTAAAGAATAATAGCTGGTGCTCAGAATAGTTAGTATCTATATTGGAAGAAGCCTTTTAGTTAATTTTCTGAAAAAGAGGGCAAAGCTGAACTAGTTAAAAATTAATTATAAATAAAATGATGTAAATTAATCTGTTTCTTCTTTAAATAGGATTGATACTGACGGATAAAAAATCTGGTAAAATCGCCGTACTCTATGGTAATTACAGTTTTAGTTATAAAAAAAAACAACTAAACAGTACTGGTAATGAAAACCGAAATATACGATATTTAAACCACTCATATTAATTACGTGATTTAAAACTTCATTCACTTCAAAAATACTTGAGAAAGAAATATTTTGTATTTTAAGCATATTTTTTAATCCGATAATATTTTAATGGTTCACTTACTTTGTATTACTTATTTAACATTCATTTTGTAGTTTTTCCATTCATATGGTAGCTATTTTCTGAAAGTTTTGGCTTTCAAAAATATAGTTCTTACAACCACATTCTTTGCAAAAAATGCAATATTGAAAAAAAAAATTTAACGAATAAATGATTTTGATGCAATTTTCTAAGTTATCTTGATGAAGTTACCAAATTTTATCATAAATTAAAAAACTATATTTTATTGTTTATTTTACCAAAATCTTTACCAAAGCGCTTCGGTGAAATTTACCTGCTTTTTTGAAATTTTTATAGAGTTAGAAACGCAATAATTTTAACAATATTCCGGTAGTTTTGATCAACTTGTTTTCTCGGCACTCTCTAATTAAGAAAATTGCAGCAATGAAAATTAAAGCCTTCAGGTTATACCAAGCATCGTAATTATGTTTATAATTTTATCTAATAACTCAAGGTTTAATAATTATTGAATCTATTTATATAATCTCGAACGTAACTATAGAGAAGATAATTAATTTCTTTCTTCCTGTTGGAACATAGTAGAATGACTAAATTGCATTAAAACAGAAAAGTTACAATGTCTGATGCAATGTAAATTGAATTACACTGCTATAACTAAATAAAAGAAGTTCAAGAACCGGTTAACAAGTTGAAGGGATATTCTCGTTTCCGTTGCTTTTCATCCTATTGGTGAAATTTAGGCCATTTTTCTTTTCAAACTTAGCTGAATATGGAATCGTAATACTTTTCTCTCATTCAAATCCAAACATTGAAATGCAGATGACTGAAATATGCGTACTTTAAAAAAAGATTCGCAGCTCATTTATTATAGGTTGCTATATTCCTTTGAAAATTTACATATTGGATATTAAATTCAACACCTTTTAATAAATAAATTAAAAAACATTAATCTAATTTTTTGAGCATATTAAAATATTTTTTTTCCAAAGCGTAGTAGTAGACTTAACTACTCGTTGACTGTTTATTAATGTTAAGGAAGAAGAAATCGCGAAAAAATTTCTAAGGCAAAGCAATCAAATGCAGGAACCCCAAGCCTTTCAAGTCCTTGAGATTTTGTTTCTGTCGGAAACAATTATTTTCTTCGCACAGGTTAACAGGAAAAAATAGCATGAAATAAAAAAGCGCAATCATAAACTATGCCCACATTGGTTATCTATGCTCATACTTGGAATCATTGCATCTAGCATGGGAAACCTTTAAAATTGCAAGAACAAAATGTTAATCAGAGTAGAATTTTTTTAGAGTCTTCAAAAGATGAGCACATAAGAAATAGAAGGTTTTCAATTTCTTCGAAATTTGCAACACTCTTCATGCAACTGCACATGGCACCTATCATTCTTCTGAGATCGGCTTCTGCGATTCCTCCTTGAAATGTTTTTTTTAACTTGAAACATCACTTCATCGTTATGCTACGTCTTATTGAACTGAATAGAAAACTCTTATTACCTCTTCACTTATGCATATGTGCTGCCATCTACATTCAAAGCGAATATATATTGCCACCTAACCGTATATACTGACATCTACATTCAAAGCGCATATACTGCCACCTAACCGTATATACTGACATCTACATTCAAAAGTATAAATTACTTTTTTTTCCTTTTTTTTTTACTACTGTGTGCATTCTTGGGTCACTTAATTACCTTATACTTAATGTTAAAGGAAACATAAACTCAAGCAATTCTTGCTTGATTTAATAATTTCTTTAGGGAATTGAGAGAATACATTGAATGGAAATAATTCGTAAGATTGATTGAAAAATAACAGTAGAAAAAAATGTCAGAAATACTAATAAATATGTTTTAGAGCAGGGGTCCCCAACCCTATGCCCGCGGGCACCATGGCACCCGTCGATCGATCTAGGTGCGCCCGCTGCTTGTGCCCAACGATAAAATATTACAGTTTTCCATTTTCCAAATAAATGCTATGCAAATACATACTGAGGTACGCTGGTTCGGTAAAGGCAAAGTACTTGAAAGATTTCTACATTTAATTGGAGAAATAAAAAATTATCTGGCAGACAAAAATCAAGCATTTTTAGAACTGGCTCTTTGGCTAGCAGATTTGCCTTTCATAACGGACATAATGGGAAAACTAAATAATTTAAACTTAGAGCTGTAGGGAAAGGACAAACATAAATCAAAAATGATAGAGGCTATAAACTTGTTCTGAGCTAAGCTAGTTTTGTGGATATTACATTTGAAAATGAGTCTTGTGCATTTTCTAAACATGAAAAAAATGATAGGTGACAGTGAAATTGACTTATTAACATTTGTCATCAACCTCCAATTGCTTAAAGATCAATTTAATAAGCGCTTTCACCAATTTAATATCATCGAACCTTTGATAACTTTTTTGTTAATCCTTTTACCAACCAAATAAACGTAACCGTTATAACAACACACATTTCAGAATTTCTTCAAGTAAAGCGAGATGAATTGGAGATAGAAATTGTGGATCTTCAGAATGATATTATCCTCAAAACTTTTATATCACATGAGAAATTTTGGAATATAATTGAAGTAATAAATTCCATTTTTAAAAACAGCATCATATTCTCTCAATTATGTAGCGCTGGCCAGCGAAATGCCATGCCAAACAACACATTGACTGTATTTTATAAAAAAATTTTATACTTCATATGTTTGGAAAGCAATTTAGTAATCCTTTATTTTACACAAGAATATTAATACTAATTATATTTTTAATATATTAGTACTAATTATATTTTTAATATATTAGTACTAATTATATTTTTATTTAATTAATTTTTAAAATTAAATTTCCTGTGCACCATATGTAGTGTGTATTATTACCTATGTCTACCAACTATAAATTTATCTTGAAAAAATAAATGGTGCCCGCCATTCGACCGATATTGTGGTATTTGCTCTTAGGTACAAAAAGGTTGGGGACCACTGTTTTAGAGTGTCCACTCTTAAAATTAGCAGCATTAAAATACGCAGCATAGATAAATATTGAAAATGGGTTTAGGCAGATCTGTGATGTATTAAGTAAGTTTTAATAGCTATATTATGTTAATACATTTCTACAATCTGCAGCACTTTGTAATTTGATTTAAAATTTTTACTCTCAATGTATTTTTATTTGAATTTTTTATAGTCAGTTACTTAATAGATGACATGATTTTAAAACTTTTTTCTTCATGTATTAAAAAAAATCAAACTGTTTCCCTTTATTTTTTTATTTTAAATCAGATTATGGGAGCATCAGAGGATTGAAAAGATTCATCGCATTAACTATTGTAAAAACTATTGTATAAAGTATGAAACTCATGCTTCAGGAATGGAGTTTATTTTCCCACTGACATGCCTGAACTTATATTTATTCTTTCCAGTTTGTTCAACCTGAAATGCCACATAATTGTATTTGAACTTATTTTGTTTTACGATATTATAGCAATGTCCGTCTAAACTCTGAGAAACCACAGATGACGTGAGAGCGACCAGCCTGGTCAACAAAATTGACACGTGATTCATGTTTGGTATATTCTAACAGTAGAAAAGATTCGTTGCTTTAACTATTGCATAAATTCAAACTATGAAATGCATGCTTCGGAAATGGAGCTTTTTTTCCCGTTAACACGCCTAAATTTCTCTTTATACTTTGAGGTTTGCTCAACATGAAATGCAACATAACTTACATAATCTTTCTATCTACTTTAGAGTTTAAAAAGAACCAAAAGCTTTAAACCATGAATAATACAGCTAAAAAATTAATTGCGATATAGATATAAATGTATGAATGTCAGAGGGAAATAAATAGTTTAAATTGGTAAAAAAAAATCATACATGCTCACTTGTTAACAAATATTTTTAAAAATACATATTATACTTTTAAAATTATGCGTATGTCATCGATACATTATAAAGTTATTGCTAAAATAACTGTAATTTTTAGGTTTGAAAATTTAAAAGATATATATATTTTTTAAAATTTTTCGAATATCAAATAATGCTGGACTTATGCTTCAATGCATGAAAAAACCGGCAGAAAAGTTGGTCTTGTCATTCGACCACAGGAAATGTCGACCACGCAGAACTTGCATAAATCTGACGTGGAAAAAAGAACATTTTATCGTCTGCCGACCACATAAGCGGATTACTGAAGAAAGATGTCGGGACTTTGGCCGCGTTCGCAGACCTAATCTCGCCAGATTATTTTAGCCAAGAAGAGATATAAAAAGAAAAGTAAAGGAAAATAGTGCTAAGACTGTTTGGGAAGAAAACCTTTAGGGTAGTGTCTTGGAGCCAGAACCGATAGAGCAGAAACACTTTGAGAATCGTTGCTTGAAGAAGAGAATTTTGAAACCGCGAAACTCTGAGAGAAAAGGATTCTTTTCTTTCTCTGACATTTCCCCACTTTTGTTTCAACTTTATCTATTGTTTGATGTCTTGCTATGCACTTCTGCTATTTATTCTATCAACTTATATAAAATAATATCTTTGAAAAAACGTTTTCCGACGTCAAGTCTACAGAAGTATTTTTAAATTGAAAATGATTTTCTGTTGAACTCTAATATAAAAATCTAAACAAAATATTATAATGAAATGGAATTTTCTTATTATATTTCAGTCCATTTCTTTTAAAATTCTGTTTGCAGAAAACAATGTTACTCTTTAAAGTAATGGACCATTATAGATTCGTGGTTTAATTTTATCAAGGTCACTCATTATCTTATTATTTTATGTTTTACACTTATGTTTTCGATGTACCTTTTTTAGTATCATTTATTTTTTTAAATGAATATTATCTTATCACAATATTTTAAGGTTTTCACAAAATAGTTTTTCAATTTTGAGAAAAAAATTTACACCTTTTAGATATTTTTGAATGCAAATTCCTCTTTCTGAAACGGTTTTCCCAGAAAAGCTTTTTTTTAAAAAATAATAAATGCCTTTTTTAACAGATTTTTGTCGTTAAAAAATGTGTAAAGAGTTCCCATAAATCTATTGAAAATTTATTTGGAACAACAAATACTTCTTGCCTCTTTCTTGAAATTATTCACTCTTAGATTAGTTTTTTAGTTCTTGCCTTTGTAAATTTATTGCGAAATAAATAAATGTCTCAATAAATTCCAATTCACTTTTACGTCGGCATCACTATCACCGATGTTGCAGTAAATGTCAGCGAGCTGCATTGAAAGAAATACATAATATACTCTTTTTTCTGCATTGGAATACTTTTCTACTATGTATTTCTATATCAGTGCATGTCAGTGGTATTTCATCTGTATCAAATATCTTTATAAAGTTACCATCATGTTGTACAGCCTACTACGACATTTAGGACCATGCCTATTTTTCTGAAAAATTTTTATATTGTATTTTTATATTGTTTTTTTTAATATAAAGAGCTAAAGTTTTCATTTAAGCTATAGTAAGCAGTACTGATATAAGAGGTATTACAGTAAGAACTGATTTATTTTTGATGTGTGGGAATAAGAAGAAGTCATTGGGTGCCAAATCAGGGCTGTACGGTGGATGACCCATCAGTTCGATCTTTCGCTTGTGGCGTTGCGGTCTGAAATGCAAAGTCCGAACTATGAATCTCTGACGTTGGACTGCGTAGCTTGCAGCCGGTAATTGACGTAAACCTCATACCTGAATGGAGATATGCGTGAAGGGCGAAATCAGTAAACGCGCACAGTATGTTTTGGATATAACTTGACCGCCTCCCCACAGCTTGCTCTCTCTCCCCGTTGGTTCTAGCTAGCAGTTCGGCATGTTCTCGCCGGTTACCTTTTCGCAGTTTTTTTCTATGCTGCTTCAATGTTAAAGTGGTTAAGTTTTATATATGTTAGAATGTTTTAGTTAAATTTGCAAGTTTCCTAAATGTTAATAAAGATAGTTATTTATTTAAACTTAGTGTTATTTATAAAGAAACCTATAATCCGTTCTCGGAAACATTTTCATGTGGAAGGTTTTTCTAGAGTTAGATTTCTTTTTAGAGTTTAAGTGGGGACTCTAACAAAGATACCAAGCAACCCACAGAATCAAGGTTTTCAACCATACTCAACGTCATTACGCATAAATATCCACCACATAGGAGAAAATTAGGTAAAAGTGATTGAAACCATATTTAAATTCCCTCCCCCCTCTTCCAGGCCATACTAATAGTTGAGCTTGGTCAAAAATGACGAAATATAAAGGTTACCCGAATGAAAAGTTACCACCCACAAATAGCTCCAGAGATACTGTAATAATACTGCAAACTGCAACGTAAGTAACCAAGAGTGTTTTAAAAGGAAATGAAATCAATATTCTAAACTGAATCAAGTTTATCAAGAAAATTCAACCTCATTTGCGCATAATGGGGAGAGAAACTTGTAACAAAGGAATGCATAAGTGCTAGCAAAATCGTTGAGGCAATTTTCCTGATATGCTACCCCTTACGTAACCTTATACTTTGAACTTTTCAAATGAATAAAAAAATCCCAATTTTAATATAAAATAAACCTGCATTTTTTTTCTATCAAAGCTACGTCTTACAGGAAGTATGGATTCCTTTGCAGTAGAAAAATTATTAATACTATGTCTACCTTTTCACTGAAAAATGCCAACGCACACTTTCTTTGCAGCATTTTTATATCACTTCAAAACAAAGAACAGAACGCATTTTTGTTTCTCTTCTAAAAACAAAATGATGACATTCCATGAAAAGAAAGAAAGAAAAAAAAACATCGCAAACAGAGGTAAGATATATCTAGTTCTTCTTTTTCTCTTCAGTTTTCTCACTCATCCGAAAGCCCATCTAAAATTTATTTTTCGAGCAAATCTTTCCTGGTAGTCCTTGAGGGCAAGCAAGGGTCGGGAATCCGTTCGATAGACCGTCTACAAAATGACATCTCTTTTCCGCAAGGACGGCAAAAATAAAAGAAAAACGAATCCGCCGGAAGATTTGAAAACCAGCGAGACGAAACATTAGAGAAATGTCCGCGGAAATAAACTGCCAAAATGCAGAAACTCCTTACCAGGTTGGATAAAATCTCGTAATGTAGCTTTCCCCAGTTAGAAATCCAACCCTTGGGCCCATCCAACTTTCTCTTTTTTCCTCATCTTCAGCAGGTGGTTTTTATTTTGTTCTTTTCGGAATAATGCCTCCAGGTACCTCGTTGAAGGTAAACGTTAGCGGATATCCTTCTATGCCATGAGATGTCTTTTGGATATGCGTGTAATGTAAATGGCGATAGAGTGATTCTAAATCTTTTGCTATTTGGTTTGTTGTTTCTGCTAAGTATTCTTGTCGTAAAAATAATTCCTTTCTATTTTAATACTCTTTCTCAAAGCGCATTTTAATGTATTTTAGAAGAAGAGAATTAAGTATGCTTTTAAATTTACTCGCCAAAGGATATTAGAGTGTATATTCCCAGAACACGCAGAAAAGATTTAATCAGCAACCATTTGCAATCGGGTTTTTCTACTGTTAGAAATACAATAAGAATGTTTTTGTTTTTATTTATGCAATGTAATGGAAACCATGCAGGAGAATGGTGAAAATGATGGAGGAACAATGGGATTTTACCAAAGAATGGTGGTTTAAGAAACACACAATGCATATTTCAAGTAATAAAAAAGGAAAAATATTAATTAAAGATAAATATTTAATGATTTTTTGATATTTTAATGAATCTATTAAAATAACGATCAACATAGTAAAATGCTGAAGCTAAACATCCGAAATTGCAATAAAGACAAGGATGTAGTTTAAAATTTCAGTTCAAGGCATGTATTCGGTAATAATAGGTAGATAAGCAGCAATAAAATGATTTTGTTTGTCAGACCTAAACCTCGCGTACGGAGAAAACTTTTGTGGTAAAATTACCAAGCTTTTAGGCAATGATATTTTTGGTTTAAAAAAATCATATATCTAGTAAGAAAACCGAAATATACGGCGTTTAAGCCATTCAATTTGGTACTTTTTCCGCTCGTGTGGGTAATAGTTTATTAGAAATTCTTGTTTTCAAAATTACAGTTCCCATTACCACTGATTTAGAAAAAAATTACAAAAGCTGAAAAGTAAATTTAACCGAGAAAATGGTTTTTATGCCATGCTGTAAAGAGTCATGATAAAATTCCGAAATTTTAAAACATTTATGAAAATTTATTACATATTATAAAATTTTATTTTATTGTTAATTTTATCAAATTCATTATCATGATGAAATGTCCGATCACCGAAGTCAAGGATCATCGGGCGTAGTCAGTTCATAGGAATGTGACCACCTAGGAACATCGCGTGCCGTTGGCATATCATTGAGCCGTGGTAGCTCATGGGATAGAACGTTCGCCTTTCAATGAGGTGAACCGGGTTCGAATCCCAGCAAAAGGTGGTCGTTACGAATTCCACACTGAACAAATTGCTGACGTAAAATATCCTCAGTGGTAGACGAAGTATGGGTTTGAGTACCCTTGCCATCAGGCTAACCATGGGAGACTTTCATGTTTTTTTTTCTCTATACAAAACAAATGCGGGTTAGTTTCATCAAAAAGTGCAGCACGAAGACAATTTACTTCCAATACTTGATCCAGCAGTTCCATTGCCTTATAGATCTGGTTCAAAATTACAAGGCTATGGGGTTGAACATTAGTGATCGTAAACCCAAAATTGATTTTGCTCTTCAACAACGGTTATAAAAAAAATACATGTTGAGCCGCGGTAATTAGGGGATAGAGCGTTAGCATTTCAATGAGGTGAATCGGGTTCGAATCCCAGAGATGGCTGGTCGATACTAATTTCGCACCCGGCCCGCAACCGACCAGAGTGCTGACGTAAAATATTCTTATTGGTAGGCTGATCATTGTTTAAAGTAATTTTGTCACCAGACTACCTTTTGGAGGTTTTCCTCATCATACAACACAAATGCGTTTTAGTTCAAAGGCTACGGAGTTGAACATTAGCCGTAGTAAACCCAAAAGATTTAGGTGAGATGTTCAACGACGGTTATAAATTAAAATAAAATAAAGAAATGAAATACAAAAATAAATAAACAATTAATTGTTAAATGTTGACTTGTGCCCGTTAAGTCATGGTAAGTCCTCCGAATTCCCATAACAAATCAATACCTCTGGGGGTACTGATCCAAGAGTCTTAAGGCTTTGGTTTTAAATTACTAAGCTACGGACATGAAGACTCATAGTCGTAAACTGAAAATGGTGACTGGTGCACTTCAAATTTGTAGGGTTCTCAATGTCCTCCAAGTTCCCATAACAAATTAATACCTCTAACTTAGGTTCAAATTTACAAGGCTACGGAGTTAAACATTAGTAGTCGTGAACTCAAATTTTGGTCGGCTATTCAACGTTGGTTATTAAATAAAATAAATCAATATTTTGTCAAATATATGTCAAATTCAAGTACGAAACTAATTTACGATAGTAAAAACCTTGTTTAGATGTGTATTAATAAATTCTATTTAAAAAACTCAATACATAATTATTACCTCTCTCAAATATTTCACAACCAAACAGACATGCATAACCCCACTTTAAAATATGCGAGTTAAAAGCTCATTGAACTTTAAAAAAAATAAAATTTAATGCGTACTGTATCACATTACTTTATATGATCTAGATATATAAATGTTTAGTAATAAATTTCCTTTCAAAGATTTTTATTAAATTATTCTGCACTCGGGTGCTGATTGCGTGATATGAGATTGACTTAAAACCTTTTCTGGTTCACAAAATTTACATATTTTTATCCTTTATATATAGACGAAACACCCCAATCAGCGATTAGGTACTTATAATTCTTAAATTATGCAAAATACAATCAAAACAATTAAGTGGTATGTTTTGCAGTGATTGTTTTTGAAAGTAACAAAGAAATTGAAAGAAAAATTGTTGAAGTTTTTATTAAATATAGATATTGCACAATTCAAAAACAAGATAGCTAAATTTACAAAACTTTGCAAATATATTAAAAAGCGAACTATATGTCGTTCAAAAAGAAATATGTAAAACTTAAAAATTGAATTCCAGACATTTAGATAAGAGTTTTGAATAAATGCATATTGTTTTGCCAAAGCATTAAAATTTAAAAATTCCAGTTATTATGATTCTAAAGTTCTTCACTTTTATACTTAATTTAATTTGACATATTTTTTTTACCTTAGAAATAATCCAATTACATAAATGTGACTTTTATCCTAATAAGCGCTAATTTATTTTTGATCTGAGAAGATTTTAAACTCGAGTAATAGCATTATCGTGCGTTTGAACTTTTAAAACCACTTAAACTCCCAAAGAGAGTTTTAAGCATTTTCTCTACAAAATTAATTACTTCAGACAAATCTCATATGCTTGAGCCAGGGTAAATTGGTTACGAACACAAAATTATCTTAAAATAGATAAAAGAGAGGTAAGTTAAGTCTTCTCATTGTTTTCCTGGATGCCTTGGAGGGAACTCATCATCCAAAACCGAAAAGATTTTTCCTCTTTCTCGGATAATAATGAGTTTCTTCCTTTAATACCCTAAGCTCATGATAGGAAAATATAACCTAACTCATACGTAAGGAAACGTAGTACCACAAAGATTAGGTACTACGGAGAGATTCTTTGGACTGTGGGCCCTTGGGAGTTCTTCCTGATTGCTGTTGACTCTCCTTGTCTGAGATCTGCCCAACTACTTGCACGACAAAATGAAGGAAGTCAGAAATCACTTCTCCTGGTTTTTGCTTTTTACCGTAACGATTTCTTGATATTGCCATAGAAGGAATAAATTGATACTAAAGAGTACAGAGATGTTATTGCTAGGAAAAGAATAGCACTTATCATACATGTGCCTGTATTAATATGACTCTAATATATTTTGCTGTTCTTTGTATTTTCTGCAAAATATATATGATAGAATAATTGAAATGCTGATGTATCTAAAACAGAAATATTTAAAAAAACATATTTAAAAAATAGAAGATGTCAAAGACAGAAACAACTACATTCTAAAGCATAAATATTTGAAAACTCTGTACCATTATATGCGATGTTATTTTTATTCTTTGTATGTCATTTATTTCTGTTTCACTTCCTTCTTGTCCTTTTAAATTTGCTCTTTCACCTAACTCACACATATTTTTTTTGCGCATATTGTCATATTTTGGCTTAAGGCAGAGCTTCATTTAATAGCAAAATTTCAAAAACATTTGCCTTATTTCAATTACTGAAATAAATAATGGTTTTCAAGATAAAAAAAAAGAATCTTTTCGCTCTGTACATAAACAGAAAACAACTTTAAATTACTACATTATAACAGACATATGAAGCACCTTCTTCTGTGTCAAAACATAGAATGAAAAAGCAAAACACAGAGATGCAGAAGAAATTACAAACAAGTTTCAACAATAAATAAAACAAAAGAGTGAATAATAGGGTAGGAGAACAAGATTGGATGGGAGATACTGATAGGGCAGAAGATCAAAAGTTGAAAGTTATAAGGAGGGTGTATCGAGAAAAGTTTGAACCAAGAAGAGTTTAAATTAAATGAATTGAATTGTGACTAAATTGAATTTAAAAGTATGTTTGTCGAGACAACAAAAATTTGGTACAACACGTATCTTTATACAAAAAACAAATTGAAAGAAAAATCTCAAAATGATGATGCTGTTCTTTATAATTTAAAAGAAGAATAAGGTTAAATATTGAAGACATAAAGATTCGAGAAGTGGTTTTTTGTTGTTGTTTCTAATGCCACTTGTTATTACCAGCAAGCCTGCTTGGTGAAACCAAGCGAACTCTCAGGCAAATGGTTCGTTTCTCTTTTTTCAGGGGAGCCATCTGTGACCAAGAATACGAATTCAGCCACACACACGTCAAAACCCGTTTATAAGGCTAACCCATTCATACAACCATTCATTCATCCACAGATCGTAATTTTGTCCTAAAGCGGAGAACGATAACTTTCCAGCTCAGTATCCCCAGAGGTATGATTCGTAGTAGGAACATGGTGGACTTTGTGGCACGACAGATTTAACGTTCACTAGTCAACATTTACTACACGGGGAGTCTTTGGCAGTTGGGGATCGAACTCACGACCTCTTGGACGTGGACTCAAGAAGTGTTCTGAAAGTTAGTATCATGGTTTGATGTCAAATGTCTAAAGAGTTCTTTAAAAATCACGAATTTAAAATTCAAATATCGGACATAGAGATGCAACAATTTCCGTTTTGATCATTATATACTGTCTAAACTCTTATTTTCGTAAGAGCCATATTTTGTCCAGAAGTTTTACCAAAAATAGACAGATTCCATATTTTACTTTAGGTAGAGAATTGAGAATAAATCTGGTTTTTCTTAATGGTAAAACACCAACAAATGCATTTTTTGTACAGTTTTGAAATTATTAAATAAATCTTTGTAAACAAAAAGAATTTTCATTCTACTACAAAATTATAGTTTTAAAATCCTTACTTATAAATGCAGTAAATGATGTATTTAATAGAAGAAATTTTATGGTGCATTATTTCTTTTTTTATTATTTAGTTAATCACTTGTTATTCATTATACACGGTGAAAACATTAAGGTAAAATTTTCAAACTGTATGGCAATGACAATTCCGGTAAAAAAAAATTTAATTCTGGTAATGAAAAACAAAATACAAGGTATGTAAACCGTATATTTGGTACTTTTTAAATTCATATGGTAACGGTTTTTCAAATCTTCTGATTTTCAAATTCCTAGTTTTTATTACCACATATGGAGTAAAAAATGAGTTTCAAAAATCAGGAATCCAAAATTCAAAAATCGGACATAGAGACGTACCGATTTCTGATTTGGGTCCTTATCTAATGTGTTACATTTATTATTTGCAAGAGCCATCTTTATCTAGAATTTAAAACGCAAATAAGTGGATTCTTTATTTTACTTAATGTAAAGATTGATTGATAAATCTGATTTTTCTCAATGAAAAGCGCGATAAAAAAAATTGTGCGATCAATTTTGAAACTACTAAATAAACTTTTGAAAGCAAAAATACTTTTCATTCTACTATAAAATAAGGATTCGATTTGTATATTATACATTTTCAATTGTTTTTATGAGTTATTTGGTTTCATTTCACTTAACTATTAGTTTTATATCTACATTGAAAATGCCACTATTTTCCAGTGAACCAAATTCTATTACTCTCATAACTTTTCCTTCAACAACAACTAGTACCTCAATGTAAAACCTGAGTTATTTCTTTGGCTTTTACTTATACAGATAGCGTAATTGGCAGAAAAAATTATGATTACTTAAATAAAGGAGTAGACCAGTAAGCAACTACAGAAATTGAAAATATTTCAATGACTAAGAATGATATGATATTCAATTATGTAATTCATACCAATGAAACAATTTGTTTGACAGTTAGCAAGTTAAAATGGCATTAATAGGATACAGTTTATTTTTATACATCTCCTTCTGTGATAAATTTGTTTAGTATAACACCTGTCTATTATATTTTGTTTATATAATTAAGGAATAAATAAATGCATTTTGAGTTCTTTGTAAAAGTTATTAATAAACTCAAATATTTATATTTGGAATCTCACCAATCCCTCCCCCAGCTTAATACATTATTCATTCTCTGGTATTAAAAGTCATTTTTCATCTTTTTCTTCTTTTTCAACTGGATTACGCTTATGAATATTTGATATTAGCATCAAAATATGTTTTAGTTGCAACACTTTAAACCATAGCTGTTACTTAAGAGTTAATTAACAACTTTATCTTCCTCACATAACTCTTTTGGGTACTTGAGTTTTCAGAAAAGTTCTAATTTGATTAAAATTAATACATTACTAAAAACTAGTTTAGTTGTATATACTATTTAAAAAACGTGCATAATTTTTTTTAAAAAAAACGCAAATATGCTAATTAAGGCTTTTATATTTCTGTCAAATATGAGAAAATATGCATTAGAAAATTACAAAAATACAAATATAGAAAAATGCAAAAATACAAAGTTGCAAATTACAAAATACAAAATTACAAAATACAAATATACAAAAATTACAAAATAGAAAATGTCAAAAATACAGACAGATGCGTTCTTTCCTCTTTGTATACATGTTTTCTTTTAATAATTGATAAAAATCATCAGATGTAAAAGCAATTAATAATGCATTAATTGGAAAAATTTACTGCACATTATTTTCTTTATTTAATTAATCAGTGAGCAGTTACATACATTGACTTTTCGATCATCATCCACGGATTCGATTTTTGATTCTGGTAAAATTACCGGTATTACACTCTTAGAATTTTCATTATTATATTATGGTAAAGTAACTGCTAGCAGTCTACCCTTCATATTAACAGTAGAGTTTACAGTAAAGAACATTTTTTTTTTACCTTTTCAGTTTTGAAACTGTTTACAACTAGTATGGTTAAAAAACCATGAATACAAAACTATACGTTTTTTTACCATTTACAACTAGCATGATATTACTAAATTTTTTTGTCTTAAGCAAATTTCTGATACAGTCATCTATGCTTGAATGAGAGTATTGTATTCTAATTGTCTAGGGTCACAAATTGGGAGTTGCAGGACACTGGAAACTAGTCATGTAAAGGGATTGGAGGAAATATCATGGTGTCAACGATGGGTCTCGAACTGTCTGTCATGAGATTAACAGAGTAACCCTCTCTGCTATATATGTATGCTATATGTTCCTGCCAACCCTCTCTGCTATATGTTCCTGCCAACTGCAAGGAACTAAGGGGCTTCATTAGGTGGGCCCAGTTGGTGGGATAAGATTCTGGTTGTTTAACCGTATTTGGTGAAAGCAGTTAATAAACGGTTTTTCTCACAGTTAACAGTTTGAATATCATTTTATTTACGGTTATTTGACTGTTTTGCTTGAATATGGTAAAATAACAATTAAATAAATTGTTATTTAGCATTTTTATAATATCATACATTTCTAACAGTGTATGGCTATGACTTTTCCTTGAATAAAGAAATTTAAAGCTATATTTTGGTTTTTATAACCAGGATTATGTCCAGCTTGTTAAACTTATAGCTTGCTAACCAGCTTGTTACTTGTCATTTTTCTTTTTATACTATTTTGTTTCTATGTTCATATTTTTCCCTAATGGTGGAAGTCAGTGAGCTACAATAGAAAAAGAATGGGCATTTATCTACAAAAAAATTTTTTTTTCAATTTTGTTAAAGAACATTTGCATAAAGTTATGATTCTAAAAATGTATAAAAAAGCTAGTTAAAATGATCTAAAACAGCATTTCAGACAACAACAAAAAAGAAGAAAATTCAATAACATTTTAGAGCACCATGACTATCTGTGAAGAAATGATGCAATAAGAAGACGGAATATATTTCCGAAAAAAAGTTATTAACTTTTACAGAGCTTTATATGTATGCTGATGATAACACTTTAAATCTTGAAAGAAAAAGAAAACCCGACGAAAATGGGCTATAATGCTACTTTTTGTTAAAGTAAAGATAGGAACGGAAGAAAGAAAAGTTTTTATTATAAAGAAACAGGAAGAAAGTAATTTTATTCGCCTTTATGCAGATCCACATTTTTTATATATTTCCAACTCATCTTTTTTTCCCCCGGCTTTAGTGGATATATTTCATTATTGATCAAATGGATTTTGACATTTATCCGCAACTCTAAGAACAATTTCCTTCGGATTTAAATAATCTTCAGCTTTCCCTTAACAGCATCTATAATTTTAAAATATTATATTTTAAGAATTTTAATACATACATTTTTTTTATTTCCACTACGTATGATTGCTTCAAAAATTTTAAAATTTAAATAAAGATTGAAATAACGATAAATTTAAAAAAATTATGTCGAAATTAATAATTAAATTTGAATGGATATTGGAAAAAGATTGTCAGAATCTAAAAATAAAATGTGACTATACTTGCTCTTTTCTTCTTCAAGAATTTTTTAAACTCTTGCTCGTAGATATACCAAGCTATACGACATATAAATATATATATATAAATAAAAAGGGGGGGAGGAGAAAAAGGGGGGTGTTTTCTTGTATTTATTTATTTATTANCGTGTTTTCTTGTATTTATTATATATATATATATACCAACTTTTCAAGCCTAGAAATTAAAATTAAGACTTTAAAGGAATTTCGAAATTTTAGTTTAAGTAATTTTTTTTATTATATCAACGCAGATTTCCTAATTTAAACTTGTAGAAAGTTGAAATCCATTACGAATGTTGTGGTAATGGACGCCTAGAATAGAAACATTTAAATCGTAGAAACATAGAGATCCTTTAATTTTTCTTTTACCTACATTTTTCAAGCTTAGCAAGCTGAAGGATTCCATTTCTTCAAAGGTGTGTAGGAAGAAAGTCAAAATACATTAACTCTGCAAATTTAGTTTGGAGGAAGGAAACAAAGTACTGAGAAACAAAAAATCTCCTTTTTTCAGAAAACTCTCCTCTGAATTTTTAAAATATATAAGAGTTCCGTCTGATTCCCTATCTTATTATTTTCGTGGCAGTTCAAATTTTTTCTTAGAATCGCACGTACGTTCAAAATATCGAGTGAACTAATATTATTTGCTCATAGATAACGAAATAAAAAATAAATTTATTAGTTTGATAGATTAGTACATTACATGCCGTTAAATTCATTTCCTTTAATAAACATAAACGCATAATATAAGCGCTTTGATAAATATAAGCGCAACTTCAAATATCGAATTAAATTTTTAATAAATCTTATAAACTCTCAATAAATTAAAAGACACAAATATAATTTTTTCACACTATTTATACTATAGTTAATGTAATTAAAATTTCATGTAAAATTAAAATCTCAAATAAATTTAAGTAAAATTTAAATTTATTTAAAATAATTTTTATTGAAATTGAAAATATACTAAATTAATTTTAATTAAAATTTAAATTGATTTAAATTTATTTTTATTTTAATTAAAAATATATTAATTTAATTTTAATTAAAATTTAAATTCATTTTAATTTAAATTTTGCACAAGTAAAATCGTTCAACTCAGCTCATTTCCACTCAGTTCAAGAAATTGAAACTCCATTAACTTAAAAATTTGTCCAGAAATTTTATATTTACTTAAATTTATTTAATTAAATGCATGAAAGTTTTTTTTTGCCCAAATCGTGAAACTGATGAAAGAAAATAAATAATAATTGAATGAAATAATGAATAAAAGTTGGGAATATACAAAGGCCTTTTTTTCGCATTTTAGCAAAAACTTGATTTTTCCACATATCTTCGAATTTCAAAAACTATAACAAAAAACGCTAATTTATAAAATTTATTATTGTATCACAGTTCAGCTAACTTTCGTTTTCAGGTTTTCAGTTTTCTTGTTTCAGTTTTTATTGTGTTGTTTGTGATGCCAGATAAAGAAAGTTGCAAGTGGAGTAGTGTGGGTATCTCAATCCTGAGCTGTTGTTGAAACGAAGCATTTGCTTACGTTAGTAACTGTTCTTATAATTATAATTCAAATAAGCCAAGCCCTCCAAGTACCAATTCTCTTAAGTGACTCATTCTAAGTTCTTTCAAAAAGATTTCAATTGTTTCACTGTATATTTGAACCTGCTAAGCACAAAAACAGGTATGAAGTCATGTAGAACATAAAAAACTAATAATGCATCGAAGTTGTCAGGTAAACAAAGCAAAAATATATCACGGTTACAATAAAATACATGACCAAATAATTATTCTAGGTTAATTAAGAGACATTGACTATAGAAGGATTTATATTTCGACAAATTCGAATTGCGATATGGCACTGTATTTGACTAATTTCACGTTATCAACTGATGTGGAGAAACTTGGCTTAACTTTAACACGCCATTTTGCTTATAAGTGTCCGCTGGTGCAGATTTTCTTCTTCGATAAGTGCAAGTACCCAATTGCATACACTACCTCTAGAAGGTTGATGTCATAAAAAAACAATGAATCAATTGTGAATGGATAATGTACTTTTAACTTCACTTAAATAAATCAATTAAATAAAATCAATTCAGTAAAACAATAACCTTAATTTCATTGCATAATACAGTATAAATTGAACAATTGTGAATGGATAATGTACTTTTAACTTCACTTAAATAAATCAATTAAATAAAATCAATTCCATAAAACAATAACTTTAATTTTATTGCATAATACAGTATAAATTGAACAATTGTGAATGGATAATGTACTTTTAACTTCACTTAAATAAATCAATCAAATAAAATCAATTCCGTAAAACAATAAATTTAATTTCATTGCATAATACAGTATAAATTGAACAATTGTGAATGGATAATGTACTTTTGACTTCACTTAAATGAATCAATTAAGTAAAATCAATTCAGTAAAACAGTAACTTTAATTTCATTGTATAATACAGTATAAATTGAACAATTGTGAATGGATAATGTACTTTTAACTTCACTTAAATAAATCAATTAAATAAAATCAATTCCGTAAAACAATAACTTTAATTTCATTGCATAATACAGTATAAATTGAACAATTGTGAATGGATACTGTACTTTTAACTTCACTTAAATAAATCAATTAAATAAAATCAACTCTGTAAAGCAATGATTTTAATTTCATTGTATAATACAGTATAAATTAAATTTTGTTTCATGTAACATAAACTATTATTTTGAGTGAAAAGAATGAAAGTGATTGATATAATAAAAGCAAACTAGCACAGACAGATGCTAAGTTTTATGCTACACATCTCTAAAAATTACATGAGTTTTAATTTTTTTATTCAGTCAAATTTCACTATTTTTAAATATCAGATGCATTATATCATATTAGAAGAGAATATTTTTATTAGATAGAAAAGATAAAAAATCGAGTCAATTATTATTTCTAAGAGTTTGAAATTCATTTTCTTGTTTTATTTATAGGAAATTTCTCAATACGCGTAGAAATTTCTATGTAATATGGTTGTAATGTAGACATTAAGAATTTTAGAATTAAGAATTTGGATTTAAGAATTTTTTGGAAATAAAATAGCCATAATAGATCTGTACACTGTGAATTAAAATATGGTCAAAACTACTTGAATATTGCAAAATTTACCATGTCTCTGTCTGTATGGGAACATCAAAAAGCTTGGTAGTTTTTACCGAATCACTTTGGTAATGATTTTGATAAAATTAACAATAAAATATGGCTTTATAATATATGATGAAATTCGGTTTTCGTGGGAAAACATTATTATTACAATATTACCTTTGAGCATGACATAAAACCAATTTATTCGGTTAAATTCACTTTTTAATTCTGTGTGGGGTAATAAATGTGTGGTAATAAGAATTATAATTTTAAAAAAATCAGAACTTTCGGTAAACCGTTACAAGAATTAACGAAAACATAAACAAACAAACAGTTTAAATACCGTATACTTCGATTTTTTTAACATGAATTGTGTTTTGCTTTGTCAGAAAAGTCGTTACGATTGGAAAATGTTTCTCCGTGTAGAGATGAAATTGTTACAAAAAATAAAGTCTCGCAGTGGACTGATCGTTAAGACACGGTTCCCAGCAGATCACCGAAGTCAAGCATCACTGGCTACGGTCCGTGTGCGGTATTGGCCCTCGTTAAACTGTGCTACCGTAAAATGCTCGAATTCGCGCGCAGGTCGTCGGGCTACCGAAGCGGGGGTGCCATCCCCTCCGCAGAGGATCAAAATTGTGATGGCATGTCTTCGGATCATCCTCCGGGATGTTTCTCAGACCACCGCCAATAGCCCATTGTGCAGCTCTAGTGCGACGTAAATTAACAACAACAACAAAAAATAAAACTATATGCACCAAACAATAATAAAATGTAATATAGTAGTCGGAAACAAAAAAAAAATTTCAGCACAGCTTTTTTCTCAAATTTTTTTTTATTTGAATCAAGTTAACTAGATCTAATCCATGACAATTGCAATGCTGCTAATAACAATCATTATTGAAAAGAAAGTAACCAAAATATTGCATATAGATAAAATAGTTATAAAAAATAAAACCATGTATACCAAACAATTTTATAATACAATATAGTGATGCAAAATATGCAGCAAACTTTAATTCTCAAAATTGGTATGGCCTCCATGCAAAAACTGTAGAAAATGACACTAATGAGTGAGGGACCAGGCACAGATATGAAACAAAGCCGATAAAACGGGTCTTCCCTCGGTAATGAATAACTCTGTAATCCTCTCTACCCCTGCACAACGAGAGACAAATTAAATCTCCCTCAGAGCTTCAATAAACCATCGCCTTCCAGTATCGTCAGTGGCAAGTAATTACGCTATTAACGTTTAGATCCTCTTTCCAGCCCCAGATATCGAAGGTCAGTTGCTCGCGTTGGAAAACAACAATTAATCAAATGTTAATTAATAATTAATGGACAGGATTGCGCATCCATAGCTCCACCAACGGTTTGGCGGCAGATTAAAAGACATCATAAAATATCTGGCGATCCATCAAGGGCAGATTGGCGCAACGTCCAGCTTCAAGACGCCGCTAACTGTTGGGTCAAACTTTGAAAGATGAGATAGGACATCCATCTCCTTATTTGGCAATGTGCATGTCAAGATTTTACGGGATTAATTATTGCTGGGAAGAATAGTTTAAATTCCAGTCATAGGAACCTAGTGTTATATAAGTTAATTTACACAAGTGCTTTAAACTACTAATGGGACTTTAATATTTAAGATTGTTTAAAATTAAATAAAGTTCCAATTTTGTGAAGGGTTGCACTATAGCTGCTGCTGTTTAAGATTGATAATTTACATCTCAATTTCACTCTATGGCTACCTTCTACGAACATAAAACTAATAATAGAATAGTGTTTATTCATCAGGGAACATCTTATATATTAAGCATTAAGGAAATGTATTAGCCCCTGATCATTAATATAAGCAAAATAACAGGTGTTTAAGTGCTAGAAAATTTAAAATAAAACTAATAAGTAAGATAGAAAGCATTTTCCTTTACTGGGGAAGCTTATTAAATGTCATATATTTTAAAAATACCTAGCAGATATTTGCAAATAACAAGGGTTCATAAACTATCATGTATAGAATAAAAGGTAATCTTGAATGGAGACCTTTCGTAGATATAAAACAATGATTACCACAAAATAAACCAATATCTCCTTTTTTATCAGGAAAACTACTGATGAAAACATTATAAAAATTAGTTCGAAGTTTGCCATGAAAAAGAATAAAATTAACGAACTTCAAATCAAAGTAAAGCATTTCTGGTCCAGTAAATATAGCAAAAAAAAGGCGTTTTTCAGGAAAAAATTCAAGCACAAGATACTTTTTGACAAAAACTATGTTATTATAAAAAATACTTAAAAACTTCCCAACTCTCTTTTGATCGGTTTACCCTTTTTTTGCGGAAAAGAGGGTAATTTGTGGAAAACTAACTAAAGAAGTAAGTTAATCATTATTTCCCAGGGCCAAAGAGAAGATATAAAAGGGCTGGTTCATTCCGCACTGAAAGCTAAAGCTATGATTCCTCGCCTCATGACGTCTCGCCGCACACAGATCTCAAAAATCAGGACGGGAGGATATGAAAACTTTGCTGCTTATTTATTCAGTAAGAAATGAGTTGAATGTTCGACAGTTTTCTGATCATAGCTGTCAAACATTACACTGCTAGCAAATTATTTCTGTTCAAAAATATAGTATTCATACATTTTCTTGGTATTCTTTATAGTATTAAAAAAAACGTTTGAAAGTTAGAAAATATCTCAATGGCTGTTGTCATCATTTTCTTATCCCTTCCAAATTTCAGTTTTTGACTTTTACTGCTAAATAAAGAAAGTATATAAGAACACTTTAATAGTAACATATTGTCCGATAATAATATGAAACTATAAAAGTGTCCTAATATTTAATGAATTGGGATGCCTAATTTTAATATATTTTCTTATTTATAATTGTAATATAAATTCTTTTTGTATATATTATCAAAAGAAAACGAAAATCTTAAATGCTAATTACTAAAAAAAATAATCTTTGAGCATATAGTAATGAAAATATTTCTCTTGCTCATAAAAATTTGAAATTAAGGCGTTATAACCAATATGAATATTTGAAGTACATTTCCTAATGAAGTTATATAGTTCAAAAGATCCAAGCATTTTTATGTATAAAAATTACAGCTTCCGTCTCGACTTAGCACACTTTTTTACTTTACTATCTATAAACAACCTGAATATGTGAGCTAAATTTCCCGATGAAGGTTTTTATTCTGAATTTATGAGATAAAATTCGAGCTGATAGAACTAATAGTTTTGAAGTTTTAAGAGTTTTCTTCATGAGAAGTGCAATTCGAAAATAGTATTTTTATTTATATCTCACTTATCTGTATGGGAATATAAAATACGTAAGTAAGTGTGAGCACTAAATTGTACTTTTGAAAATACTTAGAAGTTTTAAGGGTTTTCTTCATGATAAGTGCAATTCGAAAATAGTATTTTTATTTATATCTCTCTTATCTGTATTGGAATATAAGATACGTAAGTAAGTGTGAGCACTAAATTGTACTTTTGTAAAAACTTTGAAGTTTTAAGGATTTTCTTCATGATAAGTGCAATTCGAAAATAGTATTTTTATTTATATCTCACTTATCTCTATGGGAATATAAGATACGTAAGTAAGTGTGAGCACTAAATTGTACGTTTGAAAAAAAATACTTGTAACCTTTAAACTATTAGTGCTATTGTCTCATGATTTTTCTCATTAAATTCAGCGTAAAAATTACATCGAAAGATATACATTGTATGTTCTATACAGTTTCTTGATTGAAATGTAAATAGTTTGCATATGCACATATCAAAAATAGTACTTTCTAAACATAGAAACTATTTTAACTTTTGAACTATTTGTTCTATTGGCTTGTGACTCGTCTCGTTCGATTTAAAGTGGAAATATACTTAGACATATTTTCTCGTTTGCTTAGATAGCAATATCAGACGCGTTGATAGATACTAGTGCAAATTTAAACTTTTTGTACATAAAATCTCTATTTTTAATTATTATCCGATTAGCTTGAGGATGGTTTCCTTCAATTCATTGTAAAAATTTGCATCGGGATATATGCCACATTTGCATGTCTAGAATAAATTTAACTCTCCGCATCAAATCCTCCCCCAAATTCCATCAAAAAAGGAAGAAATGTACAGAGGAGTGAAGGGAAGTTTTCAGAAATCCTATGGAGAAACATCACAATGCTTTCTATGAAAGAAAAAAAATTCGGGTATTTATTTTTTCGTGGAAATAGTCTAATTTTATTGGACTACTAGCTGAATATACATTATTCGTTCGGATTGAAAAAAGTAAATATTCAATGAACTGATATTTATAAACACAGAGCAATCGTACACAAAACTAAAAGGATATATCGATACAATTAACAAATCTAAGATAATTCCAATTTTTTTTACTAATTTATATGCTGTCTTTTTTATTGACTTCCCGTTAGTAGATTATGCAAAACTCATTTTAGAAGTTTATCTAATTAAAATAAAGGTTGGTTGTACTCAGTATCATTCGGAATGATGTTACTGCTCGCGGTCAACTCATGATAGTCAAATTTTACAATAATCAAGCATTTTTATCTAACAATATTTTCCATAAGGTATTTACTTAAATACAATTATCGTATACTTCCATTTTTTTTAGTTTTAGTAGAAAATATTTTAAAATCGTAACCATAAATAAATAAACACTTGGTTTCAGAAGATTTTCTGGTTTCTTTAGATTTTCGGTTTCCTTAGGAATGCTAATTTCATGACGTAGTCCTTACCTGATATCCACATTAATCTTTGAGCCTATCTGACGTAACAAGTATAAATACTAATGACTAACTCACCTGAAATAAACTCCGATTTTCATGTAACAAAGTTGCAATTTAGAAAAAAAGCACAAATATCATTTTTTAAATGACTGAAAAGAAAAACGCTTCATATGCAACAATTTCCAATGTGATTTCCATGCAAAAATTTCTCTTTTAAACGTTACTCTCGAAAAGAAAAAAAACATGTAAAACATGTGTAATGCAAAAAATTTTACTTGGTATTGTGTATTTAAGTGAGGGACTTATTTTAATAAATTCTACCGGTATAGCTTTAGTGAGTTGAAGATGAAAACATACTGCAATGTTGCCCTATATTGCTAGTTGTAAATTATTAATATTATTTTTATAAGATTTTAGTCAGTGATGATTTAGGAGGGAAAATGTATTGTTGTGAGGGAATAAGTCAGCACACTAGATACGAACGTCAATACAGTGATGGGTCAATACTTTTTACACAAATTGAAAAGAAAATTGATTTTTTGTTAATTTTATATTTTTTTAATATTTTAAAACGATAACTACAAATACATTCTTTTTATTTTATTTCAGTCTTTTCATTTTATTTATTTCAAAGTGAGGGAATTGTGTATATA
>NC_092210.1:40436703-40455030 GCF_043381705.1 Parasteatoda tepidariorum | reverse complement strand
ATGTCCTGCTCTTAATTAAATGCATAGTTGAGCCAAAAATAGATTTAAGAACAGGATGTGGCTTTTAAAAGTGTGAGAAAGTATTTCAAATAGAATAATTAATTAGGAAGAAGTTTTATAGCAGAGAAACTAACATAAAAAGATTAATTGAAGCTTTTTATGTTACATATATATATATATATATATATATAATAGGATATGAAAATGTATGTTTTTGTAAGATTGGCCCATATTCAATTTTTTAAATATGTTATAATGTTTTTACAAATAACTGTGAACTTTTTTTTAAAAATGAATTAATACAGAGGTTCTCAAAGTTTACCAACTTTCGGTACGTTGAAAATATTTATATTGTCTCACGATAACTTAGAGATATACTTGAAGATCTTAATGGAAGAACTGAGTAAGTGCCATTTTTAAAAATATTGAGATTTATCGATTGAAAGTTCGTATTTTAGTCTTATGTAAATGTATAACTTTTATTTATATTGATAAATCTATTAATTCCGAAGATACTCAATGGAAGAACCATCTAAGTGACATTGTATGAGTGTTCCTTGGAGGAAAGATTCAGTTAAGTGACTTGGAGGCAAATAACCTAACAACCCTAGAAAATCACTTACTTGGCATCGAACGCTAAGGGGGGAAGAGTTAGAAGTAAAAAAGAAAAAAACAATGGTGAAAAAAAATTAAAAACTTGAATCAACTTCCATTCATTAAGGAGGAATTTATATTTTTTACGAATCAATAATTATAAAAGAAAAAAAAAACCTCAACATATAATTTTTTTCTGTACCTTGTTCGCATTACTTTGCTTATTTTCTAAGTAAAGTCCCGTTGAAAATAAATATTATTTTGTGCTCGTGCATCTCTTTCAGTTTATTATTATAGATACTATCTAAATACTCGTTCTACTTATGGATTGAACTAAAATTAAATAATCAATAAATCGGTAATGATCAGCTTTACAAATCCATGCACAAAATTGAAAGAGATATGCGGACGCAATTAATTAACTTGAAACAATTTAAGTTTGTTTTATTTGTTGTTATTTATTACTCTTCTGTTGGTTTTACGTAATTAGACTAGAAAAACGTGTTTATAGAATTTCGTCCTTTCAAACTTAAGATAAGCAATGTTCAGTATCATTTGGCTAGAACAGATTTCCATATTTAACTATTTTCTCCGGTAGTTGTAAAAAACCTGCTTGTCCAGTACTTACAGTAGGTATCGTGATGCGTACAATGTATATAGTATATACACTAAAACAGCATAAGTATAGTAATATCAGTAATACCTATTGTCTTTTTTTTTCTATTTTTCCGACTATATTTTTAAATTGAAATTAAGAAGGGGCTCATCATCAATCTCTAAGATGAGTGCACACACTTAAAATATTAAGTGTTAAATCCGAAATGATAGGCGTACTTGTATATTTGACAAAACTAATGACAAGTTTTTCATACAAATCGGCGTGGTTCAGCAGAAGCAGATTTCGTCATGAATGAATTGCAGAAATATGTGGCAAAATTTTTTTTGCTACCTGCCAGCATAGATTGCAGTGCTAGCTGCATATTATAATTTGATAGAAACATATCAGAACTCCATTGTCATTGGGCTAACCATGAGAAGTTTTCGAGGATTTTCCGACATTTTGCTCAAATGCTGATTAGTTTCGTTTAAAAGAATTCTTCTTGAATGTGATTTTGTATGTAAAATACTTCGACTGTTATTTAACGATTAAATTAAAAATTTCATTATGGGGAGAAATTCACTTTAAGGAAGCTTCGTTGTTGAGAGACTTTGCATATTTTGTCAGAAAATAATTTATAAAGAAAATATTCTCAACTGTACTATTTCAATATGCTAAAATACAATTTTCAAAGGTTTTAGATATAGTGAACCATTGCTTACAGTAGACATACTGCTGGTTTTGCAGACAGTTCACTATAGTGAAGTCCTACTGAAATCCTATCGCTTTTTTCGATAAATATTTTTGAACAACTTTTGTTCTTTGTAACAGTAAGTGATGAAATCCCGTTAAAGTTCAGGTACGAAGCCACAAAGAAAGTCCGTGGCACTCCATAGCGCCCTCTATAGGTAGATCTTATAATTAGCCTCTCTTTTTTAGCAATTACAGGAAGTGGACTAAGTAAAAATTAGCAAATGAATATATTCATTTGGCGTTTGTCACAAATAGTTTTAGGGCATTAAAGTCATTTTACGACCACCAATTTAAATTTCAGATAAAACTCCCGAACCTCTCTGAACTGGTGAGAATTATTTATTTAGGGAAACAGTATTATGCATTTATTACACAAAAGACTGTCTCTCACTTTATTCTAAATAAAAACATAATTTCATTGCTTGTAGGAATAAACTATTTGGAGAAATAACTAATTCTATTTCCTGGTACAAAGTTGCCTAGTATATTTCTATTTAACTGTTCTTGCGGACGACAAATTTAATTTGTCATGTGCGAGTTGTTGCTTAATCACCATCCTGGTAACACAAATGATTTCGACAACGTAAAAATTGTTTAGTTTTGTAACTCTTTGCCTTCAAAGAAATGGAAAAGCAAATATGACCACGGTATGTTATGATAAGAATAAAAACATTATTAAACATTGTGATAAGAATATAAACATTATTATTAACGTAGATTATTAGTATTTCGAATGATCAAAAGCAAAATTCTATATTATTATCATATTATTCATTGTTTTACACTATCATCGTGCATATTATGTATAAATATTTCAACTAATAAGCATTGAAATAAACTCTCGATATTTAATAATTACCGATGATTAAAAATGTGCTTGATTGTGTAAAATCTATGATTTTCTAGGAGAAACAATTCGCTTTATAAAAAAAAGATATGTTTTTATTTCCTTGGTAGTACAAGCATTTGGTTTTTATTTTATGTATATTTAAACTCAGTCAAGTGTTGAGTGAATAGTTAAATAGTTAAAAAAAACTTGATTTTTAAAATAATTCTCCATTGTAGGTGAGAACAAATGTCCTTAGATGACACATATAATGATAAATATAATAAAGGAAAGATTTGCCGAACAGTTGTTGCTGGTCAGAATTCCCATGGAAATTAAGAATCAATAATTTCATGATTAACTGCATGATTATGACAATGTGATCAAAATTCCACATATGCTGTTGCCTTTACTTCTCAAACAAATTATTTCCCATTCATCTGAGGCTAGGTAGATATTAAGCCTCCAAAAAGAATTGAGCCCAAGGCCTTCACAGCTCTTGAGAACAAGGCCATTTTTGTCCGCCTATAAATGTAAGTTTTTATTAATAATAATAGTAATAAGTATTTGTTATTACTAATTCATGAATAATAATAAATTTATGTTTGCTGATTGTGTTTTATAGATTGTAACTAAAGCGTACCTCAGAAAGCAAAATACATTTTTGAATTTGGAAGTTCACATTGCTATGCGGTTTGACAGTTGGAGTTACATACTGGTTTTCACTGTACTATCACGCTAAAAACATAGCAGGAGAATTTTAATAAATATTATGCTATCTAGTTAAAGATTCGTGAAGGCTTAGGGGATAGACAGTTCGCCTTCCAATGAGTCGAACCGGGTTCAAATCCCAGTGATGGCAGATACGAATTCCTCTTCCGGCTGGCTTCGGCCACAGTACTGACTTAAAATATCCTCAGTGGTAGACGGATCATGGGATAAAGTCTCCTTGTCGTCAGGCTAACTGTGGGATGTTTTCGAGGTTTTCCTCTCCTTGTAATGCAAATGCGGGTTAGTTTCCTCAAAAAGTTCTCCACAAAGGCAAATTTCTCCCAATACTTGATCCAGGAATTACCTTGTCTTCCGGATTGGGTTCAAAATTACAAGACTACGGAAATGAACATTAGTAGTCGTAAACCCAAAATTGGTTCAGCTGCTCAACGACGGTTATAAAATCTCATTGAGGGCAATAGGTGAAAGTTGGAGAAGAATAGGTAGTTGGATAAAAACGAGACACATAGTTTGTACTTAAACTTCTGCAGCTATTTAACTGAAATCGTATTAAATAAGATTCGGACAGACATCATGATATTTCAAGATGAATGAACTCTGTGTTTGTAATAGCCCAAGTTCTTTTGAAAATCTGATCAAAAATATTATGATTTTTCTCCCCAAATCGATTCCGTAATTTCTAACTGCTTGAAGATATATTTTAAGTGAGTTCGACATTTATTTACACCTCTTCTAAGCTATTCCTTTTAATAATTATAACATTGTTTTACAGCATGTTTAAAATATGCTAAGTTTTTTTGTGTGAATAGTGTTTGTTGTATGAAAACGGAATACTTTGGTCGGATATGACCAGATAGCTATATTTTGTAATATTCTAAGTCAGAGATTGCAATATTAGAAACAGGATGAAGAACGGAGAAAAATAGAACAGTACGTTATCAGAGATGATAGACGATGTCAGTTCGGTGTATGGAAGAAAAGATGATTTTGTGCAAAGAAAATGCTGGTAATTTTAAGAGAAAATACTATTTTAATTTGAGATGGCCTTAATTCAAATTTTATCTATGAATAAATTATTTTTTTTAACGAAATAAAATAAAACATGATCAAAGTTTTATTTGTGATTTCCGTTCGTAAATCACAATAACTTACGATGTAGCGACTAACTTAACTTACGTTAAATCAAGAATATATTTTCTATGTTCTTTGAATTATCGTTGACTGAAGATTAAATCTTATAAGAACAATTTTAATAACTTAACTAACATTAAAAATGTGCGTAAAATGGATTGTAGTTGTAAAACAGGAAAAGAATTTCAGAGATTTTATTTTATCTGTATCAAAACTATTTTGTATAATAATTAGTGAGGGATAATTAATTAAATAATAATTTGTTTCCTGCTGAATAATGCTGAAAATATTTAAAAGCATTAACAGTGCTTATCGATAGAAATCTTGCAGCATATTTACTTTTTTCTGATAATCTAAAATCAAATGGAGTAAAAATAATTTGAAGAACTGTAGACAACCTTAACTAATAAGTTAGTTTATTTTTCAAAAGAACAATATATCGCTCTGCTAAACGTAACACAATTCGTAACTGATTATTCATAATTTAAGTTTTGACTATGTTCCGAATTAGTGCTAAGAATATTTTAATTTCTAATAAAACCATGCACTGAAACGCGACAGAAATATTTTTATAATTAAATATTATTTTGAAATACTATTCAATTGATTAATTTCTAATTTATTTTGGAGAGTAAAAAAATAATTATATTAATTNTTAAGTTTTGACTATGTTCCGAATTAGTGCTAAGAATATTTTAATTTCTAATAAAACCATGCACTGAAACGCGACAGAAATATTTTTATAATTAAATATTATTTTGAAATACTATTCAATTGATTAATTTTTTTGACAAACATAGAAACAAATTTCTAATTTATTTTGGAGAGTAAAAAAAATAATTAGATTAATTATTATTTTTCAAAATAATTTTTCCTTTTGATAAAGATCTGAAGCAACTATAGTCCTTCTCTAGTTACAGTAAAAAAAATCATGAATAATAAACGTAAATATATATGATAAAAATAGCCCACTTCATCACATTCCCCCACAGGGGTTTAGAGTTTGCACCTAATTCCACTTACATGATAAAAATGTAAGAAAAAAAGAAGCCAGCCCATCTCTTAGCAGTAATTTTACGTAACATAAAGTTTCACACAACACTAGCAATTTAACCGCCAAGAAACGAACAAAAATGAAGAAAAAAAAGTTTCACATTCTGGCGAGTTTTTACGAGTTCGCTTTCGCCATAAAACTGAAACGAAAGTATCTTAAGTAAGGAGGGGAGAGAAAGTTGAAGAGCTTAATAGCAATATTTCACAACAAAACTGAGCCAAGATGTGATGATGGTAAAAATGAAAAAGAGGACACCTACATCAAGTTGGCGAGAAATAATATTTTTGGAGAAACTGACTTGTAGAAGAAAATAAAGAGCTAGTTCAAAAAAGTTCTCTCATGGCGCGAAATTTGGCCGTAAACTACGTAGACAAAAGGAAAATTGTAACATTTTATTTTCCTTTTGAGCCTCTTTTAAGATTATGTGATGCTGGATCAGAAAGCTATTTTTTACTTTTTAATGCCCATTCCAGAAATCAATAATATGACCCATAACTGCACATAGAGTGAGCCATCTTTTGCAGCATTAATAGAAATTTATTCTGATGTTAGTATATATTTTATGACACATAAAACTCCCATAATTCTCCACGATGAACAGGAGAATGTATCACTAGAAACCAGTTAAAGTTAATTACAGGATATAAATTTGAAACGTGAACATGACATTACAACTACACTTTTATATCCTCTTCTTGTCATTAACTCTGATGAATATGAATATAACCTCTTCCGGTTTTTTTAAAAAAAACCGGACTTAAATCTTTTCTTTCCTCTTCTCATTGGTTCTTTTAGTTTCATCTATAACACTGTGCTTCGATAGTTTGGCACTAGCGTATTCCATTAAAATTTTCATCTTACTATAAAAACCGTACGTTTACTAACTCAAAACCACCAACTGTTCTGTCTGTAGCAGTTTTGGGGACAGCTTGAACCAACTGTTTCTTCGTATTACACATTGCGTTGATACGATTCAGCAATAATTTTCGACTCTGATAAGGAAATTTATCGCCTGGGGTGATCGCCAAGGTGAAAAAATATGAGGCACATCGGAAAAATAGTTTTCGTTCCAATAACAATCAGACAAACTATTACAGTTGTAGGGAAAAGAGGATAAAGATTTGAATTATATTCTGTAAGTTTAAAATGTGAATAAATACAGCCATCTTTTTAAAATAAAACAATAAATATTTTTTTTAAGAATTGATTCTGAAAAAATTTGTACATTGAGCAACTATAAATTTTAAGAACTTAAAGCTATAAAGCTAACCCATTTCGTTGTTATGAAGACTGATTTAAAACTTAACTTATGTGTTAAACATGTTTATTTATCAATTTTATTATTATTATTTTCTTGAATTCACACATAAAACAAAAAATTAATTCCATTCCCTTAATTATTATCATAATAGTTTCTCTAAAGCTTTTATGATAATATTTTGCAAAAAAAATATAAAGGGAAGGTTTTTGAAATATACTTAAATAAAGGTTTTACAGATTATGTTTATTTAACTTTTCTCAAAGCGACTTCCTCAAAAATGAACAGAAGTAGTTTTTAAAAGATTAATATCGATGACAAAAAGAAATTCTATCAATTTTTTTTATTCGTAAATCTAACAATGATCCAACAAACTAAGTGATGTAGATCTTTAACATAATTATCTCATCAGCATTAACATACTCGATCAACTTTGAGATAATAATCCTTTCATACAGATATAAAAAAAAGTCTACAAAATTAAGTAACGAAAATCGCTCTAAAAATATTATCATGAAGCTCGATATAGTTTAACTTCAAAATAAAGTGAAAGGTAAAAAAAAATAACAGCACTTTCTAATTTTTAAATTCACTTCTTCCAGAAATAAGATTAGTTCAAAAAGCTAAGATAAAAAGGAAATTTATTATCTAATTAGTCTTACCTTTTATTTTGAATTACAATTTTTTTATTAAAATAAAATATTTTCTCTTTTTTATTATAATTTTAATGCCAAGTATTACATTTAAATACTGTTTTATTTATAATCCTCCAACATTTACTAATTCCCTTCTCAAATACGACGAAACAAATTATTATTATTAGCTAACATTTCTGTGATTATTAAATCTTAAATCTTAAAATTAAAATATTTCATTATAATTAAAAAAAATTTAGTATATTTTTAATGCCAAGTTCTTATTGTAGTTTTGTTGTTTCTAATGCTACTTGCCACACGGGCGAGCCTGCTTGTTAATACCAAGTATTACATTTAAATACTGTTTCATTAGCTTCATTTATAATCCTCTGACATTTACTAATTTATTTCACGAATACGTCAAAGCAAAATATTATTATTAGATAACATATGTGTGGTTAATAAATCGTTATAATTAAAAAACAAGGAAATAGATTTTTGTACTATTGTTGTTAAAAGACTCTGAAAATATTTTTAAGAAACACAACTTAGGAAGAACTATTTATGTTGTTTTATTCTTTAGCATTTCTTATAAGAAAAGTAATTGCGATAAAAGATTTTGTTAAGCACAAAGATTAATGTTCTTTATAGGTTACTACCTGATAAGATCAGATTCCTATATGAAGAATTATTGTGTGTTTGTGTGCACATTATTAATTCTTAAAAGTTAGATACATTTGAGGATATTGATTTTAATCATATTAATGAAAAGTAAGAATGCAGTGATTATTAAAGTGATATAGCATAATTTCAATGCTGAAGAAATTTTCTGTTTGTCTTACTTTAATCCTTTGAAGCAGATGAAATTCTGGTGTCCCTTTTATGTATTTTTTCTCACACTATAAATCAGAAATTAAGCTCTAAAAATATTTTTTGGTATTTTTTAATAAAAAAACAGTCTAATAGATACTAAAAAATTATTAGATTATAGGAATTATATTTCCATTAAAATATAAAATCCAAATAAATCAGTTTAAATTTTTTTCTTCATTTATTTCCAAATTTTTATCAATAACTAATCTTGTAAATTAAAGAAATTCCAAAGATTAAGGACTGTTTTTATTAGGTCTAAATGACTGCAAACAAGTGTAAATTATTGTTTGGAAAATTATAACTTACGCAGAAAAAGACCATTCTATCCAAAAGACCAGATATATATTGNATATATATACTTTATGAGGCCACATTTGTCTTTAACACGGCCAGTACGCTCAATCAAGCTTATTTTTAACAAGAAAATAGGAACCGAGATATTTTGCCTGTATAAATAATTGTTGCACCAGCCGTCCTCAGAAGGTTAAAACGCTTTAGTATTCCGCTTATCGCTTCTATCCTATGATTAGTTAGAGTAAAAGTAGTTGCAAGAGGTCTTTGTGTATGCATCGCCATTAGTTTCTAATAAACTCCAAAGAAAGCTGGTTTTCGCAGCTTTATTCCGAGCAAAGCAGCACCACCTGGCTTTCATTGTCCGAAAACTTATAGCATATTCATCGACAACGGTACTCTTAGAAACGTGTTCAAACGGTTCCATTAGCCTGGGGGACTCATTAAAACTAGAATTTACGACTCACTTATTCAGAAACTAGTCGAGTTCCCGACTTCCTTTGCTGCACAAAATTCTGAAGTTTTGATACGCAAACTTCGTAGAAATATGGCATAATTATGAAAGCGATGAGGTATTGAAGTAAGGCATTCTCTCAGTCTCTAATAGGAATTAATGAATATAAAGCCTTATGTCCGAAATTGTATAGAAATAGCTCTGGTAAGAGCTATTATAAATGATCTTGGATCTAAGTGATTTTCTGATTTTAAGACGATGAAAATAAAAACAATAGAAAATTGATTGGAATGACTAATTTGTATTGTAAGATTTGCTTTTCTTCAAATATAGCCATTTTTCACTCAAAATTACAGTCATTCTTAGTTTTTAAAGTTTTAGTAAATGAACGCAACAAATTTAAAATCTCGCCCACTAAAAATACTACTGAATATGTTTAACCCCTTAACGATCGGTTAATTTTCAAGAAAACGGTCATAAAAGTGCCTATTTTTTATACACGAATATTATATACGTATTTGATTAGTGCTGACATCTAGTTTAAAATAAACTAACTATCTACAATTACCTCAAAAATGTCCTGGTACTGCCACCTGGTGTGTAAAAAGAGAAATAAAATGTGTTTCGGGCCAAAGAAATTAATTAGTTTTATTCTTATTGGCGCATTAGTATTGAACACCCGGGAATATCACGCGAATCCGCCCGGGAATATCACGGGAGCGAGAAATAGAGGGCGAAACCTCACCACGTCATTTTCTTGGGGGCGAGAGGGAAAGGGTTAACAAGTATATATTTGACCTACTAATTTATCTTGAAATGATTCCTTATTTAAAGTGATTGGGAAGAGGGGAATCTAAAACTTTTTTAAATAAAGAAAGTACGAAGAAACTAGCTAAAACGATAGTATGTAGGTTATTTTTTTACGAAAGATATTGAAAAAAATCTTTTTTTAACCACACAAGCAGAATTACTAAAGTATATATGCATGTTTTACCCATGTAATGGGGAAGAAAAATATTATGAGTGGGAGAGATGGGCGCTCACATAGTTACAAACAAAAATCAAAAGTACTCGTGGCCTTAGTTCAGATCATGCTATTTATGGGCCAATAAATATTACATGAGAAGATTTCGACAACTCTTAAGGGGGTTACCTTCTTTAGGCAAACTCTAGAAGTCACAACTCCGAAGTACCCTAATGATCTTTTCTCATTTTGTTTTCCTCTCTATTTCTACTTACTTCTCCATTATCTTCTCTCTCATCCTGATTTCTAATTTCAATTTTGAAGGCTTCTCACCTGTGGTCGGTTGCCTCACTGTTGTATCGGAAATTGATAGGAAGAAACCGACCACGTGTTTTTCCTATCACAGACACGGGTCTCCACGTGTGTGGAGACCCGTGTCTATGGAAAAGAGGGTCCTGGTAGTAGCGGGACGTACTGGTACCCTAACATACTTTTTTGGCTCGTGCTTTAGGTAAACGGGAGATACATATTGGCCTGTATGCATCAATCAGCATGTCACGAATCAGTATGTCATTAGGGTCACTTATTGGGCAGCTTGTTAAGGGTGGAGAAGGGTGCTTCAGGGGTTACTCGTGTACTTCGTCCAGATTAGGGACGCTGGTAGTGGAAGTGGTTGATGTTATCTATGTAATAAAATATTAAGGTGTTCAGTTCTGCACACCACACACTTAAGCAAAAATAGCTGAACAAGCCCTTCATCGTTTGATTACACTATTCTATGTCTTTACACTAACTAATCCGAAAGTAAATAACGCCTCATTTATAAAATTTTCGTCATTTTTTGATTCACAGTTTTTTTTCCTCTGTACTGGGAGAAATTGCCTTTGTGAAAACATTACTTTCAGGCGACTTTTTAGTTGAGGTCTAAAACAAGAAAGAATTCTGTCTTATTGCAACTATATGGTTATATATATTAAAGGTATTATATCTGCGTCCGTTTATTCTGCAAAGTGGAGAAACAACTGTGGAAGAATAAAGATTCGGAGGGGGGATAAACTCATACCCACGAAGCATCTAATCCTTAATTTTATTGCACCGAAACTACCATGTTCTGTAAGACTTACTTGGCATAACTACATTCCGACGTTTAACCATCTGTGCCAAGGCCATTTAGATGCTTTTAAGGCCAAAGGTTCGGAAATTCTAAAGCATATTGTCAAAATAAGCCCATTTGTTTCTACTCGTCGCTCAGGTGCAGGTGACACTTCTTAAGAGTCCCCCCCCCCTTCAGCATTAAATACAAGGGTGTTCGTGTTACTAACTCCAGTTCTTCAATGGGGCCAAAGGTGTTCAAAATGATCTCAAGAGAAAGAAATACAAAGTGTCAAAATGTTGCAAAACTTAACTTTCAATAAAGCCCACCGACTACTCTCCAACCGTATGCCCTGTACAGGAATGTCCTATTTCATGGCAGCTGAGATTTAATTCTGCTCTGTCTGAACACAAACGAACATTCCGACTTCGTCTTCTATCCCTCATCATCAGTTTCACACTACAGTTCAGAAACCACAATTCAACTTTAATGCGACATCAACTTCATACAGAAAAACGTCATCTCCTCTAATAAAAGTAAATGAAACTGACAACTCAAAAAAACCAACATTTCCCAAGCAGTTTGCAAGAAATGTACCCCAATGGTCAAAAACCAGGCAAATCTTAGAAAAAAAGAACTAAAGTATAATCAATGCGTCAATAAATCCACTTCTGCTGCTCTGACGAAAAGGGATTTTGACGTAGAATTGTCTCCTGACCCTTCAGACGATGAATGCGTATTTGATTGACCTCATACTTTTGATGTTAAAATACAATCTTCTCCATCCTCCTCATTATGTCTATTTTTTTTATATATCATGGAATTGAGGTGGTATACGTATACGGAATAATTCTGAAATTTAGGATATTATTTCTAAATATCAATTGACAACCTACAATTTTCTCTGCTGGAAACTCATTTAACGTCGTCTCATACTTTTAAATTCGGTAATTGCTTTTGCTCTTAGCATGATTTTAATGATGGGTGTCATCCTCATGGTGGAGTTGCAATTTTAACTTCAAATTTATTGCCATCTACTCATCTTTTATTATTAGCCTCATTACTGGCTAGCATAGTTTAAATTTCCATTATTATTCTCCTCATAATCTGTTTTATCTATCTACTTTATCAAGCATCCGTTTCTCAAGCAGATTTTAACGAAGTAGTAGATCAATTTCTTTCTCTTTTTATATTGCTCGGAGGTTTTATGGTCATAGTGTGGGGTAGTGCTACTTCCAATAATCTAGGCCAATTGGGCAAACCTCCAATAATCTTCAACAACTCATACAGGACCATTATCTCTATTTTCTAAACCAAGGTGAAGAAACCTTTTTTTCATATGCCGACACAGACCTTTCACTCTATCGATTTAGCATTAAGTTCACCAGCTCTCCTACCTACCATTAACTTTTCTGTGAGTGATGATCTTCACAACAAATGTGAAGATCACTCCAGTGCCTGCCAGTGAACAGCGTCAATTTTTCTCTCATAATTTTATATAAATTTAATGTTCCCACGAATCAAAGACCATTAGTTTTCATACATCATGGCACTAAGTGGACTAATTATTGATGATTTGATTTATTGATAAATGCCGGTGTTGATCCTCTGACTTCTATAATCATTAAAGCTGTAGAAGAGAGCATTCCAAAGACTTAAGCTACTCCATCGCAAGACTTGATGGAATTCAGGACGTTCTAACAGCTAAGAAGCGGCCGAAACGACTTTGGAAATTCATCCGTCGCACCCCTCCCCCTTCAAATCTTGTAGCATTTAAACGGACAAAAGCATTTGCATACAAGGTCCAACGCAATTGCCTAAGGGATACTTGGGAGCACAATGACTCATCTATATCATCAATAGCATCTCCCATTCAAGTTTGGTAGAGAGTCAAGAAACATGAGTTTCATTTTCCTACATTTGAAAAGAACGGTACAGTGTATTCTGCTTCCATTGGTCATATTCTGAGTGAAACATTAACTGCCATCTCAAGTGCAACAATCATAGCCCAGTTTTCCGAAATCCTAAATGCAACGCCGAAAGCCATACCATCGATTTCCGCAATCGCAGATCTTCATATTATAGTGATTTTTCTTTTCAGGAACTAAAGAAGTTGGCTACAGAACTATCAACAGCAGCAAACATCAATACTGGATCCATAGGATTATACATATCACATGCACCACCATTTCAATACTGCGTGTTTGTCTAGCGGTCACGTTCTATTTAATAGAATATGCACGGAACAGACCTATCCACCATGATGGTCTGAGAAAATTGTATAATATATTATGTATTAGAAAACGCTAGGAAAAACTTTAAATGTGTTACCGTGTTCTCCCGAATACGTTCTGGTGTGTGAATCAGAATACCCTAATCAGTCTCTACAAAGTGAGGATATTATCTCTCACCGATTATTGATTACGCTTGTGCAGTCTATGCCACTACAACTGCTTTAAATCTGAAGCTCTAAGATATAGGGCATCACACGACTATACAAATTTGTAGCAGCGCATTTCGGGTTCTTCCAGTAGAAGTTGATATGCAATATGTAATCAATCAACTCTCTATTTCCGATGTATGCAGCTCTCTCTAACAATTTACTTTGGTACCTTGTCATCAAACTCGTACTCTCCTCGATGTGAGATTTCACAAAGTTTGCGACGACAATACAATACATGACAATCATATATACTCCTTTTAATGCTATCATGCGTTCAACAATTCTGATAATCAAATTTTGCGAAGTACCATCTCAATCAGTCGGTTACTTTCTTATAAAACCATGGAGCATTCCGTCGTATAACTTTTATTCTCCATTCGAGTCATACAAAAATACAATCGAGGTCCTAGTGTTATTCACCTTTCATCGTCATGAGTATTCTCAGTTTGTTACAGTTTTTACCAAAAATTCAAAATCCTCACCACTTGTTGGGTGCAGAATCGATGTAGCTGAAGAAATGCAAAACTATATTATACCTGCTATTTTTTTTCTGTATTTACTGTTGTATCTGTAGCAATTCCCATAGCATAGCAACTTATTTTATCATTAACTGCGTCAGAGTATTGCGTCTACTCTGATAGCCTCCGTGTTTTGTGTCAGCTGGGTCATGCTCACATCAGTCACAGATGAATAAACAGGATGAGCTGGGTCATGTTCATTCTGTTTATTCATCATTCAGCATCCGTTAGTCAGCATTTAAAAATGGTTATGATGCTTTGTTTTGTTGGATCCCCAGTCTTGTTGATACTTCAGGTAACGATATGGTTGATTCTGCCATCCGAACTGCTACAACTCTATTAACTCTATCTGTTACCTGACATGAAATATTATATACGACAATTTCCCAAGTCTTTGTGACAACAGCGCTGGGACTTAAAAAGTGAGAACAAACTGCATGCTGTTAAATCTACGTTAATTCTTTGGCCTGTCACTTGTGTTAGGCAGATGTCAAGCTCATCCGTCTACACATTAAATATACTCGGCTGAATCCTCTTCATTTGCTGTTCGGAGAACCTCCACCACTATGCAATACTTAAAACGTTTTACTTTCAATTGATCACATTTCAATTGATTGCCCTTTTTTTATCCTATAGGATCAAACCTTTTTGGAGGAATCATTTTATGTATTAAATACTTTTTAGATAAAACCCATCATGCTAACATTTTTGCCATTTTACGCGCTATTTTAAGTTGTATATAATTGTTTTACTGTGCTTATCATTTTTATCAAGTTTTATTCACTCATGAAAGTTTTTTTCTTTACAGTATTTTAGAGTTTTACAATTTATCTGATTTTATATACGTGCTTTACTTAATCTTTTAATCTGTTTTCAAAACCATGTGTTTTTGGCGCAACCTGTCCTTTTTTGGACCTTGGACCGTTAAGCCCTACATTTAAATCAAATTAATGCAATACACAGTACATAGTTGTACTTCTTATCTTTTGAGCAAAAGTAGCTTTTTATTTATCATGCATTATGGGATGAATATTAAGTAGTACTTCACTTCACACGAATTGTACTAAGATGAAGAATAGCTCAGCAAATTTTCGTATGTGGAGATCAGTGCTAGGAGTTCAAAGTACATGGACACCAGTTGCCAACTCATGCCAAGAACTCGACTTACAATAGATAAATAACTATATTAATGTCAATGTATAACTCACAATAATCATAAGCAGTACAGCGCTGAAGTAGCTTTTCAAACATCAAAAAAATATGATTGCAAATGTTTTTCATTTTCAATGACCTGTGACTTTTTTTATATATTGATTATTTGAATCATAATCACCATAGTAAGCGCTGACAATAGCTGGACAAATTTTAACCTAAATTAGATATAATATAGTTAACTTAAAAATACCATTAAGGTATTATCCTTTTTATTTAGGCTCAAGACTTTAAAGACAAATAGTGAAAGCAAAAGTTTCCTGTACAACTCATAAATTTTAGGAATATTTTATTTACTTATTTATTTTTTATTTATTTATTTTTTATGTATTTATTTTTTATTTATTTATTTTTTATTTATTTATTTTTAATATATTTATTATTTATTTCTTTATTTTTTATTTATTTATTTTTTATTTATTTATTTTTTATTTATTTATTTTTTTATTTATTTTACGTGTCTTGAATCTGAATATGGGATAGGAAGGTTTTTCTTGTATTTCATTAAGACAATCTAACCTTAATATTTTTAGATGATTTTATTAGATAATTTTTTTTTTGTATTCGTGATATTAAATGGTAATCACGAAGCTCTATAAATATCCAGATTATAACTTGCGAGAATAAATGAGAACATATTTTCCAGACATTTTTATTTTATCTTCTTATGTTGTTTTTTTCTAAAAAATAATTTTTGCTTAATTTCATTGAATTTCGTGAATACCCGACAGCTGGTTTTGATTCATTTCCTTTTTTACAGAGTGTACCTTACGTTATTCGCAGATTAATTATTGAAATAATTTCTACAAACCAATATGGTCACTGAATAAAAAGTTATATCTCTACGAATTCGATCAGGGTGAGTTAAAATTTCTTTTTTTTTAATTTTCATCTGATTCATTTGGAAAAAAAATTTGTTTCATCCTCTCAAACCTTATTTTTTTAAAGTATGTACAGAGCAATCACCTTAAAGTTTTACACTTAAATTACATAAAGCTTCAAGGTGACGTTTTTAAAAGAAAATAGAGTTTTCTACATATTTCTCTAAGGAAATTACTAAAAGTTGAAGCAGAAAGTAAATAAAACCTTCAAAACTCATAATAAATTTTAATCTCCTTTCCCTAATTCAAAAGCTTCCTGGTCTTATGAGCAGAGTAGAACCCGTCACGTATGTTTTATTCTAAGAAGTTCTATATTAAAATCCCGTTCGAATTCTAGAATAAAAATTTTCGGACCAAAAACAACCTTAGTTTTTCTCATAGGAGTTTTATATTTCAAACTCCAATAACTCTTTCCTGGTAAAGGTGATATATAAAACATTTTATTTTATTTTTTACGGCAAAAAGTTAGTCATAAAACAAACCTCACCTCTTACTTTTACTTCGAATGATTTTTTCTTACCATTCACATTTTTATTTTGCTTGCTAATGCAGCCATACTGAAATTGATATATATATATATATATATATACATTCTCTAAGTACTTCTACTATTAAATATAATGATTATTAATAATTTTTTTTAATAGAATCATAACAAAACGTTAAACTGAGTTTTCTCCAAAATAGTTCAATCGAAAAGAATATCAATTATCTGATCTGAAATAGATCATAGTTATTATTGTATGGAAGTTTAAACAACTCACAGCTAAATATTTTCTACTTCAAATAGAACATTCCTTTGTATTATAATTGTTTATAACCTCAAAAATAATATAACTTTTAAACACTTTTAAAACACAAAGTAAATGAAACATTTTCTTCTATGTAATAAAATATTTCTAATATATAATATAATGATTGCTTTAAATTAAATCAAAGCAAAACTTAAAACTGATTTAATTTTTCCTAAATACTTCAGGTGAAACGAATATCATTTATTTAATCTGTAATGGAACATGAGTTTTCATACATGGGAATTAAAGCAATTCTAAGGTTCTTCAACCAATTCTCAGCTTTGAACCTCAAAAGTAATACAACTGCAAGACACAGTTCAAATATAAAGTATTTGAAAAATTTTCTTCGATGTAACAAAGTGCTTCTAATATGAAGATGTTTCGATTGTTTGTTTAATCATTGTATTAAATTAAAATATTACTAAACGTTAAACAAATTTATATTCTCTTACTGCTTCACTTGCACGTAATATCATTTGGCCGATCTGTGATAAATCACACATTTTCACAACTGGAAATTTTATCAATTCACAGTTAATTTTTTTCAAAACTCAAAAATGTTGCACATTCTAAACACATTTAAAATATGAAGTATTGGATAAAATATTTCTATGTTACAAAACGTTTTCAATCTGTATTATAATAATTATTAAATCAAACCGAATTTATTTTCCCTAAATACTTCACTTAAAGGGAATCTCATTGTAATAGATCATACATTTTCAGGTTTACATTCTCTTACTTTATCTAAATGCTTCACTTGAACGGGATATCATTTGGCCAATCTGTGATAAATCACACATTTTCACAATTGTAAATTTTAACAATTCGCAATTATTTGTTCTCAACCTCTAAAATATAACTCAGTCTAAACTCATTTAAAATATGAAACATTGGAAAAAATTCTCCTATGTAGCAAAACGTTTTCAATCTGTAATATAATGATTATTCTGAATCAAAACGAATTTTTTTCCCTAAGTACTTCACTTAAAAGGAATCTCATTGTAATAGATCTTACATTTTCAGGTTTACATTCTCTGACTTTATCTTACTTTATCTTTATGCTTCACTTGAACGGAATATCATTTGGCCGATCTGTGATAAATCACACATTTCCACAATTGGAAATTTTAACAATTCACAGTTATTTGTTCTTAACCTCAAAAATATAACTCATTTAAAATATGAAACATTTATAAAAATTCTTCCATGTTACAAAACGT
>NC_092210.1:40400082-40436687 GCF_043381705.1 Parasteatoda tepidariorum | reverse complement strand
TTTTTTTTTTTTTTTTTTTTTTTTTTTTTTTTTTTTTTTTTTTTTTTTTTTTTTTTTTTTTTTTTTTTTTTTTTTTGGAATGGCGATGTTATAATTTTGTTGTTGAGTTAATAAATCTTCCTTTTTATAAACGTAATAGTAGAGTTTTCTTAATTATTTCATTCGAAGTCCTCTGAGTTTTATTTGAGGTCAGTTTGTATTTTTTGACAGCATTATTAAAAATTATTACCTTTTCACATACATGCGTTCTCAATTTTGATTGGCTGTTTTGTGCGTTACTAACCAGAAGTCTTCTGTGATTGGCTATGTGTTATCATTCCACTCTCTTCTTATATATAAAGATATATACATATATATATATATATAGCAATGTATATATATAGAGAGAAAAAGCAAAGTATATATATAGATATATAGATAGATAAATGTATTAACGCAATTAAAAAATATATAAAAATGGGAAAAAAATGTAAGAAAAATGATAAAAACTATCAAAAAATAACAAATTTATTTTAAAATAATTTTCTTAAAAATTCGAAAAAAAAATTTTAGAAAGTCAGAAAACAAAATAACGAAAAGATATAATCTCACAGGATTATATCCGCAAAATAGAGTGCTTTCTATATCCATAACTACCCCACTATTACATTAATATATTTAGCTTTGGCTATATAAATGCAATATTAGAAAGCATTCTACTTTGTGGATATAATTCCGTGAGCTGATGATGTGATTATAGCTTTTTGTTATTTTGTCATCTGGTTTTAATGTTGAGCGAGGGAAAAAAAACAAAAACGCCAACAAGTCACTACAAAAGAAAGCGGGAATGCTAACATCAAAAGCTCTTTGTTGTGAGATAAGAATTTGATGTATCTTATTTTGATGAATTGATGTATTGAATTGTATTGATTAAGAATTTGATGTATTGATGAATCACCTTTTTATTACTCTCTGCTGATGTTTACATTCCCCAACTTTTTCAATAGATCTTCTCACGATTTCGTTAGTTTTTAATGTTTATTAATCTATAAAAAAATTGTCATTTAATTTTTGACCAAGATTCCAAAATAATATATTAGAATCGTTAATTACAAACCTTCTCTACTTTATTCGAAGAATTTCAATTTCTAGCTTATATTTTCCAAATTTTATTTCATTTTGCAAGAATTAAGCAAAAAAAGAAATAAACATTACACGACTGTTGTAAACTAAATAAATGTTTGTTGTCGACTATTTTAATTTACAAATAAAAATTAAATCTATTACGGATTCAAAAAGCGAAGTAAACAGCGTTTATTAAAAAGAAATTTTAAAAATTATTAGTAAAGGAAACACAGAAAATAAATGAAAACTGTATTAATTCGACCTTTTTTTATATTTTTCTGTGATATCTAAATCGATATCATATCCATAAACAGCAAAAAGATAAGCCACATATCTATATATAAATATATATCTATATAAAAATACATATATAAGGGTTATATCCACACAAGAATACCAATATCAGCGATAGGTTTTCGATTAATCTCCATTCAGCTTAAGGCGCGGTTTGAAATATATGAAGAAGAGGTTACAAAAGAAAGGAAAAGTGCTAAGAAAAATGGTCGTTATGTTTTCGCAAAACACACAAGAGATGTCGCTGAAGACAATTCCTTTTTATTCTGCTATTTTCTAAGCCCTTTTCTTAACATCTCGCTTCACTTTCTTTTTTTATGCAAAGGGGAAAAAATCAGATGTAGGATTAGTTTGCGTGACTTCGGATTGATTTGAAGTGCTTTGTTTTTGAAAACATGTGGTTTCTAATATAAAATGCATGAAAGAAATTTTATATTAGATTGCTCAGTGCCTAATAGAATTACAGGTTGGTTTTGATTTAAATGTTTAATATCAGCTGTGGCATCATGCAGTCTACCGTGCTCTAAAGTAGTGAAAGTATAAGAACTTGATGCGTTTTGTTATTGTAGTTTTTGAATACTGAACTCTAATTTTTCAGATAACTTTTGACATACAAGTGAACCTCATGAATATATATTCATATTTAATAGTTAGTTATTTAACTTTTGTTGAAATATGTTAGACTGAATAGTCGAAACAATTTTAAAAAGGTTGTTCTGTTTTAATATTTCGGGGAAAATGGTGAAATTCGTTCATATAAATATATGAGGTAGATAAAATATGAATTTAAAAATTTCTAATCATGTATGTTGCACATTAATGTACTTATTTTAAAAAAAATGCAGCGATCTTTTAAACAGTCTATCATTTTTAAATGCTCTATCACACGTTTGATATACACAGTGGACAAAATAATAATGGAACACTTTAATAACTTTTATTTCAAGTATCAGATTATGATGTACTCTTTCCTATATTCGGATGATGTACTTATTCAATTAATCAATTAATCATATACTTATTTCAACAATCGAATAATCATGTATAGGGATAGCTTTAAATGTGGTAATTAATTATTGAAAACGATAATTTAAATTACAAAATTTGACTTAATAACCTACTTAGTCTTTATAAACAAAAGTTTTTCAGCGAATTCCATTTTTTTACATTCATAATATGCTGGCCTGAAAACAATTTCAAATGGCAAGAAAAAAGAACATGAACAAGAAGAAAGCAATTTTAAATGGCAAAATGCAAAATTTGAGCGGAATCGGTCGAATAGCTCTTGAGAAATTTAATTTTAACTATTCGACCTTTCGAAAGGATTTCTCTGGAACTATTCGATTGATTTCGCACAATGTATTTTGTTTTTCTGTCACTTAAAATTGCATTCATATAAATAATGTAAAAAATTGTATACTTTACAATTCAAATTTTTTTCGATTATTATGAAAAAAGTATTTACTAAAAGTAATTTTTTTTCCATGGATTTTTCTTCGGATAAATGAATTTCATAATTGTGCGCAGAAATTTTTTAATTCGTCTTATAAGCTTATAAGTATTCGATATAAGGTGAAATACGCAAAAAATAAATTTAACATTAAGGGATTCTAACTTTGAATTGCACTCCTGATCAAACTATTGAGATTATATTATCCAGATTGTGGCTGCCCCATATATTATGGTGGTCAGAAATCAGAATCCATTTTTAAAAAATGTATGTTTATTTAAAAAAATTACGTAACTTAAAATATCGTTTGCACTTACTAATTAGCACATTTAAGGTCACCCCATTGCGCCATTAAAATTGAGTCTTAGAACATGAAGATCTAATCATTAGATCAAAAGTTATTCAGGGTGATCCGCTTTTTATTTTGCACGCTGTACGTACATCAACCAATTTTTCAAATTGTATTAATTGTAACCAAAATTTTACTAATTAAACTGTAGACCATATATATCGTATTTTTTTCCTTATAACGTATGAGTTTTCATCCGAAATGAACTTGAAATGGCTTCAACCTAAGCTCAAATATTAGTTATATGGTGCTAGATTTTGTTTAAAAACTTTGTGGTGCAGAAATTATTTAATAAAAAATGCGTATGTTTGCAAATTTATCTAAAGGATTTTTCTGATTAAAAATGTTGTAGACAAATATCACTGATTACCCTTGATAACTTTTTATCTAACAATCTGGTTTTCATGAAATGCAACACACAAATTAACAAACACAAATTATCACACACAGATCATCTATCAATGCACTCAAATTGTGCAAGTTGTTAACCCATAATTTACCTATAGAATCTTTATTTAAATGTTAATAAGAATCTCTAATAAATATGGTCTTATGAATATGCTTTTTCTCATTAACATTGTATTGTTTTTTTTAATTTATTTAACTTAATAAGTGAACTAAATTGCTTCCACTTTGGATTTAGAAAATGTTTTACATTTACTTTTTGTATCTTAAATCTAATTATATGAATGAAATTAAGTTATTACCTTGTAATTTTGATTAAAAAAAATGAATAATCTTTTTTAATTTAATTTTTTAATCTCGTGCAATGTGTAAATGCCTTTTTAATGAACATTGTCAAGTTTTAAAAACTATGTTGTTTATTTAGTCGTTATAAAACGACAAGTTTTTAAAGTAGTCTCAAATGTAACCAAAAAAAATAATAAATGTCCATACACAATGAAAAAAATAATTTCGGTAAGTCTTGAGGGATTTAAAATAAAGAATAAATGTTTACACGCAAAACAACAATTGAAGAATTTCTCAAAACGGTTGAACTATTTTTTAAAACTAATCATAAAAATTAACTAAAAAGAAAAAAGATTTTTAGGAAATAAAATATTTAAAATATATAAATGAATTTTCTTTTTATTGTATAAAATAGGGTTTGCGAGACAATTTTATGAAGTTACATTTTCATTTTAATTCATGTTTCATATTCTTCTCATTTCATTCAATTCATGTTTCAAAACAGCTTTTGTATTTATTTAGCAACAAAAAATGATCTTTAAATAATTATTTTTTGCAACCATTAAGAAACTTAATTTATATTAAAATATTTTTTACCACTTATTCATATAAATATTTATTCTGTGGAATTCTTTCATTCTTAGCAAACACTTTACTCTGAGAACTAAATCTAATAATGTTTTTATTTTATCTTGGTAAACTTCAATCATTTAAAAATGCAACTAAGTTTGAAAAAGAAAATGCTTTCAATTCATTATCTAAACTACCATTCGAAAATCTTTTAAAACCATCAATTTTAAATATTATCAAAAGAATAGCATAAAAAGTGTCAACAGCCTATGTATTTAAATCTCTAACTTAACTTTGGTGAAAAAAATTGGATTTGTTTCCGTTACCGGTGGCAATAGTAATAATTCAATTCCATTATAAGTACACAGTGTTGTTATGAACTTGCAACTAACCACATGGTTGTGTTTAGTCTTAGTACGTAGTTGTGTTAGTACGTAGTTGTGTATAACGTGTTAGCACTACAGCTTTAAGACTAAGGTTTATCATCACGTTTATCGGATTAGATTTAATTGGATCCTACAAATAACGTCATGTGTGTTTGTCAAACCTGGCAGGCTGACCCACGTGTGACGTTCCAATGGACAAAAATGATTAAAGAAACAAAATGCTTTACATTGAAAGATTTGGGCAATCGGCGACATGTTTTATGTAAATTATACGCAAATAAATACTAATATATTTACTTATAAAAAGGAATAAGTAATTCTGCTCTTTAATAACGCTTTTAGATTAACATTACAATAAGCGAGCATTGATTAGTCAATGTGGATTATACTTTTTCTTATTACTACTTATTTTATTTGCATAAGTTTAAATGCAACTGAAAGAAATATAAAAACCTAATCAGCAATTTATATTTTAATTACAAAAAGAGTAAAAAGAAAATGGATTATATTTCTCAATAATTTTTAAAAAATAGTTTTGATTTTAAACCATCAAACTTGAAACAGAAATAATGCGAAGCAGATACCAACTCTCAATTCACCGGTTACGATAGACAAATGTTAAGTATCAGCAAGAGAATTGTTTTTTAAGAGAAAATGAATAGTACACGCACAATTTATTATAGAAAATATATTACAGAATAGAACTATGTTAGAAATACTATACGTTTTACGTATTCTATACTATAACGGGATTACATCAGTAATACTCGATATTTCTCTATGCATGTATAAGCGAAAGTCTGTATAATTACTCGAAAACGGCAATACCAATTTGAATCGTGTTTTTTTTCTGCAGTTTGCATATTTTTTTGTGTGGTTCGTAAGCAATCACCACTTTAAGGTGTCGATCGGGTGCAATATCGAGAATATAAAATTGCATTTTTGAAAACCATTGTTACAGATTCCCTAATATCTTTTGAATAATTTTATCGACTGGTACGTGTTTTTTTCTACCAATTGCTAACAGTTTTTGCATCATTTTGCAATATTTTTCGATTTTTACGTGGAATAATTCTCATGCAATACTGAGAATTCTATATTTTTATTTTTTTAAACGTTATATTATCATGGAAACAGCATCGCTTCAAAATATTATAAAAAGAGTAGAAACCCACAAATAATAAAAGTTTTAATAAATAACTGTTTGGTTAAGTTTTATCCATAAGTAGGCATTACACTATGCTGATTATAAAAATGGCACAAAACATCAATATGTAAATATTTCAGAAACATAAATACACAGTATCATTTAAGTACATGTATCATTAAAAAATTTTTTTTTAATATCATATGAGCTGCACAATCTTTCTTCCCGATGAGCAGACCTAGTGCGTTCTCCAGAAGTGGTATCCACTCTTTCAGGACCACCACAATAGGTGAGATACCGTTGGCCATGTTAATTTGGACGTCTAGTTTCTGCCACACTAGATGGCAGCACCGAGACTCCGTTTGGATGCTAAAGTGCATTAAAAGTACACAGATAAAAAATTTATCATTTGACAAATTGTAAGAATCGTCGACAATAGATGGCGCTGCGAGATACGAAAAAACTTAAGAAAAAAAAAGAAGCTGGGGGTTCTCTAGCTTGGTGGTGAGAAGAGTGGAAAGTTCTATGATGGAGTGCGAAGTTTCATCGATTATGTGATTAATTACTATTATTTTCTATATACTTCATGTTTGTGCCGTGGCATAAGTACGCATCTAAATAAAATCGTTTATGCCAAGAAAGGTTTATGGTGAAATCATTTCACATTGAAAAATCTGAAAAAGAACCTGCGAAATATTACTCAAATAAATCATTAAAATATAAATCAAAAAAGTATATCAACAAATAAATCATTAATCAAGTAAATCAACAAATAAATCATTAAAAAGTACACAGATAAAAAATAAGAGGAACATATTTATTTTACTTTTGTACTATGTGTTTCAATAAGCGGCACATGAGTGTAGAATGAGAGTCATGGTGATGATTACGTATTTTAGAAGTACTTTTTAAATTCAGAGGTAAAAATGTTTTATTTTTACCATTGAGCTCAGAGGTACTGTTCTTAGACGGTACTAATAACATGTCAGTTACAACAACACGTCTATGAGCGAGCATACTGCTTAAGCAACAATACCGGACATGCGAGGGTTGGCAACTGATTGCAAGCTGGGAATAGTAAAATGAAAATTAATTATTAAATTTTAAAAAAAAATACGAATTTCTAATAAAAATTAATTACTTTTAAAAATGATGTTACAACTAAAAATATAATACTATTTTCTACATTAAATTATATTAACGCAAGGGAATATAAAGTAATTGTCGTACATTGCTTTCATTATAATTGTCGTTTCGCAACAATGCCGAAGCATAATTTCCACTTTGTAAAGTCAAACATCTGAGCTGATTGTTAAGTATTATTTCACTTATTTCTAACATTCATTAAGTTTCGAGTAACATTACCATTATTATAAAAGCAATTGTTTTAAAATGGACAAACATGACGTTATTCACTTGTGGATGGCAACATGCCGGTTTTCAGAATTCAAAGGTAAACCAGAAAGCTTTAGAGATTGCTATACAATACGAGTGCTTCCTTTGCAAAAAGGTAAAGTTTTCTATTTAATAGATTTTCAACTACTGCTTTAAATTTAATGCATTTCTATAAAATTCGTTTCCTTTAACCCCTTAACTTGTGAGGTCAAGTTAATTCGAGAGCTCTAAACAGGCTAAACTGTGCACACTCGAGATAATTCGAGCGGCGTTGTATTTTATGCTGCTATAATTTTTCATGCTCGAATATAATCGAGAATTGAAAATAACAATGAGAAAGCTAAGAAGAAAAAAAATCGTTTTATTGATATTTATCATTTACATAGGATTGTAAGCTACAACACTTATTTATTCAAGAATAAAATATAGCCTTTTTCCATGGAACAAAAGCGCAGTATATCAAAATTGTCCACCAAAAGAAAAGTTGAACCAGGNAACTAGAATGTCATAAATTGTGTGGAAGGCTTTAGAGATTGCTATACAATACGAGTGTTTCCTTTGCAAAAACGTAAAGTTTTCTATTTAATAGATTTTCAGCTATTGCTTTAAATGTAATGCATTTTTACAAAAATCGTTTCCTTTAATCCAAGTTTTATTTTTTTGTTACTATTGACTCTGTTATCTTGGTTTCAACCAGCATAGATAACAATAGATTATTTTATTTATATTAATTTGTTATTATGAATATTAAAGTAAAGCATTCCAGGAATACGTCATTGTTGGCTAGAGGGTTAATGGAGGTTAAAGCACCCCAATTCCTTGGCCGGCCAACGGCATGGTTGTAATAATGTGATCATCACTGCACACTGGCCACCTTTACTTTTCAAACATGCTGACAGTCATCAATCTAAAGCTGGTTGCGCTACAAACCCACCACCGGAGATCGAAACCCATTTCGCCACAATGACAGTTCAGTGTCTTAATTACTGATTCATTGAGGAATAGTAAAGAAATTTTATATTCCTAAACATATAAAACATTCGTTCTTCCAATAGAAAGACAGCCTTCATTATTTTTATGTAGTCAGAGACTTTTTAAAACAAAAATATCATTAGCAAATACCAATTTTCAATTTTACCCTTTAATTTAATTGTAAAAAAAGTTTTATTTTTGTTACGTATTACTCTATTTATTTTAAAATTAAGCAAAACGGTAATTGCAAAATTATTTTAAATAATTAAGGACTTCAATATTGCTGAGTGCTCCATTTTAGTGAGGAACATCAGAATTGGTCTGCCTTCTGTAATTATAATACTCAGTAATGGAATGGCAGGATGCAATTCATCAAACATGTCGACTAAAATAGCTCATGCATGTTAGAACATTCGCATTCTACTCTAGTCACTATATATATAGGAATAATATACAAATTCTATAGTATATAGTTGTTTACAGAATAAAATGACATTTTCGTTTGCAATAATAAAAACAAGTTTTATTTTAACTTATAAGCTACTTGTCTAATCGTGTTGTAGGACAGAATAATGTAAATTGCTATTTTATGTAGGCAAATATAAAAAAGAAGCATGAGAAGACACTAGAAAGACTAAAAATTGCTGTTGACCTAGGTACGTGTTTAGCCTTTCCTAGATATTTGTTTTAGAATTTAGATCAATTAATGCGTCAAATGTTACGTAAAATCAAATATTATATATTGTAAATCAGTTAATGTAAAATAAAAAAAAACCACTAAGGAATAATTTAATAAAAATTTGTTAAAGGCTCGGGTATTAGAATTCCATTAAATTTCTTTTTCATTTGGACAACAAAAGTGTTCGATTAGACTGAACGTTACACTGAGAAAAAAAGCATGGTCAAAGAAATAGAATAGGGTAAAACTTTCCGTGTTTCTGACTCTATGGGAACACCAAAAATCAGAGTATTTTTTAACTGAAGAGCTTTGGTAATGATTTTGGTAATATAAACAATAAATCATTGTTTTAAAACCTTTGTTAAAATTTGGTAAATGTATTAAAATTTGGTTAAATTTAATTTTCAGTTTTGCTCTTCTTTCCCCGTGTATGATATGACTTTCTCATTATTATAGCATTTTCGTTTTTCATATAACTGAGTTTCCGCACTTCTATAAATGATAATTATGGACCATTCAGAATAAAATAAAATATACTATTAATTTATGAAATTGAAAATTCATGACATCACTCTAATTAATTTTACATTTCCCCCCCCCTTTTCTTAAAAAAAATCAACTCAATGCACTTTTAGTTAAAAATATATTTATCGCAAACTGTTTTTTCTTTCTTCTTTCTTAATTGTAATCCAGACATCTGCTCAATGCGCAATTTCATTGACGGAAATTTTCACCCAACATTTAGTCCTATTTTGCAGCCAGACAGAACGTCTGCGGATGAATAATTAATAATAATCAGTTAGGTTAAATCGATACCTTCTTGAAGAAATAAGTCTTAAGCACGGGTTACCATAAACAAGAAATTTGATCCTTTAGTAGTCCAAGCGTAATGACAACTTCAATCCAATGAAAGCTTTGACATGCAAAGTGACATCTTTCTTTTTTATCCTCTGGGCAGCTTATGTTAGTTACGTCGAAGTTTTAATTGATCCGTGCTGAGGCCTTTTCTCTTCAGGATCTTCCAGGATGTTGGCTTGATCCCGGGAAATAGAAGGTTGTCTCATTTCTTGATCCTATGATTATTCAATATTACCCATATAATCATTGCAAATATCAAAAGGTGTTTGCAGTTCGACAGTCGTTTGTTCAGTTCGACAATAAACAGTCATTTTTCAGATGCTCTCAGCGGTTTATTTCACTTAATTATCACAGTTTAAAATTGCGTATTCATAAAGACCATACAACAGTGGCTCTCAACGCCAATAGTTGAATGAAAACTGAATGCGAACTGGAACTAGAATGTCATAAATTGTGTTATTTTCATTTAATAAATATAAAAAAAAAATTTGGATAGCTGCTAAATTTCTAGCAGTGAAGTGTTTTGATTGATTATGATAAAAAAATTTGATTTTGGATGGAAACTTTGATTGAGTTTTATTAGTTGAAGACTTATTCTTTGTTCGGCTGCAGTCGTCAATAATTTTTCTGAATTATTATCGACTGGAATAACTGTGCATTTGTTGGAGATTTTATGTGGAAGAATCTTGTGGAATAATTCATTGGAACACTCTATGTGGAATAACCTATAGAGTTGACGTAAAATCAATGATTCAGAATTCCCTTTCCTCGAGTGTTATTTTGATAAAAGGCGGTAACTTTTGTGCTGAAGAAAACGCTGGAAAATTGAAAGTCTTGCAATAAAGCCGGAGCTGAAGGAAATCATTTCAAAGGTACGACTGTATTTCCGTAGCCTACTGCTATATGTGTATTTTGTTTAACATTGAAATACCAAAACGATTAAAAAGAAAACTCAATCCCCGAGAAACAGCAGTAGTAATACAGATAAAGTAGGGTGTAAATAAAAAGAGCTGGAACTAAAAGAAAAAAGAATGCCAGATTATGTACATAAGATGAAAGAATTTTAATTAAATAAGCGAGAACAGGAATTCAAAAAAGAAGGATTAAAAGTGGTAAATGATAAATTTTTAAAACCTATGGTGATAGCGATTCATCAAATTACGTACTTTATTGAAAAATGTTGAACTTGGTGACTAGCATTCTTTAGTTTTACCTTCGTAGCTTTATTGTTGAAACAAATACGAAAGTTAGTGGAAAATAATTTCAACGATGATTTACTATAATGATTGTGGTTGGATAGACTACGTGCCAACTCCAAGTTAGTGTTTGTTGCTTCTAGTGAGTAGTTAAATAACTTGGCTATGGCTAATCAAATTCTATAGTTTGCTACTCAAATTTCAGTCAGTTCAACTAGAGTACATGACTCTGTATCGAAACATTCAAATTTAGATTACCGAATTTCAGAACTGCTTGAACAAGTTCCTAATTTGACGAAAATTACTAAACATGGTATAAGTTTTCGTTGAAAACGCCTAGAAGTCCATTTTTATTCGAGGATTCGTACTAAAAGGACGCTTACCTCTTAGACGTTGCACCATGCCAACTAGTTTAGTTTTTACAATATAAGTTTTGGATCCTCAGCAAGAAACTGCTGAAGTCTGAAAATTTCGAACTGAAAATTCCGCTGAAAATTCAGAAAACTAGAGAAGCTGTTACCTAATGGCCAAACCAATTGCCAGATTGATGAATACTAGTGTGGTCGTCCTCGAGACGACTGACGAATTTGTAGTTATTATTATTATTATAAAATAAAAAATGTGTGGTGCTGTATTAAAACTGTATGCTGCTTATGGTAACAGAATCTATACCAATAGAACAAAGCTGCTTGTGACATCCCTTGCAGTGAAAATTTATTGTAGCCCATGTTAAGCAACCTATTATTGATATCGATTTGTTAATAAATTTCAACTTATTCATAGATGCCCGGCACAACCGCTTAATTGAGGCAAGTACGAAACTTCCGTCTCCTGAATTGAGAGTTGAAAAATAAGATTTCGTTCTTGATTTAGCTGTTTTCTCTTAATCAAGACATTGACAGGATATAAGAAAATCTTCGCTAAATTTCCATCGGTGACAAATTCTTGCTGTTTAGGTAAACATATTCAAAATGTTCTGGTTTCTCACTTTGTAGAAACTACAGCTCTCCTGTAAACCAAAAAGATTGCATCCTGTACTTCGGAAGTGGCGTAAAAAGAATTTTCGTACCTAATGTCACTGGAAATAATCTCGCTCACGTAGGAGTTTTTAATAGAGTCCTTCAAATATGGTCCGTAAAGCAAATGGTGACAGACGACTATCTTTGTTTGAATGCAGTAACTTTTCCGGACATATATCCCTTACTTTATATTCAAGATCACACACAGCTGCTTGAAGGTAGGGAAATATTTTCTACGTTATATAGAACACACCACCAAATTCCAGTTAATTCTGAGGACATAACCAAGGCAGCAATAACTACTTCATTTTATTTTTCGAATATGTGTTTATGCTATTTGGGCTGCTAAATTCTGATCAAACTTTCCAGCCTTTTATGAATCAAATATTAGCAGGTTTCGATTTTAGTATACCTTACTTCTAATAAATTGTTAGAACACTGCAATACCTGTACTAATAAATTGTTAGAACAGTGCAAATATTTTGTGTTGATTAAAATAATCTTGCTATGGATTGTTTTGAATGCGCGCGTCCCATGTTATCATTATTTCCCAAGTCCATGCATTGCCAGTGTTCAAATTAAAAAATAGTTCCTGGCACGAAAATAAAAAAATAACAACAAGTAGAAGAAAATATCGTGAAACCGAACACGAGTCAAGGTTTATTTTGTGGCCTCTTAATTTTTTTAACCCCAAAAAACCATTTTATGATGCTTAGCAGAAACTGAAAATAGCAGCTATCGGGATGTCCCGGAAGCTCAAATTAAAAAGGAACGAATGCATATCTTTTGCAAAAAATTATCGGTACGGAATCTGTGATAGACATTGACCATAAAGTATATCTGGGTAATAATTTAGTAGTAAATTCCGGTTGTAATATTCAAGTTAAAGTAAAACCTTGTATTTTCATTAGTTAAAGAGCTATAGTGAAATTTCGAGTTCACTAGCTAGTTAAAAAGGAGTTGAAAATGTTATTCTAAAATTCAATCCTCGAGCACACCTGAATGCAAATACTTGAAAACGTAATAAAATTAGACACAATCCTTTTAAAAATTGAGTACGAAAGTTTTATTTTTCAGAATATTGTATAATTTAATCAACATAAAAGGAATGTGTTAACAAAATTTTACTAAATAAAATCAATCGGAAATCTTACATTAAGTTTTCTATGTTTACTTAAATGAAAATATTTTTTGATTCGTAATTTTTCATGTACATAGATGTTTGAAGTAGTTCCATTTCAAAATCAAACTTTTCATCCTATTTATAAAATCCCGAACCTATGTGATAAGAAACTTCAATTAATCCGAATTGCAAAACGTTATTTGCTGTTATCAAATTCAATTCACTTAATGTAAAATAAAATTTTTGAATCCAACATTTTTCAAGAGCACTAAACTGGCATTTAAATCATGCACCAGTTTTTAAAGGCCTTTACATTGCTTCTTTAACTGACTTCCTTAGTTTCCAGTAATTGAAATGATTTATCATTAATGACATATTTAAACTGAAATAATGTTTTAAGTTTCTTTGTTACACTGTAACAATGAAATCAATCATCTAAGTATATTACGCTCTGACAAAAGCAGGTTTCTATGATGGATTAACTTAACTAAATTAATCTGTGATATTTGTAATTTTAAGCCATTAATCAATAACCAAATATGTTTGGAAGTAACTTTTAATTATTATTAACTTTAAGAGCAAAAACTTTGGTAATTGAAAAAAATATTTTATGTTATTGAATTATGTTTAGAGTATTTTGTGCTTTGGAATAGAAACTAAAATGCGAATAAAAAAAAGAAAAACTACTAAATTAAACTTAACTTTGAGTGCTTGTTTGATAATATGTTCTATACCCGAAACAGAAGTTTCAAAAGTTACAATAAATTAAAAGCAATTAAATGCAATATCTATGATGATAAATGCAATATTCATATTACCATGTCAATATCCCATAGAATACGTAAATTTATTAAAAAATAAAAGAACTTCATCAAAAACAGAACTTTATTAAAAATATTCTATCTGTTGATCTATATTCTAAACGCATTCATTAAGATTTCCTTTTTCGAAAATAATATTTCGTTTTTATCTTTTTTTCAGTTGAGAATTTATATTTCCTATTTAAGGAGTTATATATTAAGTTCTGAATTAAATTTATAGAAGAACTAAAGTTTCATTTTATGCTAGTTGGAGCCTTACTACTTACATATAAAAAAAAATTTATAAATTTTACAGTCCCAAACTCTGTTTCAAATAAAATTAATTCTTGTCCTTCCACGTGATTTTACGTTATTAGATTAAGTAAAATGCTCTTTTAGAGGTTCAAACCATAAAATTTAAAATTAACTATATTCTGAATCATTCAAAAATTATAATATTGAAATCATTAACTATATTCCGAATCATATTCGAAAAACAATTGATGATAGTCAAAATCAAATCTTTTTAAATCAAGAATTTTTCTCCGATACTTAACTCTTTCTAGAGGTGAGGAAGAGCTGCAGAAACATATTACAACAGAATCTTTATCTCTGCATTAAATATCTTTATTAGTATAGTTGATACCTATTAAAAAAGAATCAATAACCAATATGCTATCAATACATATTACCGTATTACTTAAGCATCATTTAATTCAATTGTCACTCAATCAATTTCAAACATCATTTATGTGGCAATTGTTCTCAGGTCCTCCGAAAGTGAATATGTATAATCATTTCTTCATTAATTTTGTGTTTTTGTTTTAAACTTTTTTTTATATTTCATTTTAAATTTAGTTTTATCGAAGTACTCTTTAAAATCGTGACTATGAAGAAACGCGTGGTTACAGATAACTTAATATAAATTCGGTGACATAGCTCTCGCATGATCCCACGTTGTTTCTTGAACTTATTTGACGCAAATAATAAAAAAATATTTAAATATTAATCAACATACGTTAAATATCAGCGCCATCCACAAACAGCATTAACTATCTCAGTATTGCCTGACAAAGCGCAGCAGGCATGCAACTCTATCCCACAAAATGTCATACGGCATCTGCATAACACAATGCATGCCCGTTTGCACGGTTGTATTCAAAATTCTGGTGGTTACACTTGTTACTAATGTTACCAGTATTTCACATTTGAAATGGTTTTTCTCTTAATTGAATTAACCTGTGATTTTGAAAATGTAATCAATTAGATGTGTTACTCAGGCAAACGCATTGCCGAAAATTCATTACTCTACAATCTTGTAGTTGGCATTTTTTCCCCGTTAGTATTTCACAATTTAATTTATAAAATTCCTAACGTTAAAGCAACAAGAAAATTCACTTATTTAACATTATTCCCGAACTGCTCATTTATATAACATCACATTCATTTATATAGTTGAAATTTTTGAACGGTTTTTAGGAAAGAGGTCTAAATTTGCCCTTTGTGCCAGTTGTTCAAGTTTCCGTAACGTAAAACAAACGATTCTGAAGTTATTTGAGAAACACACTCATCCACAAACTGTTCCTTTTATTATTTAGATCAATATTTAAATCTATGACTGTTCAAAGAGAATTAAATATTATATGAATTATTTAAATTACTCGATATCGTAGGACACCAGGGGCATGTGAGAAAATCTTAATGCTATATAATCAAATGCATTTCACTAATTAGAAAGCTCAAATGCTTAAAATGTGTACTTTTCTGTATCAGCATGACTATTAAGTGGATCAATGTAAATTGTGTGATTATCCAGTTGATTTCCATTGGTGTGTAATATTTATTAACTTTCATTGTGATTATAGCGTTTAAGGAAAGTAGTTTTTCACATACTCTTAGTAGTTACCTGAACATGATGCATTTGTTTTTGCTAATATATTCGTTGATATGAAGGGCTTTCGTATAGAGAATATTGTCCATTACAAATTGTTTACTGGGCAACAAACATTTTTCTAAGCATCAGAACAACGGTTGTTCATTGCAATTTTTTCAGTAGATAAGAAACTTTTTTAGCGAATCATATGCCATTTTATGTCATATGTCACCTTTTTTTTGAACGGTAGTTTACTTTTAAAAAATTAATCTAAAAATATAAACATGGAAACCCTATGAAATATTTTATTTACACGCATCTGGTAACTATTCCATTTTAGGGGGGCGTAAATAGTATTCATTTTGTGACTAGGTACCTATATTAGTATAGGTACTCTTTGCTACAGTACCTATTACCACAATACTAGTACTTCTTAATACCACACTTAATTAAGTATCTCTGGCATCAATGATGGTTTACATATTTTTTATTTTTTTTAAATTTTTATGTTTTTGCTTTTTTCCCCTTTATTTCAAATAATGATACCTAAATTCTTTATGATTGTGGAACATAATATTCCTAAGAAATGTCTAGATTTAATCAGAAAAATGTTGAATAATTAATCAAAACGCATATAAAAAAGAGTGTAATAAATAAACTTTTTTTTCTTGTCTATTAAAATGTTGATGAAAATACAGTGTGCGTGGGTTGTTTCTCGTGTGATAAAAATCCACTGAACGTCAAATGAAAAACTATATAATTTATATTAAAATATTAAATTAAGCAAAAGATAAATTATGGATGTACTTATTCGACATTTGATACTGTTTTACAGTACACTCTGAACGGTATGCTCAGGATGCTTCGTTCGAGCCACGGAATTTCCGAAAGCAAAAATAGAAGATAACTTTAGCGTAAGCTGAACATTACGAATCTAAAGCCCATTCACTCTCTACATTAAATTAACAAACACACTGTTCGAACGCTAGCCCCACTGAGCACGCTCAAACAATATACGTAGCAATTTACGCAATCAAAAAATAGAAGCAATTATTAAATTGTGAAGCACGCCAAGAGGAAATATTTTTTTAAACAATTGATTAACTGATTGAAAGCACACACACACATACAAAATACATTTCGACATAATATTTAATAATTATCTTATTAAATTAAAACAACTTACTAAATCAAAGCTTGCGTAATGAAAACTTACTAAATTAAAATAGAAAAGATTACAGAGCAAAGTTTTTCGGAGGAAGGCTTACTATTAGAAACAGACACTCTCAGTTATTTTTCTATATTTAACTGAGATCTATATTTTGCCCTCAATGAAGCCAAAACAGGAAATTCAGTTTCACAAAGGTTGGGTGCTGAAAATGGTAATAGAATGCGAAATGCCCTTGTTTTTAGTGCGGAAAACTCATCATTTACTCCTGTCTAAAATTCAAAGAGTGATTTATTATTAAATTGTCTTTTGATTTCACCACTTGTCGTGAGGTCAATGAAGGCTTCTTCCTCGGCAATTGAGAACCCTTTGGGAATATTATGAAGTGGACCCCTAATCCACTCGTAAGTTTGTCTTCATAAAGAAAATACTTCTTAAAATTCTTCGTAGCATGGCTAAATAATTTTTAAAGGCTACAAAAACAATTTTTACACGTTGTTCCTCAGACTTTAAAGTTTAAAATAAATCATCCACATTTGCAAACATTGCGAGGTTCTTTTTACATTTCTGCTCCACAATTCCAATTTTCTACAAAAAACACTCGCATCCATCCTCGCACTATCACTCGCATCCAACATATATGTATTTAATCCTTCAGGTTGAAGATTCAAGTTATTCATTTTCTCGAATAATTGGACCAAGTAACACAATTTCAGCAAATAAACTCGACTTCCGGTCTGTTTTCCTTTTCTAGTAAATTGGCAATTTCTTCTCTTAATTCAATTCCTACTATTAGTTCAAACTCTCCCTGTATATATATATTTATATATCTTAATCAAATTTTCAATCGTCAATTAAATACTTTTTATTCTTCCACTCAAGTTCAAATAAATTTTTTTAAACTTGTAGAGGATGGTACTTGATGTTAATACAGTTTTTTTTTTCAAATATTAATTCATTAAGATTAATTAATTAATTTATTTTTATATGATAGAAATTTTTTTTCTTACATGAGATATTTGGCTGGATAAATTTAGGAATAAATACTGTAAGTGACGAAGCCTGTAGATCGATGGAAGAAAGTTTTTCTTTTTCAGATTCTTTTTTCATTCTGGGCTCTAGTCTGAGTCATGGAAGGAACAAAATGGAAAATGAAACGCGTGAATAAATTAGTGAGAGAAGTGAAAAGTGTGTGTGAAAGAGGGAGAATTTTGCCTTGTTGATCTAAGTAAAAATTGACATACATTTTTTTAAAAATATTACTTGTTTATAAACACGTTGCAAAAATTTCCCACGTGATAACCATCTCACCTGGTAATAAAATAATAGCCCTGAATATATTGTATCCATGTATTTACAAAGTGCGGAAAAGTTTTTTTTGATTTCAGGGGTCTCATTTTTATATAATTTACTACGATTACAACAATGCAAAATATTCAGGTTAACACAATATTCAGACCATTACTCATTCCTTTGGAAGCCAGAGCTTCTCTGTGGATCATGCAATGCGTCTGGACACGCTGTGGTGATTTTTGTTTCACAAGTGCTTGTATACTTTTGAATCTTCCAGACATTGAACAAGCACCATAGCTGCATATTCCGGTACAATTTTTCCGTTCCATGTTTGCCTCGTTCATTAAATCATTTAAGATAGCAAGTAATGCGAGTGCTGTTGTTTTCAGTTCTATTGGTTTGGCACGATGAAAATTATTATTGAAAATTGGGCCGCGGATACTGCAAGGTTAAGGAACAGAAGAACAAGTACTTTCCTTTTTTAAAAACAGGATTTCATCATTTAAATTGTTATTTCTATTTGTGGACGAACATACCCCAACCTTTGAAGAAACAACTTCAAAATTTGAACTATAACTTGTTATACGGTAGTCAATTGTAAATGTGATTATAAAGCAAATTAGGATATTTAAGCTTTAAAAAAAACCAACAGTATTTGAATAATCGCTAGTAAGGATGAATAATGTATGCGTAATTAACTTTGAGAGAACCAATTGTTTGCAAAACCAGTACCAAAGGAAGGTTTTAATTATGGCATGAATCTGACAGACAACTCACTCACTATCTCAAAACAACAAGCACACTGACCCAACGAGAGTAAGTAGGCTCAAACAATATTCGAAGCAATTTACGCAGTCAAAGAATAATTCATCTTTAAGTAATTTCATTTTTAAGAAACAGACTTTTATCTTTTAAATTGCAATTTCTAATCATAAATAAACACAAAATAAATGCATTAAAAGTAATTCTGTGTTTAAAAAAAAGTGAATTGGAAATATAAGTAGTAAACAAAACAACATTTTTTTAAACTAGCGTTTGTTCTAAGAATTTCTTATTGAAGAAAAATAAATGTTATTGTTGATGCAGAAATTAATATTAGAATTGTTGAAATGTTTCGTTACAATTTGAGTATTGTTGCTATAATTTCAATTAAAATGCTTATTATTACTTTTTTAATTTCATAGTATAAAATATATAAGTGCCCAATTATTTTCTAATGAGTCAAATTTTTTTCTCAAAAGCTACAAAAAAAGCTTGAATAATTACAAGATGGCTGTAATGTAAAAAAATAAATAAATAAATAACCATTAAAAAAGATGATTGCCAATTAGCAAATCCAACCTTTTATGCTCGAAAGAAATACACTAAACGTAATTTTGTCACTTCAAAAACTTGAGCTTGAAATAAATGTCGTTTAGTTTAAGTAGAAAATAATAGTTAATGAACAAAAGATAATAAATTATATTTACTTAGTATGGAATTTATGATTAAACTCTTTTAATCAATGGTTTGTTTAAATTTTATTCAAAATGTTTCCGAGAAGTAATGGAATATATTTTCAAAACTGTTGCCTTTTTTTGATGAACTATGTTATATGTTTTAGCTACGATGGGATCATTGAGTAAAGAGTTTATTTTTTACTTTCTTTTTTAGATTATTTTTTTCTTTTGATTCATCCTCGAGATATATGAAGAAAAGCAAATAAAGACAAATTTTAATTTTTGAAACTTAGGGTCTATGCCAACTAATTGAATTTAATTTAAATGCATTAATAGTTTTTATATTGGTTTCTCCCACTTTTGTACGATATAATAAGTACAGAAAAACGCTCGCATTTATTCTATATTTCGAAATTTTGATAAAATCATAAAAATTTTCTTTATTTTTTAATAAAAATTTCCCATTTTTACTTTTTATTTTGAAGAAAATTTTTATAATCTTTAGTAAAACTTTAAAATAAAATCTGAAATCATTTACGAATTTTATAAAGAGAAAAATAAAGTAAAATTTCTAAAGCATGTTTCTTTTAAATGCTATGTAGTAATCTTTAATATGAGTTTAGGATTATTCAGAACATTTTTCTTTCATAGAAATATTGGAAAAATTATCATACAAAAAAAAAGACAACAAAATTTAAAAATCATTTGTATTTCAATAGAGAAGAAAGCAAAAGCAATAATTTTCTACAATTCTATTTGAAATAAGAAAAATTGTTTTTTACTATATAAAAGAAAAATGATTACATCATTTTTTTAAAAATCAGAAAAGCTTATGTTTTGAAGTCAAAAGTAACGTCACTATAAAAAATTCACTAATTCGGTCACTAAAATGCACTTTTTCTCTTAAAATCTTGAGACAAGTTAATAATTGAGTTAATAATATAAATTAACAATCTAATTAAAAATTTAAATAGATTTTTTGCTGTGATATGAAATGTTTCTTTTAAATTCTTGCACTATTGTTACGTCACTAAAATCTGAAAAATCATTCTTCCCGACATCAAAAACTAATATAATTATAATTAAACTATAATAATTGATTCCTGGAGTTATCTTCAACTTTAATGACTTTTTTTGTTATGTGTTCGAAAACATAACATTGAAAATGTGATTTTTATAAAAATATCATTGAAATTATTCTAATTTTTATGCTCATTTCTCGGTAGTAATAAAATTAAGTAAAAATTTAAGAAAAAAATTTTTTTAGGAATTATTAGTTTTTAAGAGTCTTTAATTTATTTAGTTTTAAGAGTTTAGTTTTTAAGAGTCTTTAATTTTATTAGTCTTTAATTTTTAAAATAACTTCTTTTTAGAATAGTTTTTATCATATCACAAATAAATATTAATTACATTTTTTTAAATTTTAAAACATTTTCGAAATTGATTCATTTATAGTTATAGTTAAAAAAATGTAACATGTATTACTTAATAAACTTTGCGGTAAACTTCAATAACATCTGATATTTAAAACATTAGTAATTATTCAATAACGGAAACAGCAATAAGTGTCCAAAAGTTTTGTAAATGAGGACCATCTTTATAGAGAACAGATTAATTCGTACTGCGTCCAACCTAAATTTTAAGTTTTTTACATTTTTCTTGTATAAAGTAAAACTGTTGTGAGACGTTGCTAAATTCAATAAATTGTTACAATTTTATTGAAAATATTCGCATTTTAAACAGTAGCTATTTTAGAAACAAAGAGCGAATTTGTTTTAAAGGCATTAATCGATTTAAAACTTCGTAAATTCTACTATTTACGCTATTCCACTAAATCAATTAACGGAATTTTCACAAAGATGCAACGCCATGCATGATTACATTCGCTAGCTAAAACCACCTCTCAGTTGTACACAATGTGAACAATAGTTAGGCCTTTAAATCAATTCATCTTTCTTATCGATTAATCAGGGCGTCGATGCTTGCCGATTAATCGATAAGAATGCTTTACGGCATTTGGAGTCAGATAAAACTACTCGATTAACTGTACATTGAAATTTGCAATTTTCAGCATCTGATTAAATAAAGCTTCAGTATAAAATTTTATTTTAGTTTATAACAAAACTGTTAACTTTAATTGAAAAATTTTTAGCTCAGGAAGTTGAAAGAGAAACAATATTCAATTTACTTTTAGAAATATTCGAATACATAATAACCACCGTTAATGTATGTTCTTAGAATATTTTTCGAAAACAAACAAAAATATTAAATATTAGGTGTCATAAATAATTATTCAAGCGAAAGAGGTAAATTTCAGAAATACTTCTTTATTTTTAAAGTTTTGAAAAACGCGTTTCGAAATCAAAACTCAAATAGAACAGAAAGCAGAATGAGTACAACTTATTGGTTTTTATAAATGATATTGAGTTACTTATATTATATATTGTAAGTACCTTCAAAAGTTCCTGAAATAATTATTTGAGTTATGAAGTTATTCTTGTTGAGGTGTAATAGATTTGAAATATGAACTAACTAAACTTTAGACAATGTTTTTGACATCAGACAAACAGGAAGTAAGTTATGATGAACGCATTTCAGATACATATGACTCCAAAGTTTCAAATTTCTCATGCATGTCTCAAGTTAGAGAGTACTACGAAATATGAGAGTGGGTATGAAGTGCATGAGAGAGTGTTACGAAATATTGCAAATAAGTTTGTTTCTTTCACAAATACTAAAATAGATAATAGAATGGGTCAAAAAATATCAACTTGTATACTTTCTGCTCTACCCTACTACCAGCAAATTCAAATAGTTAAAATGATTAATTTTACCTATGCTAAGTAATATAAGTAATTCTGGATACACTGTAGAAAATCCCGTGAAAAATGCTTCATCAGGACTCAAATGAGACAATTGTTTATATTAATTAAAAGTTCGAATTTGATAAAAATGAATACAGATTCTTTGATGTTTAAAAATCAGTCCTTTTTTTTTAAAGAAAAACACCATTGCATCACTATTTTTTTAGACACTCTAGGAGAGAAAGAGCTAGATATGTCAGCCTCATCAATGGCTTAGTTTTACGGAATCGATCACATGAAATTAATTACAGAGGGCAGGCAGTCTAGCATATTACAACTCTTATCAATACTTCGCATCATGCAAGAACAAAAAAACTTCTTCAGAGATTAAAGAAGATTTGGCTAGGAGGCTCAATCAATGGTGGATATCAGCCATAGTCGACACATCAGTGGAGAAATGAATTTCTTTTCGGGATTAATACCGAATCCTTAATATTATTTTACATACTTATATTTTAGTTTTCTGCGCCATTTCGAAATTTAAAAGCAACACGTGGATTGGTGAGATTTCTTAATCTTTACTTGACACTCTCCCACCATCTGAAATTCTCAATCTTTTTACCATCATTCTTTTTATGCCAAAGCCTGCTTCTGCCCACTTGCCAACGAAAAGCAGCCTTTTTCTGCCCACAATTGATATCTCGCCATTAACTTAGAAACTATTCCCACTGGAAATACAGCAGATTTTTAATCAACTCCACTGACATTTTAGGTTTGACTACGTGCAAATCCAAATGACCGGACAGGAAATTCCAGACATTCCAGCGTGAAGGAATGTTAAAGAAAGGGAACTAGTGAAAATTGAAGCTGCTAATTCATCAGTGATTCAATCACTAATTATAATTTCTTTTTAAGAAATGTTAACTAATACCAGCATAAAAAACGACTCATATAACAAAATACTGGGTTAAAAAGAAAGTAATTTTGGTTTTTTAATGTGAATTAAAGCTAATTTTTTTCTATACGAAAAAAATGAATTTCAGTCAGTTACATATTTTCCATTCTATTCTATTATCTGTCGCCAACATTCTGGTAACTTAATGATCTCTCGCTCATAGAGCTTCTGATACTCATTGGTATAAATTTCAACTTAGTGCGATCTGAAGTGATAGTTCCTGCTGAATTTTTTACCGTTTGAAAAGTTTGTAAACTTCGAAATAAATGATAAGCAGATAGTGCAAGGTCAAGTCTATTTGGGTAATGCGGCATCCCAACTAAGCTTCAATAATTTTGGTAGGTGTAGCCAAAGATGAGTGAGGCCTCACATTGTCGTGGTGGATCTCTTTGAGATCTTCCATTTCGATCTTCGGACCTTTGCTTGATCATATATTTCGAAGTTTACAAAAATTTCAATGTTAAAAATTTCAATATTAAACAGGATTTCAAATCGCAGTTGATGAAGCATTTTTTCATGAACCAGTTCTATAACCAGGAGTTCTATAGGTGCGGCTCGTGAAGTTACCAGAACAAAATATTTGACTGATAAAAATTAATTTTTGATCAGAAAAAAATTTCAGTTTTAATTCTCTACTGAACCGAGATTATCGTTTTTTTTTTCAAAATCAATAATTTAAATATAATTCATAAAATACTTAGTTTAGAAATATATTTAATTAAATACTATATTAATAAAGCAAATTTTTCCAACTTTATTTTAGAAAAAGTTCAAGCAGATCTCTAAAACTATTAATCACGGATTAAATATTTTCATCTTTTTTTTCTTACTTATTCTCCAATACATTTAATTTTAGCTTCTTATTTTCACTGAGAGCAATTTTCATAGATGATTTATTAGATATTCAGTTAGTTAAATCTCCATAAACTTATTTCTAGTAAAAAAAAGTTGCCTTTAAGAGAAATGTTTATTTTTATCTTTAAGTATAAGACATCAACTTTAGAAAAGATACTAAAAATTGGGAGGATAAAAATGAATGAAAATGTGTCACATTTTTATTGATTTGTTTTGATGGATGACTTGAAGTTTCTTAAAATAAAAGCCAACCCAATTTTCCTGGCAAAAATAATACATAGGGTTATAACGAGCTTCAAATTTATTAGGATTTCGATATCGATTAAATGTCAAATTATTACCAACTAAAATCTATCTGCTAAAAAAAAATCTATGTTAGTAAGATCAAAGTCTTTCCTGAAGGATTTCGATGAAGTCTTAAGGCAACAACACCGTTCAATAAAATAACATGCATTTTAAGTTATTTTTAGAAGGTATTTCTTAACTTAGTCTTTCAATCGATGTTTTTGTTTCAATATTGCACGGAGAATGAAGCTCTGGTAAAATTACCGTGATGAATAGTAGCGGCATTTCTAGTAAAAAACAAACAAACTTAATTTTGCTTTATAAAGCCAAAATATATGGTATATAAAAGAAATAATTTAGTATCCGTTCATTCCGTTCTAATTTTCTAAATCATAGTTTTCGCTACCACACATTTAGTGAAAAATACTAAACTAAAATGTAAATTTAACCGGATAAATGGATTTTGTGCCATATGAAGGTATCACAATAAAATTACCAAATTTTATCACATTTACTAAGTTTCAGCACATATTATAAAACAATATTTTATTATTAATTTTGCCAACATCATTACCAAAGTGCTAGTACAATTCTTAATAGTAGCGGAAATTTAAAACTATATTTTTTGAGGTATATTTAAATTAAATACTGTTCAATGTTTGGACAATTATGTGGGTAAGTATTGATCCATGGCGATAGAAAAAATTGACTGTGAATCTGAAAGCAGTTTTTTCTAAAGTGACTAATGAACTACAAATTAGTACAATCTCAGCACATTATTTAAGAAAAATATGCTTAAAAACCATTTCACTGGTATTATTATGGCTTCCGTGTGTTCATGAATTTAGCTTTTTTTTAAAAAAATCTTTACAGCTTATTATATTGGAACTCAGGAGTAATAGGATAGTGAATTGAAAGTTTGGAAACTATTAGGAACTAGGGAAGAAGTTTAAGCTTAACTATTACTAAGATTTTTTATTAAAATTTCGGCGAACATAAGGACATTTTTTTTGCACTGCATTGTCTCTGGCAATCTCAAAAATTATGTCACGGGCATTGACAAGTAATCGTGATAAAAAAAATCATTTTTATTTGAATAATCTGTCATGTTCGTAAGGAAAATAGTTTTTCAGATAAAAGTTTAAATGGTAATGATAAAAATTTTCATATTTTATATTTTTTAATTGTATTTTAAAGCTTGGTTCTTTGATGAATGGAGTTATGTTGAATATAATGACATCTTGTCTATTATATTGAATACTTCCAATTCATTGTGATAATGAATTTGTTAAGTATCATTAACCAAGCTTACCATAATATTGTTATCATTATCAATGCATGCGTCTTTTAGTTTGTCATGGAACATTAGAATACTTTGATTAATATCACTGTATATAAACATAAATTTTTTTTATGTATCGAATTCATAAAAAATTTTGTTCCTGATATCTTTTCGTAACTATTTATTTCAATTATTTTTATATCAAATAAATAAAATATGAAATTAATGTTATTTTGATTATTACTTCAAATTCTTCTTTTTAAAATAACATAAGAAAATTATATCTTTAATGTATTTAATATGCTTTTAATTCATTTCGTATTAAGATTCAGAATTATTTTAAGTATTTATCTTTGATTTTGTTCAGGTCAGGCACTCTCAATATAGATGGTAACTAAGTGTCACGTCCTCAAATTATCATTTTTTAAAAATTAGCATCTTAAATCTTGTTTTTATTTTATTTAAAGTAACACTTTTGAAACGTATTTCTATAAATCAACATTTTGTAAAATCAAAGGTAATTGAAATAATAAAAATAAATTGCAAACTGAGAAACAAAATTAATAGAAAATTATACTAATTTGAACTTAATTTAAATACATAATATTGCTCAAATATAAATAAATTTATTGACTTCGAAACAGTATGAATGTAGGGGAGAAAATCGCTTTATTATGGTCACTTCTGACAATCATGAGTAGGCCGTGATCTATGACACCATGCGGAATAGAATAAAATAATACAAATATTCTGTAAAGATACAGAATAAAATAATCTTTATTTCGATGATTTACACTTCGAAATACACGATTTATTTTTGAATCTAATGACGTTAAGTTGCATTGAAAAGCAACAAGAAAAATATAAAAAAAAGAATTCGGATTTGTTTCCATCTATTTAATTGCAGCGTCTTACGTCTTTCAGCTTTGGGTATGATGACGTTATGTTGATTTATTAATTATCGATATTTTTTACCCCATACAAAAAATATTTATTCATCTTATACATACATTTTTAAAACAACAATAATAATTGCCCAATCGAACAATGCTACATTTTCTAGAATCAACACGGTGTTTGCTTCTCATTCGTGAGCAAAGGCTCTAAAATTTTACTCCCCGGGCCGCATCTGACTAGAAACAAATTATTTAACCCACTTCTTATTCAAAGATTCAACCCCAATGGGTGGAGATTTAAACCATATTATATGATGAGATATAGAAATATTGTTTTTCATATCTATGTAAAAATATAGCAAAATTTTAATACATTGTGTATGCATGTGATTATGTGCCGTATTGCCATAAGTAATTCTAAACCAGTTTACTTCACATTTGTAGTACATATATTCGAAAACATAACATACTGTGTACTTTAAAACCTCCTCCATGTGCTGTATTCATGTGCTGTATTCCAAAGAAAGAGTTTATCATAGAATTTGATTACGATTTTACAATATGAGAGAATTGTTAACTGACCGCTCTAATAAATCAAAAATTAATTTTCAGGCATATTTTATGTATTATTTATCTTGAAAATTCCTTTCTTAGATCAAAAGATATTGAGGATGGTCTTTTTCATTTGATCGCCCTGTGTATCACATCAATTTTTTTTTTATTTTTTATTTTTATTTCAAATGGCAGAGGTGAATTGACATGTTAAAGAGCAAAAACACAGGAACAAAACAAGAAAGTAAAAAGTCATTTCCTCAGGAGCGCTCTTGCTTCCCAATATCGCTCGGTAGACGACGACCCGCGGAGGGCCCTGCAGCACAGGATGTGGCTGCCATCCAAAACAGCTTGGCTCATGCATAGAGAACAATAGGGATCAGGTGCCAGCCCTAAACGAAACAGGTGCGCGGCAAGGCANCTTTTTCTTTAAGAATATCATCTTTTTAATTCTAATTATAAATCGTATGGATTCAGCGCTACAATATTTTTAAATATTTTCAAGAGAGCACCATAGATTTTATTCATCGGATCTGGTACTTACATAACAGCATCGTGGAAACTTTTCTGAGAGAATTTAAAAAATATGATACATTCTGAAACTGTAAATCATTTAAAAATTTCAACAAGATGAGTAATGTAAAATGGACTTAATGGTTCACACTTTTAGATTATGAGGAAAAAAATAACGATTATTTAAAAAGAGTAACACTTAGTTGAAATATACTTTAAACATCTTTTAGGGGAAAAATCGCATGATTATGGTCACTTCTGACTATCATGAGTAGGCCGTGATCTAAGACACCAAGCGGAATAGAATAAAATAATACTAATATTCTGTAAAGCTACAGAATAAAATAATCATTATTTCGATGATTTACACTTCTAAATACACGATTTATTTTTAAATCTAATGACTTTAAGTTGCATTGAAAAGCAACAAAAAAAATATGAAAAAGGAAATCCGATTTATTTTCATGGATTTAATTGCGATGTCTTACGTAGTTCAGTTTTGTGTATGATGACGCAATGTTGATTAATTAATTTCTGATTTTTTTTACCGCGTACGAAAAATATTTATTCATCTTATACATAAATTATTAAAACAACAACAACAATAACATTTTCTAGAATCAACACGATGTTTGTCTCTCATACGTGAACAGATACATAGGCTCTACAATTTCACTCCCCGGGCCGTATGTGACTAGAAACAAGTTATTTAACCCACTTCTTATTCAAAGATTCAACCCCAATGGGTGGAGATTTAAACCATATCATATGATGAGATATGGAAATATTGTTTTTCATATCTATGTAAAAATATAGCAAAATTTTAATGCATTGTGTATGCATATGATTATGTGCTGTATTGCCATAAGTAATTCTAAACCGGTTTACTTCACATTTGTTGTACATATATTCGAAAACATAACATACTGTGTACTTTAAAACCTCCTCCAGCAACCGATTCATGTGCTGTATTCCAAAGAAAGAGTTTATCATAGCATTTGATTACGATTTTATAATATGAGAGAATTGTTAACTGACAGCTCTAATAAATCAAAAATTAATTTTCTGGCATATTTTATGTATTATTTATCTTGAAAATTCTATTCTTAGATCAAAAGATATTTAGGATGGTCTTTTTCTTTTGATCGCCCTGTGTATCACATCAAATTTTTTTTAAATTGTTTTCTTTATTTCAAATGGCAGAGGTGAATTGACACGTTAAAGAGCAAAAATTTCCTCAGGTGCGTTCTTGCTTCCCAATATCGCTCGGTAGACGACGACCCGCGGAGGGCCCTGCAGCACAGGATGTGGCTGCCATCCAGAACAGCTTGGCTCATGCACAGAGAACAATAGGGATCAGGTGCCAGCCCTAAACGAAACAGGCACGCGGCTAGGCAGTCATGGCCGGTATATAGTCGAAACTGAGCCACCGCTTCGCTGCCAGTCTGGAATGGTGTTCTGTCGAAGATCTCTCTACACTTTGGTTTTTACCCATTCTGACAATTGATGATGGAAATCCCCATTGATTTTTGATCTAATAATCCTTTTTGAAGTTGAGAAGGGGACTGGGCTTTCTGAGAGCCTGGACCACATGAAAATAAAGATTAACTATATGTAGTATTGCTAGATGCCTACTCATGATAGTCAAAATTTATCATTATCAGGCAGTTTTCTCCCGTTTGACCAGTCCATTTCGATTGGCTGTAAGAATCCTTTTCCACTGATCGATATTAAAACTGCACAATATTGATTCAGTTTACGCAGGTACCAACTGTACCAATTTAATACAGGGTACCTTGAGCAGTATTTCTGGAATTAAACTATTATTATTTGGTATTTACTATTAAAACTGCCCCAATAATCATAATGCCAGTAATGCGTATTACTGAAGTTAATTAAACGTTTATAGCTTTGAAGATGTTATGGCGATTTTTTTACTTTTCTGAAATTAGTAAAATAATTTTTGTTACTTTTGCTTTTTAGAAAGCAGCAAGTTTTTTCTCATAATTAGTACCAAGCATGAAACTTAAATGCGCATCATTAGTGTCAACAATAGCTTGGCAATTTTTTACGCTTCCTTTAAGAGAATGAGTAGTATAATAACTATAAATTTGCTCATACTTAATTTTATTACTTCAATTAGTAACTATTACAAAAATTAAGTACCCGACTAACTTTTTTAAGCCAATATTGTAAAAAAAAAACAATTTTAATCAGATGAAACAATAAGCTTTCAAAACTCCTGAGATTAGTTTCTACGTAAAAAAGACCGAAAGTGATGATAAAAATTTTGTATTAGTTTTATATTTACAATAATTATGATTTTTTACTTCATAACTTTTTTTTACTTCATAATTTTTTTCTACTTCATAACTTTTTTTTACTTTATAACTTTTTTCAACTTCAACTTTCAAAGATGAATTTAAATTATTAAGTTTTCTAGAAACACCTTTTTAAAAGCATAATTATAAACAAAATAAATACTTGGTTTCAAATAACTTCAGAAATACTAATATGTGTACGTAATCCAATTCTATGCTACCTCATGTAACAAATAAACAATAATTAAACATTAAATAAAGTGAAATAAACTACTTTTTTAATGAGAACTATAAATCATGGATTTCATAACCAATGAAAAAAATTCAATTTTTTCAAATGTCTCTGCAGAATGATTTAAATGAAATTTTTGAAAGATTTTCATAATCAAGGGCTCAAATTACTGCTTTCACTCACTGTCGAATTTCAATATGCTGGCATAAACGGTTCTGGAGTTATAAGAGACGCACACAAACAGACACAAACTCTTAATTTTATTATTATAGAATATTTTTTTTAATTCTTTTATTTTTCACGTTCCATTAGGTCTAAATATTCAAACTACGAATATTATTATATTTGTTAACAAAAACCTTACAATTAGGTGTAATTAGTATTGTTAACGATTTAATTTTAGTTATTTTTAAAAACTATCACCTCAAACCATGTACGGATGCTTTAATTTGTTTTTATGCTTTAAATCAAACCAGTTAAGTGGCTTGATTCACTTTTCAGAATTTTAATTTTATTTTTCTTTAAGAATATCATCTTTTTAATTCTAATTATAAATCGTATGGATTCAGCGCTACAATATTTTTAAATATTTTCAAGAGAGCACCATAGATTTTATTCATCGGATCTGGTACTTACATAACATCGTGGAAACTTTTCTGAGAGAATTTAAAAAATATGATATATTCTAAAAATGTAAATCATTTAAAAATTTCAACAAGATGAGTAATGTAAAATGGACTTAATGGTTCACACTTTTAGATTATGAGGAAAAAATAACGATTATTTAAAAAGAGTAACACTTAGTTGAAATATACTTTAAACATCTAACTCGATCAAGAGCTTTAAACGTAATTTTTTTTAAATCTTGTATTATTAAAGTTATTTCACTTTCATTTATTAATTCTAGAAAGAATATAACTCTCTTCTTATAACAGATAAACAGACAAAAACAACTTGAGAACTTAATACATGGATGATAGAGATGCAAAGAAACTTTCATTAATTAGATTTTGGTGAAAAGCCCTTACAAAATCAAGTGTTGGATTGTTGTAACTTTTCATTACTTATTCCAAAACACTTTTCGCTTTTAAAAATATACATAGAATTGCATTACTTGATTTCACGCCGGGGGCTAAATTAGAATTTAAAACATTCTTTCGTGAGAAAAGAACTCAGAAATTCATTAAAACCTCAGCAAAAGCTCCCAATTAGCATAAGTTGCATCTGAATAATTCTTCCCTTTCTCAAAAGGGTGAAGAAACCCTTTTCAAAGAAAAGAATTTTGATTTGCCAAAAGGGAAAATCGTAGAAAGTAGGGAATAATGATTCATTGCGTGGGCATCTTTCTAAGTTCTTAAGTGAATGCATTCCGCAAGAAAACAAATTAACGATTTAGAGAATTACAATTAGTTTTTGAAGAATTATCGATAAGCTAATATATAATTCTAAGATGAGTTTTATTATTATTAAAACCAATACATGATTTTACGAAAAATTTAAGAGTTCCTAATGTTAACATGTAATTTTGGAAAATTTCTATTTTATTCAATACTTTGAATTAAAATTTCCTAAATTCAGTATGTCAACAGCATGTCAATGTCTTTTGTAAGAATTTACAGAATTTTAAAAAATCAAGTATGTATTTATGTATGTATATATGTATTTATCAATATGTATTTATTTAATTATACATTTTATTGTGGCAATTTGCTGTTAATTTTTCCTGGGAAAAAATTTGTGTCAAATATACTACCAATATTACAAATTTAATTTTGTCATCTGTTATAGTTTTTTTATATTAAGTAAAAATTTTATTTGTAATAAATAAATATTTTATTTGTAATGATTAAAATTTTATTTGCAATAAATAAAAAATTTATTTGTAATAAATAAAAATTTGATTTGTAATAGATAAAAATTTTATTTGTAATAAATAAAATTTTTATTTGTAATAAATAAAAATTAAGTAGATTTTACAGATATTTTAAGCAATTATGTAAAACAACGTATTTTTTTTATAGTTTCATATCAAGACCGCAAGTCTCTGATAATTGATGTAGCCCTTCACTTGTTATGGAAATAAGGAACAAAATGTGGAAATTTTTAAATTCGGCGCACCAGTATTTATTAGGAAGCTAAGGTATTGTACTTTACTAATATACTAAAATCACAAAATGCATTTTAAGTGTGTTACTAAACACTTAGCCTGAATAACACTTTCAGATTCTGGGAGTTTAAAATTGAAACTTAACTCCGAAATCTTAAGTGGGAAAAAATAAAAGAAAGTTAATGTAAATTCAGGTTTGAAGACAAATTTTAACTGTAAGTTTAAGCGTCCTTTTATATGTCTATTGTGAATTACAAATAATTTATTAGTATATAAAGTAACAAAATATTAATACCTTATTTTACATAAATGATCCACATCTTACTTTTCTATTTTCTTACATATATTTCATTTTTGTAAAAATAAATAAATATAAGTGCCTGGGGTTTGTTACAGACAGAAAAATGGTTTTCCAAGGCTGAGATATTTGCATATTCCATTTATTTTACTGGAGTGCCAAATTCTTCTGTTTGATACTGTCTCCTCGCTAATCGCTTGAATGTTTCCAAATACTTCAAAGCTTGCCCACTTTGTTATATTTTAGTGCTCAAACAACGTAAAAAAATGTTTAAAAAATAAACAAATATATTAGAAAAGGAAGAAAAATGGCTAGGTCCGTCGGGAAAAATTTCCATACATCATTTAACAAACGATTTATTTTTTCGTTTCCTTCTTCTTCAAAAGATAAGCGATAACTGCTATTCGAATTTTATCGTAGTATTGCTAAACTACCCGAGAAATGTGACTTCCGAAACAGTTTTTGAAATCGAGTCATTGCTTACTGCTTATCCCAAAAAAACAACAGACACTGATTGTATTTATGGAAATTTTTCCAATGGCATCCAATGAAAGTTTTGCTTCCAACTATTATTTTTCTTTCAAGAGTGGAGGAAAAAAAATCTTGTTTAGATTTCAAATGATATTCACCGATAATGTATTGTTTTTTCTTTTCTTTGTTGTTTTGGTCGCGCTAAAGTTGAACGCAAGAAAAGTTTTCATTATTTTTTTTCCAGTTTGAAAGCACAAAAAAAAACTAAACCTCAAATCAATCGAAACTGTTTTATAGCTACACAAATAAATAAAAAATCAAGCAAAATTGCTGCGCTGTTTGGTAATGACATTTCTGATAAAAAAAAACATAATTCTGTTTAATAAAACAAAAATAAAGCATTCATTTAATACTTTTTCCGTTTTCATGGTAACGGTTTACCGAAATCTCGGATTTTCCAAACTATAGTTCTTATTACCACACATTTAGCAAATACAGTACTAAAAAGCAAATTTAACCGAAAAAATAGTTTTTATGAAGTTAATACACCTCTCACATTTAGCACTCAAAAATCCGGTGACCTTAAAAACCAGCTCTCCTGGTCTTTCACAAGTACAGCAACTAGTGGTATCCGTTCATCTAATTCTATCCCTGATAAAATTCTGGTGGGGGAGTATTGTGGCGTAGCTACCAGATTGAAGTGGGTGTTACTGCGTGTTCAAATCACGTCCGGGTCACCAATGTGGGGGCGGGGGTACCTTTTGATAGATGAAGGTTGGAATTGTCGGTAACTCCGCCCCCACAGAACTTTCCTAAACGAAATTAAATTAAAACGCAGTTTAATTTAACTTTTATAAACATATTACTAAAATGTTTAGAAGTTTTATTCGATGGAAAATGCATAGAAAATAAATTGTAGTTTATTTATTAAGTCAATTTTTTACTTGTGTTGCAGTCGTAGAATAGATAATATAGAATGTAAATGAATGGTTCAACTCAAGCTCAACAAATTTGAGCAGTTATACTGCGTCTGAATCAACCTGTTTGACTCACACAAAGTAATGAAATTGAAATGCATTGCAAACTTTGTCTAATACAAACATGAAATGGGAAAAGAAATGGAACAAGGAAATTAAAAATAATAAAGACACCATGTGATCTGGAATAATTTTACCATTGAGGGATCTATCTATCTGCAGAAGTATTTTCATAAAATAACAAAATTTGTGTGCAGTTGTTTATAACAAATAAAAAAATTAACACAGAGTTTTAGAAAAAAAGTTGATTGATATTTATGTTATTTTTTTCTGTTTCAAATTGAGTTAAAATATTAGACAAATATTCATCATTTAAAATAAAAAGTAAAATAAAAAGAAGAATCGAACTTGCTAACTTGGTAAAATTAAAAGAAATTCCAAACTTTTGATACTAATAGAATACTACCGAATTAAAAAATCAATGCATAGTATTAATTACAGGATAACTAGAATATGTGCTCATCCCTCCTTTCACATTGCTGTGATGGCTTTTGCATTTTTTTTACAATGTTTTTAGATCCATAATGTATTTGCTGTCTTATTTAGCTTACAGTGTTCATGAATTTATTTCCTGCTACTCTTATTAATAAATGAAAAACAGTTGGCAGATTAATATAATAGTTGATAGCTGCAAATAAAAGTTGTGATTTTTCAAATTTAATCCCATAGTTTTCATAATTATAATAAGTTATGAAAAATAATTTTTGAAAAGAATAAAAAATACAAGATCATGTTTAAAAATAGGAAATATTGATACTTGATTAAAGGTTACTCTTACAATTATTCTACCCACATAGTTTTCATAACATATAAAATATGAAAAAAAAAATTGAAAAGAATAAAAAATACAAGATCAAGTTTAGAAGGAAAATTTTGATGTTTGATCAAAGGTTATACTGTTACAATTTTTTCATGCTAAGAAAAAGATGCAAAAGATAAACTACTATAAGAAACACAGGAGATAGATGGGGCATGGCAAAAATGTGAAATCTTTCTAAAATTCTAATAAAATATTTAGCCTACTTTTGAAGACATTATAATTAACACTGAAAAGGCATTCATCTTTTATTATAAGTAAAAAACTACATGCATTTTTATCAAATTAGAAGTAATATTAAATAAAAGGTACNCTTATACTGTTACAATTTTTTCATGCTAAGAAAAAGATGCAAAAGATAAACTACTATAAGAAACACAGGAGATAGATGGGGCATGGCAAAAATGTGAAGTAAGTAAAAAACTACATGCATTTTTACCAAGTTAGAAGTAATATTAAATAAAAGGTACAGCTTATGTCCCATTCCTACCCTATATTCATTCTGGCCCAGGAATAAAATTAAACGTTTTGCAACGTTAATTAAATGCAAATTAAATGTTTAAACGTTTTGTTTAAGTGTTTAAGCGTATTTTTATATGTTTAAATGTTTAAATGTATTTTTAAATTGTAAACTAATTCTGTCATAATTGTCATAACTAATTCTGTCATTAAATTGTAAACTAGTTCTGTTTTAAATTGTAAACTAATTAGTCATAAAATCCCAATCTCTAAACTTAATTTTATTGAAAAAAACTTTTTTTTCCAATGACGGGCACTTGGAACTATTGTTCATTGGCCACAGAAAGTGCCAGAACTGCTAACTCTCTTTTTGTTACCCAGTGGGCACCTGTGGCGAAGCCACGGCTGTGGAGCAGCGTCGCCCACGTCACACAACCACAACCCGCTTATAGGGCGGGTCGCATTCACACACGAAGGTGAAAGGACACAGAACACAGATAGAGAGAAAGAAACATCCATGCCTTGCCCGGGATTCGAACCCAGGACCTTTCTGATGCAAGGACAGTTCCCTGCCCCCTACACAGGCCGGTCGCCTTAAGAAAAAAACTTTAAAGTAGCAAAATGAACCAAAATTCATTTGTGCCAATGCATCCGCTTAAATTTCTTTAATATTATACTGGATAATTTAAAGAAGTTTGTAATTATTAAGTTTGATATTTAGTTATAAAATTTTGTTAATTTTAGAAAACTAACATTTATTTAATGAAAAAAAAGAGAGAGAGAAAGGAACATGAATTTCCCGTTCTTATCCACGGATTTACCCAAAATGGACTTGCACATGGAAAATGTTATATAAATTATAAATTTATCCTTTTTGTATTGATTTATTGTGCTATATATATATATATATATATTA
>NC_092210.1:40378292-40400034 GCF_043381705.1 Parasteatoda tepidariorum | reverse complement strand
CTATGCTATATATATATATATATATATATATATATTGTAATTTTTTAACTAAAACCAGAACTTCAGCTGAAAAAAATGTACGCTTATGTTATATATTTTTGTTATAAGAACTGAACTTCGTTCCACAGAATCTCTATCAAAATAACCCAATTCTTTAAAGAGAAGGATTAATCATATTCAATCTCTGGTTTTTAAAGATATATTCATGGAATATAGGTAATAGTGCACATCATTTAACTTTCCCAAAAGCTGATGAGTACATTAAAAGTTTAAGAACTTTCTGAAAACTATCATAATTTTTTCGGATTATTTCAATAATAATGTAAACATCAATAAGTCAGTGGGATTTGCTGCATTTACCAAAATTAAATTTGTGACAAATAGTATTTATGTAACTTAACGGGAAATTTTGAGCCCGTAAACAAATTATTTGCTTCTAAATAGTCATTTAATATTTATACAGTACGTCTCTTTGCCAATTCAAATGGAATACAAATGATAGGAGCCCTTTTGAAATGGATCCTCTTTAATATTGAAATATTTAAGGCAGAGTTAATGAGTGAAATTTTAATATTTACAGTACTATTTTGCAATGAGCTGTGGAATAAAATATTCAATATCGTCTTTAATCAAACTGCTTTGAAGCCTACACAGATTGAACTAAGGCAGTTCAGAATGGGATATAGTTCGGTAAATATTTTTAAAAAATATACAGTTTTATTATGGAGATATGAATGATTTTTGATTTATTTCAAGAATCATTTTATTCTAAATATTATTTTTATAAATAGATTTTAAACAATGATATTTTGCAAATTATGTTTCGTTGAAGACGTAGAAGGGGAAACATGTACGCATTTTAAATAGGGACACGTCTTATAACTCATTTTACTTATGCTCAAATATGACGTTAGGGAATGAGTTGGCTGAACTTATACAGCTCCCATCTTCTACTAAAGTATAAGCTCAGTAGCTGCTGTTACATCTTCAGATGAGCTGTACTTTTCATTATGCTTTTTAAAATGGTAAATAAACTTTCAGATCTTTATTAGAACTTAAAACAAACGTGCTATTATTAAACTTATCTTTTTGAGATGGTATGCGCAAAGAAGCGCTTTCTTTCTTCCAGTAATGACAACTTGATTTTGCAAATAACTTGCACCGCACTCGTTCAGGTAGCTGCAAAGTCGTAATATATCGAAGGGGTAGATTTTCCAACAACATATGGGGCACATATTCCAACTCGTGAAAAAACGTGGCCTGACCAAAGTCATCTAGTTCGTTGCTACAAAATTATTTCTCATACTCAATTTCAATTCTAATTTCCAATTATGATGCCACAAAACTATCCAACAACAATTTACACACATATTTTTGGAAAATTTATTAATGCATAAAAAATTTTGAAAAATCAATTAATATTTCCCCTACCGAAAATGACTCCTTAAATTTTTCGAACAAATTTTTATACATGCTAAGGAACAAAAAATTTACTTTTTAGTTTATATAACAAGAAATATATTACGTTTTTATTTAGTTTTTTTTAAAGTTATTAGAAGATTTTCATGATAATTTGATAGACCTCCCCCACCATTTTTTATTATTCTAATGAACACAAGAAAGACCATTTTGTATCCTTTCTCTTTGGATATTTAGTTTATTCTTAACATAGAGGGTAGTATAATGGAACGTTGACCAGTTTTTTTCTTGTTTTTTTCTGTAAAATATAAATTGCCTTTAATTTGCCTATACTGCTTAAAATATAAATTGCCCTTAAGTGAAGTTACATAAAATAGTTAAAAATTTTTGAAATATTGCAGTATCCTTACATCAAAAAATAAGATTAAAAAGTGCATTTTTGAAGAAACATAATTGTAAAACTATGTGAACCTAATGAAATAAAAAAGATATTAAAATGATATAAAAAAGATATAAAAACGATATTATATGTTATGATGCCATAACATATAATAAAAAACTTAGAAATAAATTCTTACAACTGTCTTACCAAGAAGAAAATAATAATCTTTAGTACTAAGTTTAAAAATTTATTCCTAATTTCAAATGTAAATACAGAGCTAAGAAATAGATAACTAGATTGAGTTTGAGAGAAATAATGAGATCTTTTATTATTTGTTGAAACAAAAACCAGTTTATAAACGTAATTAGAAGGAATGGAGGAATTTGATCTAGAACTAATATGAGCTGGAACTTAAATTTTACAATCTTATCAGTTCGGAAAACCTTTTAGGTTTGTAATAAATAAATATTTTCCGAAATAATGGATGTTAAATCTTCATTACTAATAACATCTCCACAAAAGTAAGGTACTACAGCAATACCATTGATCATTTACCTTCAAAGAAAACTTTTAAATGCACATAAATAAATAAATTTCAATTCCATTCCACGTGGGTACGTATTAGACAGATGCGAAGTTAAAATACAATCCATATGTAAGGAAGGCATCGGGCCGAAAAATCAATTGTATAGAAATCAATAGCTATATCTCATTGTTAAAATACGGAAACGTACGCAATTGATTTACCATTTACCTTTGATCAGAGCCCTGGAAGAAAAATGGATGGCAGGAGTATGGGTTTCCCGAAACCTTCGTAAAGCTTTCTTTTTATTCCTTTAAGTCTTGCTCCATTTCGTTTTTCCTCTGCTAAGAGCCTTTCAGTAATCGTATTTGCAATTTATTTCCGAAACGCCCATTCGAAGTCCAAAGACTTTTTTGTTTCTTTTTCTATCTTTGCATCACTCTCAGCTATTATTTCTACAAGAAGATCTCCTTCCTCTTGGATTGTTGTAACTATTTTGTGCGATTGGCGAAAACATTAGTTAGCTATTTGGCGATGAACTCTTGTTGACGGAAAAAGAAGAACATGGGACCCATAATAAAGAGGAAAAAAAAACATTTCTTAGCCTAGAGTCGTATTGTTTTTTTTACGTACGGTTTTTTTCTTTCAGATTACATAATTCAGTCCTTTTCAAAGAAATAACAAAAAAAATGTGTACGTTGAATAAAATGAAAAGAGTTGGAGAATGTTTGGACAAGTAATTTTATTTTGGCTTGTAACAACAAAAGTCATATAAAAATACTATTACAGTGTATGTCCGTATTTATCGTGAAGTTCCTGAATAACAATCGCTTTGCAATTCTATCTTTTTTAACCTTGTGATAACTCATTGTGATTTTATTATGACCTCATCAGTGTATTGGCTATTTTATAAATTTGTACCAATCTTCATTTGTATTCAAGAAAAAGTTTGAAAGTAATTTTTTTTTCTATAACTTTTCTGGAAACGAGTAAATATAATGATTATTTTTTTAACCAGAAAACCCTGAATAGAAACAAGTCGACTGTATGAGAAAACTCTTGTTTGTCATTTGCTAAGATTAACGGTTTCAATTTAATTTAATTTACTTTCCACAGAAACGGATTATAGCCCAAATATCACCATCCTACACATTCATGGCACCTATTACACAACCTTCCTTTTTTTAAATTATTTGTTGCATATTCCTGTGCATCTTCATACCATTAGATTTAACATAATCTGAGTAAGAATTCTAACTCTCTGAAAGTAAGATTAACTTTGCATACAGTATGACTTAAAATGTAATATTCAGAATTTACTATTATTTTCCATGGATTAGTAGATAACTTCAAATGTTTCCATTAGTTCTTGTGAGTTTCCACTAATTGATTTTATAGAGACACACTATGAAAGAGTATCATTAGAGGAAACACGTGGTTTCATTCGGTGACGATGTTACTCACAAGTTGCAAAATTATTAAAATTTATTTTACTTTTGATAACCTAACATAGGAAATCTAGGATAATGAACTCCTAGTAGTGTATCTACCACTACATAAATATAATTGCAATTCACTAGTATATAAGACATGCTAACTCGATTCCATGTTGGGGTACCTTTTCATAGATGAATGTTGACATTGTCAGTATCGACTCTCCCCACATTGGTGACCTTCGGACGTGATGTGAACATTCCTACCTTTAAAGAAACTCCCATTTAGATATGAACACGCCGACTTCGATTGAAGGTCCACATTGAATAGTTCACTTGTTACTTGTGACAGCGACATTGTCTTCCTCCCGCTGTTGCTTCTTAGACTCGATCACGTGCAACGCATACACTCGACTGTGGAAGGCAACACAGGAGCAACCACGACTATGAACTTAATACAGCTCTCACGATCAGCACTTAAAAAGTTCCGCTGATCTTAATGCATCTCTCCTAGCTTCTCACAAGACAGCAATGAATCAACTAGTGGTATCCGTTCATTTAATTCTATCACAGATATAATTCTTTTGGGGGAGTACTGTAGTGTATCTACCACTGCAAAAAAATTCCAATTCACTAGTATATAAGGCATGTTAATTCGATTCTATGGTGGGGTACATTTTCATAGATGACATTGTCGATAACTACTATCCCCCCAAAGAACATACTACAAAATTAATTTTTGATTTATTACAGCTGTATGCTGACAAATAATTTTTAAAATGCAAATTCTATGGAAAATTATTTTTCTGGGATGTAGCGTGCAAGCCGGTGTTTAGAGGGAATTTTATAGTTGATTCTCCCGTGTCTTTAACGCATATGTACAGTGTGCAAAATTTCACGAACTAAGTGTCAATTTTAATGGTTTCTGGGGGTGCTAATTACTTAGTGATAACTATTAATTATGTTACGAAATCACATACAAAAACATACTTTTTCTGAATAAATATATTTTTTTTACACACTTAGAATTCTGACACTTAAAATACGGGGAAGTAGCCGCAATTTAAAATTTTGGTCCTAAAAGTTTAGGCAAGAGAGCGGATGAAAGCTTGGCTCCTTTAATGTTAATTTCACTTTTTGCATTTTCGGTCATATATTTAAAACTAATTCCGCAATAATAAAAAATCACTTTTTTACCCTCCGAGGAAAATCATTTACCTAAAGATGATTTCATGCGAGAAACAATTTTTTGCAATTATTTATTATTTTTATTATTTTATTTATTAATGAACGAAAAAATTTGAATTATGAGTAATAATTTTTATACCTTTTTTTTGTATTGTAAAATCTAAAGTTTCAATTGCTTTTTATTAAGTAGAAGCCGATAAAAATTATAATTAATTATTTTTAGAAAAATTGTTTGGTGACAATGAAATTTTTATAAAAATTATCGTTATATTTTCCTGAACCAAATTCTTGTGACATCAACAATGATTATCTGAAATAGCGTTGATGTTTTTTAAGTCACTGCAAAGAGTAAGAATGCCAGACGTTTAGAGATGTCGAATGCGTAGCAATATGTTTAATCGTCTTAAAATATCTCTGTATATGATTTATCGTCTTAACGTTACAATTTTAAAATTGAATAACCTGCCCATGTGTGATTTCCAAAATTATACAGCAAATTATTTTATTATATTTTGACATTTTCAAAAGTCTCTTTCTTTTCCCATAATATACCAATATATTTTATTTTATTCGTTTTAGTACTTGAAATTTTTCCTCAAATTAACACTCGTTCTAAATAATTGTCTAGTTTTTTTAATCAAGTCTCAGAACTATAGCAAATTAGCTGAGATGAATTTAAGGACATTTTGTTGTATTAAGATTACTCGGAGCAAAGTGTTTAACTGATTGCATTAATTAAGCTCCCTATTTTTTTTCATCATTTTTCTGGAAATCATTTATTTATGAACAAACAAGTTATTTATTTATTTATTTACTTCGTTGTTTCTTATTTGTTTGATTTTGGATAAAGTAAATACATTTAGAGCAAATAAAAAAACTACGACTGTTTGCTTTGTTTTTTGAATGCAGAAATTTACTCATTCTATTTTCACATTCAATTTATATTCAATCGCTAACTTTAAGAAAGCTGTTCTTTCAAAAAACGATGAAGATGAAAAAAGTTGTTGAAATTATTTTTCAACTTCAGCACAATTCACAATATATTATCGTAGTATAATTTGTTATCAGGAAAATGCCTTATTTTGTGAAACAGCAAATACTAAAAATGGAAAATTGTGAAAAGATACCACAACCGTGCTATTTCTAGAATTATCCTCTCAATATATGAATTTAGGTTTTTTCTGCTAAATCAAAACATCTCAAGAAATGTTTTCGATTACTAATAACTTCTATTTATTTATTTAAGCTTATTTCATTAATACGTTGATAGCTGCATCAAGCATAAGTATATGCCTTTGAAGTCCTATTTACTATTTTATGGATACATTAAATCATATACCTTGAATAATTTCAAGGAAATAAGAAGCAAATAATAGGTGTAAAAATAAACTCCATCAAAGTACGTACGTTTAGAAAGTAATCAATATTTGATTATAATGCATCATATTATAAATGACTTGCTACAAACAAATACAACTTAAAGTAAACACTTAAATATGCCAAATCTAACATCTACTTTTTATTCACATTTCACAACGACCAAAAAGGATTCCGAAATGATTTAAATTTACATTTTGGAGAGAATTTAAATAAAATTACTCATTTCTAAAGCTGAAATGTCCTCGAAGACTTATTTGATTTTTAGAATATTTGCAGAATAAATAACAAGTACAAAAGTAGTTTCTTGTTACAAAAACATTCATCTTCACTTTATTTAATTTACGGAGATAGTCTGTTTAACTATGTAATTCAATTCCAATTAGCATTTATATCAATGCTTTTAACTTTATTACTTTCTACCTAATGATTAAAATAGTTTTTGAAACCTTTTTGACAAAAAGATGTTTTCATTTGATTTAAATTCGTTTGAGTTATTGAAACGTAAAATCTGCTTAAAGATATTAGTTTCTTAATAATTCCTACTTGAATAAATATTTAAAATTAAACGCTTTTGCAAATAGTTGTTTTAATTTAGGATATTAGACTAGATTAGTAATTTTTATTCTATATTTACTTAAATGAGAAGAAAAGTTTTATGCGTATAATGTGAATATAAATAAAGTAATTAGGAGCTTAATGATAATTACAAAAAATTGTGTTATATAGGATACTTTTCACATTGCGCAGGAAAAATGACTGATTTATCATCATTAAAAGTTGATTTCTTTATTTAATAAGCCTCGTTCAATGCATTCTTAAGGCATCTATACCAATGTGCGGTTAGGCGTAGAATATAACTGAATTAGGCCTGGCCAAATATTCTGAGAAGAGCTCCAACAAATTAAAAAAAAAGTATCATTTTTTTCGAATTTCTAAACATACTAAAAAATGTGAAAGATGTTATTATATTTTGAGGCTCATTATGAAATTTTGCACTAAGAGCGTCTTTTGTGATAGTTTTACTTGGAATTGGAGTATCAACAACAATTATCAAAAATATAGCAAAGAACAATGTTGGTTGGTTGGTGTCGTATCCTCTATTGAATCATATCCCATGGTGTATTTGAATAGTCTTTGCCATCTCTATGGCATTAAATGAATATAAATAGTAAAGAACAATGTGAAAATAGCATTAGAAAATAACTATATTGAAAAACTTGAGCTATTTTGAACTATATTGATATCTCAAAATTCATTTAACTTTTGCGATATTTTCCTTTGATGGATTCTCAACATGTCTGCCACTATTATTTGCCGCAAAAGTTAGTCTTGATCTTGATGAAAGATATAGAAGACTTACTATTTTACTGTACAGGAAATTTATGTTTCTGTTAATGTTTTCAGTTTAACATAAGTGAAACTTCTCCTGATAGAACAAAATCATTGATTATTAATTAAATATTGCAAAATACACGACCAGCAAGTTTAGTTATCAACCAGCTGTCGAGTAACTAAAAGAAGAAGAAAGTAGAAAATTTACCTTATCAATTAATAGCAGAAAAGTTTGAATAACTTCATACAAACGATGTACAGTATAGCAGGACTTCATATACAAGGATACATTACGGATACCACAGGGCTTCCTAACGCATTCTGGAAGACAAAAACTCTCACGCGATTAATCTTTATTTCAGAAAGCTGAAACGCTGAATTTAATCTGTCTATGCTAACAGTTTGCTTGCGGGACTTGAATTTTGAAGTGCTTTGGAAACCTAGATAGTACTAGATATGGCCAATTGTATGGAGGAACAAGAGAGCTCTTTTTTTTGTCCTGTCGAAGAAAACATGAGTCAAGTTATTAAATTCTTATTGTACACAAATTTTTTCCCCTGGAATGTTGTGTGATAGGTTACGAAGAATTAACTCTACGTTGCAATGCTGCAATGAAATCGCTAGTAGCTAAATTTTTAGAGTTAGAAAAAATTCTGCAGGCAAATTTAAAGGTATACCATATTCCATCTCAGCAACAAAACATGATAAGGGTTCTTCTAGCTCTAATGTCTGTTGAAGGAGCATGAAATGCACTTTTTATTAGACTATGTAATCTCTTAACCAATTCATTCGATTTGTTATTCCAATGCGTTTAAAGTAAATGCTATAAGTTCTTTATTGCTTTTATTAGTGGATATATCTACATCTTTATTGAATCTGTAAAAACGAATTCTGTAAAGACACTTTTGTTGTGAAGACACACGTCAAAATATGCACCATCGCCTTTTTATATATTATTCTATTATCTGCTGTGCTTTAGCATAATTTTTGTTCCCCTTAATTTTGGCATCCGATATTCCTGCGAGATTTTATTTACTAGTTACGATATCGTACGAAGAATTTGCTTTTAAGTAAATTGTTGTTTAAAACTTCCATAATGCAAAATTAATCAAATCTTTCAACTTCTTAATATTAATTAGATCACCATTTACCTGAGTCTGATTTAGTTCTTTGATTTAATTATTCTTCATTTTCATGAAACTATTGATCTGTCTTTACGTTTTGGCGCCTATAACCTGTTTGGCGCAGTGGTTTCTGGACAAACAAAACACAGAATCTTTGACAAACAGAACATTTAACGCAACACAAAATATACATAAAAACATACACAGAGTTAGTTTTAGGTTTGTCTTTTTAAGGTATTACTTTTTTCTTTATATAGATTATTCTTACGGCATTTATTTTTACTACACGTTTCTTAACTAAAACGCTTCCACTCAAAATATTTTGCAAGTTGAGTAAAGATGTTGATAATCATTTTTACGTCAATCGTTTACTCTAATCGTTTTACTGGTGTGGTATAGCCTTGCTGATTTTAAGGAAGTTTCTGAAGATGACGATTTTGATTTTTTTCAGAAGCATAAATTTTTCAACAAGTTTTCTCGACTTGGGGAAAAGAACATTCACATCTGAATGAGTTATACCAGGTTCGAATCCCAGCGGTGCCTAGTAGGTATGAAATCTGTTCCCAGCTGGCACCAAATGCAATGCTGACGTAAACTATCTTCAGTTTCAAATGGATCAGGATTTATAATCCCTTTGCTGTCGGGCTAACCGTGAGAGGTATTCGTAGTCATTCGTAGAGGTATTCCTAAATCAAATTTCGGAACTATAGCAATTAGCTGAGAAGAATGTAAGAACATTTTGCTGTATTAAGATTTCTCGGAGCAAAACGTTTAACTGATTGTATTAATTAAGCTCACTATTCTTTTCCTTCATTTTTCAGGAAATCATTTATTTATGAACAAACATGTTATTCATTTATTTACTTACTTCATTGTTTCTTTTTTGCTTGATTTTGGATAAAGTAAATACATTTAGAGCAAATCAGAAAAACTATGATTGTTTGTTTTGTTTTTTAAATGAGCATATTTAAACCATAATTCTATGTTCACATTCAATTTATATTCATCAGCTGACTTTAGGAAAGCTGCTCTTTTAAAAAAAGTTATTAAAATTATTTTTCAACTTTAGCACAATTCACAATATATTATCGTTACATAATTTGTTATCAGGAAAATGCCTTATTTTGTGAAGTAACAAATACTAAAAATGGAAAATTGTAAGAAGATGCCATGGCCGTGCTATTTATAGAATCATATTCTCAATATATAAATTTAGGTTTTTTCTGCTAAAACAAAGCATCTCAAGAAATATTTTCGATTACTAATAACTTCCATTTATTTATTTAAGCTTATTTCATTAATATGTTGATAGCTGCATCAAGCATAAGTATATGCCTTTGAAGTCCTATTTACTATTTTATGGATACATTAAATCATATACCTTGAATAATTTCAAGGAAATAAGAAGCAAATAATAGGTGTAAAAATAAACTCCATCAAAGTACGTACGTTTATAAAGTAAGCAATATTTGATTATAATGCATCATATTATGAATGATTTGCTACAAGCAAATACAACTTAAAGTAAACACTTAAATATGCCAAATCTAACATCTACTTTTTATTCACATTTCACAACGACCAAAAAGGATTCCGAAATGATTTAAATTTACATATAGGAGAGAATTTAAATAAAATTACTCATTTCTAAAGCAGAAATGTCCTCGAAGACTTATTTGATTTTTAGAATATTTGCAGAATAAATAACAAGTACAAAAGTAGTTACTTATTACAAAAACATTTATCTTCACTTTATTTAATTTACGGAGATAGTCTGTTTAACTAATTCAAATCCAATTAGCATTTATATCAATGCTTTTAACTTTATTACTTTCTGCCAAATGATTCATATACTTTTTGAAACTTTTTTGACAAAAAGATTTTTTTCATTTAATTTAAACTCGTTTGAGTTATTGAAACGTAAAATCTGCTTAAAGATATTAGTTTCTTAATAATTCCTACTTGAATAAATATTTAAAATTAAACGCTTATGCAAATAGTTGTTTTAATTTAGGATATATGACTAGATTAACAATTTTTATTCCATATTTACTTAAATGAGAAGAAAAGTTTTATGCATATAATGTGAATATAAATAAAGTAATTAGGAGCTTAAGGATAATTACAAAAAATTGTGTTATATTGGATACTTTTCACATTGCGCACGAAAATTGACTGATTTATCATCATTAAAAGTTGGTTTGTTTATTTAATAAGCCGCGTTCAAGACATTCTTAAAGCATCTATACCAATGTGCGGTTAGACGTAGAATATAACTGAATTAGGCCTGGCCTAATATTCTGGAAAGAGCGCCAAAGGAAAAAAAAAGTTTCCTTTTTTTTGAATTTCTAAACATACTTAAAAATGTGAGAGATGTTATTATATTTTGAAGCTCATTATGAGATTTTGCACTAATAGCGTCTTTTGTGATAGTTTTACGTGAAATTGGAGTATTAAAAACAATTATCAAAAAATTGGGAAAATGTTTAAGGAAAGAACAATGTAACAATAGTATTAGAAAATAACTATATTGGCAAACTTGAGCTATAATAAAGACTATATTTAAACTATATTGATATCCTAAAATTCGTTTAGCTTTTGTGATATTTTCCTTTGATGGATTCTCAACATGTCTGCAACTATTATTTGCCGCAGAAGTTAGTCTTGATCTTAATGACAAATATAGAAGACTTACTATTTTACTGTATAGGAAATTTATGTTTCTGTTAATGTTTCTAGTTTAACATAAATGAAATCTCTCTTGATAGAACAAAACCATTTACAAATTAAATATTGCAAAATTCACGATCAGCGTGTTTATTTATCAACCAGATGTCGAATAACTAAAAGAAGAAGAAAGTAGAAAATTAACATTTTCAATTAATACCGGAAAAGTTTGAATAACTTCATACAAAGGATGTACAATATAGCAGGGCTTCATATACAAGAGTATAGTACAGATACCACAGGGCTTCCTAACGCAATCTGGAAGGCAGAAATTCTCACGTGATTAATCTTTATTTCAGAAAGCTGAAAAGCTGAATTTAATCTGTCGATGCTAACAGTTTGCTGGCGGGAATTTTGAAGTGCTTTGGAAACCTAGATAGTACTAGATATGGCCAATTGCAAGGATGATCAAGAGATCTCTTTTTTTTGTCCCGTCGAAGAAAACATGAGTCAAGTTATTAAATTCTTAGTGTACACAAAAATATTGTGTGGCAGGTCACGAAGAAATAACTCCACGTTGCAATGCTGTAATAAAATCGCTAGGAACTAAATTTGAGTTAGAAAAAATTCTGCAGTCAAACTTATAGGTATACCAAGTACCATCTCAGCAGCAGAACATGATAAAGGTTCTTTTAGCTCTAATGCCCATTAATATTTAAAGCAAACCTAAACTTGACCTATCTGTTGAAGGAGCACGAAATGCATTTTTTATTAACCTATGTAATATCTTAACCAATTCATTCGATTTGTTATCCCAATGCGTTTAAAGTAAATGCTATAAGTTCCTTATTGCTTTTATTAGTGGATATAGCTACATCTTTATTGAATCTATAAAAACGAATTCTTGTAAAGACACTTTTGTTGCGAAGATGCACATTGAAATATTTATCATCGCCTTTTTATATATTATACTAGCTATGATCTGTTGTGCTTTAGCATCATTTTTGTTCCCCCTTTATTTTGGCATCCGATGTTTCTGCGAGATTTTATTTACTAGTTACGATATCGTACAAAGATTTTTGCTTTTAAGTAAATTGTTGTGTAAAACTTCCATAATGCAAAATTAATCTAATCTTTCAACTTCTCAATATTAATTAGATCACAATATACCTGAGTCAGATTTATTTCTTTGATTTAATTATTCTTCAGTTTCATGAAACTATTGATCCGTCTTTACGTTTTGGCGCCTATAACCTGTTTGGCGCAGTGATTTATGGACAAACAAAACACAGAATCTTTGACAAACAGAACATTTAATGCAACACAAAATATACATTAAAACATAAACAGAGTTGATTTTAGGTTTTTCGACATTTGTTTTTACTATACGTTTCTCAACTAAAACGTTTCCACTCAAAATATTTTACTAGTAAAGAAGACATTAATAATTATTTTTAAGTCAATCGTTTACTCTAATTGTTTCACTGGTGTGGCATAGCCTTGCTGTTTTTAAAGAAGTTTCTGAAGTTGACGATTTTGATTTTTTTCAGAAGCATACTTTTTTTTAACAAGTCTTCTCGGCTTGGAGAAGAGAACATTCACCTCTGAATGAGTTATACCAAGTTCAAATCCCAGCGGTGTCTGGTAGATATGAAATCTGTTCCCAGCTGGCACCAAACGCAATGCTGACTTAAACTATCCTCAGTTTCAAATGGATCAGATTTTGGAATCCACTTGCTGTCTGGCTAACCATGAGAGGCATTCGTAGTTTTCCTCTTCGTGTAAAGCAAATGCAAATTTCCATTGAAATGTACTCCACCAAGTCTAGTTTGTCTCAATGCTTGATTCAGGTGTTCCCTTGTATTCTGGATTAGGATCAAAATTACAAAGGTACACAATCGAACATTGTTAGTCGAATTGGGACGACGTCGGCTGTTTAACACGGATTATGAAACATAATGGAATAAGTCTTCACATGCCACTGTTAATATCCACCATGTCTTACTGAGGCAGGTGTACCGGGAATTGGCAGTCTGTTTGTTTAACTCCTATTACTTTCTAAGCTACACTGATAGAATATATTTAAAGAGAATATTACTTTATAAATACATATTAGAATTTCTCTCCATCTTTGGAACTGAACGGACAATTTGTCAATTTCGCTCCATTAACGAAATCGACAATACATCAACGTGGGGAACCAGTATTTTGGATGTAAACATCCATCGCAATATTTCAAACAGCTTTCATAAATGTGTCTATCTCAGCATTTACAATTTAAAGATAGCCTGAACATTTATATAAAAAATAAAAAACATTAAGAAAACATTTGCCACTAAAAGATTGTCTTAACAGTTCTGTAAAAATCGTCATCAAATAATCCTATTAGCTAACTTTGTAAGAGAGTTACAGATACATAGCTGAAAAACAGATCATCCTACGGGGCGAAAAAAAAGTAAATAAGTAATAAATCGGTACTAATCAACACTACGAAATCTTGTACAAAACTGAAAGCCATATACCTATAAATAATTGGGAAATATAAATTCCATTTCTTGTTTCATTTCCTGATGACTTTACGTTATCATGTTGAGCAAAACATGTTTTCAAAAGTTCAACCGCAAAAATAAAGATTAATTGTATTCAGTATCATTTAGCCAAATGCTATTGCTCTAAGTCAACTCCTGGTTGTCAAACATTACAAAAATCAACAATTTTCTCAAGTACTAATTTCTTTCAGTGGGTCGTAAAACCCAATTTCATCAGTACCTATACTAGGTATCTTGGAACCAATATTATTATATTTAGTATTTATTTAAAAACAACAATCTACATAATACCAGTAGTAGTGATTACTAAAATTAATTAAGCATGAATGGCAGTATTAATAATAATAATGTAAGTTTTTACGAATCTTCTCATTGAATAAGAACTTTTTCTCTAGTTATTTAGCTTAGTGTATAACTTTTTTTTATTTCAATTTGCACAAATCAAAAAAAAATTTATAAAGCATCATAAGCGTCAATAATAAGGCAATTTACAGTTCCCATGTTTGAATAACTTTTCACAATTAATTTAGTTTTTCTAATAAAAAGAACTTTGTATTTCAATTCATACCTATTACCAAAATAAATAATTTATAGTTCTTGAAAATAATTAGTAACTCACGAATATTTTTTTAAAATCATTTTTAGTGAACAAAGTAATATTGGTACTTATTTCTAAGCTCGTTAAAAATCGCCATACTATTATTGACTCCAGTGATGCTTAACTAAATGTGTTATTAAATACTACTGGTATTCCCTTAACAAGTACTATGACTTTGAGAACTAATTATATTAATATAGGTGCCGAGATCCCATACAGGTACTGTGGTAATAGCTTCTTTACCATCCTCCGAAATGAATATGCACCCTTATATCACCATACTGCACATTCATGACTCCTAATATACTACCTTTATTTCTTTATTGTTTTTATTTATATTCTGGAACGGCTTGTTACTTTAAATTTACCATATTACGAAAAATTCAACTCACCAAAGAAAGATTAATTATACATTTAGCATCATTTAATACACCATTCATTCATCATCATTATTCATAATACATTCAAAATTTACCACTATTTTCCCATGATTTATTAGATAACTTCAAATTGATTTAATTAGTTCCTATATCTTGTCCTACTCCTGTTGAATTTCCATTATATAAGTTTTTAGAAATATGCTCTAAAAGCATAAGTATTAATGTAAAAAACAATAGATATCACATACCTTTTTAAATACAGATATCTTGACGTCATCGTTATATGTTCCGAAATTGTTAGCATTGATTCCACTTCTGATAACCTTACTTAGAAAAACAAAGATACATATTTCACGAAAACCTGCAAGAAAACTAATTTTTGATCGATTAAAGCTGAAGGCTAGAAAATCACTCATGTTGTAATATATTTATCAAATCCTATGATAAACTCTTTCTTTGGGATATATCACTCGAACCGGTCATCGGAGGGAGTTTTGAAGTAGACATTTATGTCCACCGTGTTTCCGAACGTATATGCACCAAATTAAGACCGGATCGGTCCTTCCGATTTTGTACATTCACACAAACGTATAAACATTCTGCATTATTTATATAGATATTATAAGTCCAAAAAAAAAGTATATAAGCTCACATTGAATACAAATACTTACTTTGTGGATTTATATTTCCTTATTTTAAATATTGATTCTACTCTGCTATACGAAATTTGGAATTATATAGTAAATAATTTTAATGCATAACACGGTGGAATTTTATAAACTGATCTCCTTTTAGCGCAAAATTCAATTTGTCCCCATGAAATAATTTTATCTTTGGGCTTGTAAATAAAATGACACAAATTAGTGCAAGAAACACTAATAAACAGATTTGATTACTCTTTGTATTAATCGTATAATAATCGTATCATCGTAAAATTCATAAAATAACAATTAGTGCATATTAATATCGCCCTCTCTCAAAAAAAATTGATTTCGACTGAAAATTTTAATATCGGTACATAGAACTGCGACATTTTACAAAGTTTCTCTGATTTTAACTTTAACCACAATATCGTATAATTAAGTTTAAGAATAAAAATTGCATTATAATGTGATTTAACTGCAATAAGGTTGGTACTAATTCGAACTCTGTTATGAAATGAAACAAAATTTCTTACACAGTCTGTAGTTCAATCTTTTAGCTCCATAGTTGAATATAGAGTTTAATGACATTAAGAGTGGAAATTGTTATAGCTCAGCATGAACGATATTATCTACACAATGGAACTAAATCGTGCTGTGTTATAAACTAAGTATGAAGCAAAAATAAAAGGTGAAATTAAAAAAAAAAGTGTGGTTTTACTCTTATTTACTTGAAAACTTTACCTTCATGAAAGATTTGATTCCATGAAAAAAAAATAATAGACCCACCAAAACACCAAATATAGAGAATCGCAACGCCATATAAAGAAAAGATTCTTTAATATAAAGAAAAGATTTTACACATATATATTTATATATATATATATACAACAAAATAAATAAAAGCAAAAAAACACGAAGAAAAATAAGAAAAACAATAAGTTCATACTATTGTATTAATATATTTTTCTTTGGCTAGATTGATACAATATCAGAAAGCACTCTTTTTTGCGGATATAATCGTGTGGGCTGATAAAAAGATTATATCTTTTATTTTCCAAATTTTTTAAAAAATTTTATCCTTTTTTGCCCCCTTTTTTTCATACGTCTGTAATTTTCCTTTGTTTTATCTTCATTTTGAACATATATATGTATATATATATATTAAAAAAAAATCTGATACTATAACTTTCAATCTAAACAGAGTCAAAGAATCAAACAATTTTTGACGCCATTTTAACAACAAAAAAAGTTAAAAGTGAAATTTAATTTTAGTACAAAAAGAAACAACTCGTCCTGTCGAGACTATAAATTTACTAGATAACAAATGAAATTTTTTCTACACAAAAGGAAAATATATTTCACACCTCAGTCCTAACGGTCTGGGCGTCTGTAAAGAGCTCTCGTGAGATGTTTTTCATGGAAACTTCTAGAACAAACGTAATGGCCCCCATGTCCCAACAATAAAGGTTACTGCTGTGCCGCCTGAATAGCCTCGTTGAGAGTAATTTTTTTTTATCTAAGATACTTCTTTGTGTGCAGAGAAAACAAATGAGTAGCAGTTTTTTTCGTGTAGTGCATTTCTCAGGTACAAAATGTATAGTGCCAATTAATTTTGTTGGGAATTTATCGCCCTAGCTCGGCAAGTAATACATAAACTTTCTTTTCTTAAGCCTTAATTTTCCAAAATTAATAAAGCCTTTCTGCATCCTTATTTTATTTCTTGTACAGTACGCAAAACTTAATAAACAACTTAAATTTATTTTTATTTAACTAACAGCCGTGTTTTCTTGTAATGGAACTTATAGGTTTGAGGACATTAACCTTCAGTGTGTTAATTACAATAACTAACATAAGCAGATACGAAAACAGGTATAGAAAACGTTATTTCTCGGAAACAATATTTTTTTTAAGGATTTGTATTCAAAGTAAGCGGGGTGTATGCGGAAAATATGGTTCCGGTTCCAATAGTTTAAGCAAACAAAGAAGTAAAAAGTTTAGGTAGCTTAATGTTAATTTCATTTTTCGCGTATTTCCTCATCTCTCTTGAAAATCGTATTCTAAATTTTTTATTTTTCACGAACTATTTGTCCGATTATTTTATTTTGTACTTTCAAAATTAAGTATTATTTATTAATTCGCTTTAGTAGCTCACAAGGTATGGTGAAATATACGAAAAAGAAAATAAATGTTAAAAAGCTTAAACTTTCGATCGCTGCCGCCCAAACTATTATTACCATATTTTCTAGATTGTGGCTATCCCGTATTTTAAATGTCAAGATTCAAAAAACGGTCCAAAAAAATTTTTATTCAGAAAAAGTACTTCAATAATAAGTATTTTCTAAGTTAAGCCTTCAAACAATAGAAGTGAGCCTTAAAATGTGAAAATCAGAGTAATATATCTATGAATTCGTTTATTCGTATTATTAGTATTCGTTTTATTTCGCAATTTACTCATATTTTATCCATAATGTAAACATTATACATTTTTCTTAAGTAGTATAGAAACGGGATTGCAAAGTAATGACAATTCGGTTTTTTTATAATAGTGATTAAACAGCCGACCCAACTTTGAGTTTGCGACTACCAATGTTCAACTCAATAGCCTTGTGATTTTGAATCCAATTCAGAAGACAAGGAAACAACAGGATCAATCAAGTATTGGGGCAAATTTACCTACGTGGGCGACTTTTTGAGCAAACAAGCTCCACATTTGCATTACACGGAGAAAAAAAAACACGAAAAACCTCTCACCGTTGACCTGAAGACAAAAGAACTCTAACCCATGATTCGTCTGCCACTGTGGATATTTCACGTCAGCACTACGTTCGTTGCGAGCCGTATGCGGAATTCGTATCGACTAGGCGTCGCTGGAAGTGGAACCCTGGTTGCCTTCTTTGGAGGCGAGTGTTTTATCCCTCGAAACACCACGGCTGAGTTTAACTTTTTATGGAATTTTTATGTAATGATTTATTTAATTATAATAACGAAGTTTCACACACTTAATAATTTTAAAAACGGACAGTCTTCTTAGAGATAAGTTTAGAATGTTCTAGGTGAAGTAGTTTTTGGATTAGTATGTTCTACACATAAAGTTTTCTCCTTAAACTGAAGCAGAAAGTCTTTTTAGGGGTAGGTTTAGAATGTTCTAGGTGATGTAATTTTTTGATTAGCATGTTCTACACATGTAGTTTTCTCCTTAAACAGAAGCAGAAAGTCTTTTTAGAGGTAAGTTTAGAATGTTCTAGGTGAATTAGTTTTTGGATTAGTATGTTCTACACATGTAGTTTTCTCCTTTAACTGAAGCAATTTTCAATAATGTGAAACGATTAAAACAAAGATTTTCTTCACCTTTTCGTACATTTAGAAAAAGCACTAAGAGATTCGAACATGCAAGCACAAAAAACTATTTCTCAAAATTGTATACAAATATTGATATTTACTGATACTAATGTAGAATAATGTAGATAGATATAAAAAAGATTTTATGAAAGATTTCGAAAATCTTGAGATTGCGTCTAAGAGTCTTTGCACATGATGATTAAAGAAGTAAAACTAAGAGCTTATGGCACTGATGAGCAAAATATCATACACCAGTCCCCTGAAAATAAATGAGGAATTTTTTGAAAAGTTGGATCAATTTAAAATATTTGGAAAAAGTGAGTGTATTTACAAAAATCAAGCATAGAAAATCCAGCTAATAAGATCGCTTCTATAGATATGGCAATAATAATCAAGTAAAAAAAAAACTTTCCTCGAAAAAGATGGAACCGACGAAGAAAGGCAGACTACATATTAGATGTTTAGATGTTAAATTGACTAAGAAAAAGTAGTTGAGCAGTGTAGGGGTTAATAGATTGAAAGTAATGTTGGAATAAAATAAATCGATATGGAATTATCTGTTCAGGACGGCTTTACTGTTAGAGCCGTGATGGCTTGGAGGATAGAAAGTTCGCTTCCTAATGAAGTGCCCCAGGTTCGAATCCCAGCGGTTGTTGGTTGATAAGAATTCTTATCCAGACATGCAGCCACCACAGTGCATGACGTAAAAATATCCTCAGCGGTAGAGAGATCATGGGTTAGAATCCCCTTATAGTCATGTTAAGAATGGTAGGTTTTTTTTCTCTCCATGTATCACAAATGCGTGTTATTTCCATCGAAAATTCCTTCTCAACAGCTAGTTTGTCCCAATGCTTGAATCAGGAGTTCATTTGTCTTCTATGTTGCGTTCAGAATTAAGAGGTTACAGAATTGAATATTGTCATGAACTCAGAATTGGTTTGTTCAACGTCGGCTATAAGAAAATAAATAAAATAAAAAAAGCTGGCGAACGGCTATAGCACTTCGCTGCTAAAATTCTGGATCAAATCATGGTAAAAACTTATGGTATCCTGATTGTCGGTACTTTTTACTGTAATATCCATTTTACCGGATTATGTTACCGAATGAAAAATCTGGTATCTTGTAATCTTACAGTAATAATTACCGTGAAAGCACGATATAACTCTAGTAAAATAAATATTATTGTTAAATTTACAGTATAATATTTTACGGGTGATGAACCTAATGTGCCGGTAGTGGAATAAGCAGATTATTTGATACAGATTTTAAATTAACACAACTAATCAAACTACTGAATTATTTAACTAAAATTGTTAATGTGGCAAACTTTAACATCTCATAGCAATAAAAAATGTATGAAAATACTTTAAATGTAGCTAAATTTATATAAATATATAATTTTATTATTTAAAAATGCATGAATTGAAGAAATCAAAATCTTTAAATAAGATTTATGAAAAAATACTTATTCAAGAAAATAAACATTGCAATCTTTTTCCAAAAGTTATAAAAAAAATTATGTAGTTTTTAATATATTTCCGATTCTTGAATTTCTAATATATTTCGATTTATATTTCTGATCACCGGAATGAAATTTGGTTAAATTCTATTAGAGATAAATCGTTAAATATTTTAATTAATTCAAATAATAAATGATAATCTTGTGTTGGAATCAAGAAATGATAATTATAAAAGGATTTTATTTTTTCTATTGAAAATTGGTGATGAAGATATGTTTTCTTTTATTATTGTTATTTTAAAAAAAATTATAATCTATCTTAAGCCCAAAATGTTTTTTTTCGAATCAGCCATATCTCTTTATTTAAATTATTTTTCTCTGTTGTCAAAAATGAATGGTCTTTATTCAGAATAAAATTGAAATTAACATCCCTCGCTGATATTCAGATTGAATTAGAAGATAATTTAGTTAATGAAGTAGTTGATTGATTCAATTAAGAAACTATTTGATTTTTTCACTAGAGAATTTCTCTAATGCGATTAATTAGAATTACTCAACTGAGCGGAAATTTAAGAGATGTAAGGATAATTAGAAAGAGATTTTGATGTAAAGTTCTTAAAATTTTAATCCGATTCACAAAAGGTATGTAGTTACGACAGTTAAAATTTGAACATGCTAAAAACTTACTTAAATAATAGAAGAAAACAACTATATAATTCGGACCTTGATTTGAATAATTTTTTTTGGCTTCATACTACTTGTTAGGAAGCACACTTTTGATTGAATATCTTAATTAAAACGAAGATAAAAGTTTCATTGATTTCAGCTTCAACTAAACCTGCAGAATCACCTCTCAGCAGTAAAGGCAAATTTATCTCTATATAGTAGTAATATAGTTTTGATTGAATGCCTCAATTTAAACTGAAATCAAAGTTTCATTGATTTAATCCTTTTATACTATTCACAAACTGAACCACCAGAATCACAAGGCAGCAGTACAGACGAGTTAAGTTCTATTTCAGCATGCAAGAAAAAAAAGTGGATGCCAATTTTTCCTCGGCATCATCAATTTAGTTATCACATATTAATGCTCAGAAACGTTTACCGAAATCTATGATTTCATAAAACTAAATCTTTATTGTTCTCACATAAACATTTATTGTTTTTGCAATACGTTACTATTGATACATAGAATGTGAACTTCGAAGAATACAGTTTCAAAAATTTATATAAACACAACGATGTATAACATATTCTGTCACAGGATCCAACATAAAGCTTTTTAGATCAACTTTTAATACTAAACTATAGAACTATATATATAT
>NC_092210.1:40323038-40377102 GCF_043381705.1 Parasteatoda tepidariorum | reverse complement strand
ACATAAATTTCTTATCTTTTTCAGCTGCCAAAAGGTATAAGTCCTAAAATTTTTAAGATGCTGTCATTATTTCAATAAATACTTACGTTTTTATTTACACATCCTGTACATATCTTTTTTTTTTTTGCAGAGTTTACACCTAGAAAAAAAAATTTATACACTTTTCTAATTAAATTAATAAACCAAGAATTTTAAAAACTAATGTATCAAAAAACATTAATTTTCTCAATTTTTGTGTTCTGAACTTAACCGCATTGGCTTCTGAGCGACTCATATAATACTTTTATTGTTGTTCATATGCCCATTATATCATTGGATAAAGATGAGGAAGGAGCTAAGAATGATACAAAAATCTTTTTCTTTTCGCTTTGTTCTAAGTGAGATGCAACTATCTATTTGCTATTTATTTTTTATGATTATAATGAGAAATATTTTTGAATTGTGTAATTAGCAGTTTTTCCCGCTCTTTTATTTTTATTTTAAATGAGAGCGGGAGGATCAATCCTTGTTTTATCTAAGTTAAAAGTTCAGATCTTTAATGGATATCTAAAGGTATGTGAGGAGAGTAGTTATAGACAATGTCAACCTTCATCTATGAAAAGGTACCCCACCTTAGGATCGAGTTAACATGTCTTATATGCTAGTGAATTGTAACTGTAATTTTGTAGTGGTAGATACCCTACAATACTCCCCCACCAGAATTATATCTGTGATAGAATTCGATGATTGGATACCACTAGTTGATTCATTGCTGTTTTGTGAGAAGCCGGGAGAGATGTATTAAGATCACCGTACTTTTTGAGTGCTGAATGTGAGAGGTGTATTAATTTCACGATCGTAGTCGCTCTTGTGTTGCCGTTAGCAGTCGAGTGTATGCAAGCCAACGTTGTGCGTGATCGAGACGAGACTGAGTAGCAACAGTGTGAGGAGGTGGAAAATGTCGCAGTCATAAGTAGCAAGTCAACTGTTCAATGTGGACCATCCATCGAAGTAGGCGTTACAAATCGAAGTGGGTGTTACTGTCAAGATAGGCGTGCTCATATCGAAGTGGGCGTTTCTGCCAACGTAGGCGTGTTCACAGCACATCCGGATCACCAATGTGAGGACAGTAGTTATAGACATTGTCAACCATTATCGATGAAAAGGTACCCCGAGATATAGTGTCGAGTTAACATGTCTTATATACTAGTGAATTGCAATTGTAATTTTGCAGTGGTAGATACCCTACAGGTATTAATATATTATAACTGCTATTGTTACATACCTTTGACATTTATGTATACTGACTCTTTTGAAAATAAAATGCATTATTTCTAAAAATAAATTTATAATGCTTGAAAATTTCAATCACATTCATGTAATATTTTCATTTTTAAAATTAAAAAAGTGTGCGTGTAGCTCAGTCACAGAAAAAAATGAATGTAATTTTTCTACGTTCATAAAAACTTTCTAACATGAATTTCTCATTTATTTTCTTATTCTACACAAATACATTCTAGCATAACGAACAAAACTAAAATCAATTTATTTTCTCGCATCACATTTTCCGCATTCAAAAGCTCTCTTTTTTTCTAATCAAGGGGTCTTTTAAAATCCAGACACATTTTAGCGCTTTCTTTTAGCTAATATACGGTGGAAAATAAAAATAAAAACACACGCTAATGCAAAGAGAGTGCTAATAGCTAACTGTGATTCATTTTGCTCCTGAAAATGACTGCAGTACAATATTTCTTCCCCTCTTTAATACCGAGTTTATCAACATGAGACCAGTACTTGGCCATGGCGACAGGACTAAATAACTGCTATCCATTTTTGGCGGGCTTTCGCTATTTATTAGCGTTACTTTTTCTTATGAAAAAACAGCAGTTATTTATTCATGTAACGTAGTTATAACCATTATCATTTATATTCAACATTTTGTGCTGTAAATGTAATTTTTTTATCTTGCAAATTTTTTTAAAATCTATTTTTAAATCAATGTTCTTTGGAATTCACGGAATATTAATTTTAATTATTGTAATTTATTGTTTACTAGGTAGCATTTAATATTATCCATTGCTATGACAACTTCACTAAAAAATTTCGGATGAAATTACGGTATAAAGTACCGGTAATTTGGGAGCATTATCCGTAAAATCTATTTTTACAGTAAAATATTGTGACTGAAATATTTATCGTAATGTATATTTAAATAGAGTGATTAAGGGGTTGTGCGGGTATTATTACTGTAAAAATTACGGTATATCGGATTTATTATCCCGTAACATGTGCCGCTAAATATGGATTTTACAGTAGATAGTACCGGCACACTGAGCTCCGGTACCTATTACCGTATTTTAATCCGGAATTTTTTGCAGTGCGTTTGATCTGAATTTAGTATACCACAAGATATCGTATGTTGATTATTGATATATTGAATAAACACTTGATTAAATTTATCAGTGAGTGAGAAAATTAAGGAATGAAACAAAGGAAGAAAAGGCTATCTAAAAATATAAATGTCATCAAAGGCGATGACAATTGAATCACAGAATACCTAGATTAAAAAGGTGGATTGGAAACTAAATACATCTCTAACAATATGTATGATCTTACTAATTCAATGGGTAATTTAGAACATTATTTACGCTAATACTCAATTTTTTCTTCACCGGTATTATTAATTTAGGTTTCATTGCTATCAAGCTGCTTACACGCAACTTTAATTGCAATAAAATCTCCACGATTGTACTGACTATTTTCGTTTTGATTTATTTGCTGACATATAGATGTTCTATGAATTACCAGCAAGTCAATATATATGCCAAGGAAGACTTGATAATGACAAAGACGACTTAATTTAAACTAATTTTATGTTCATTTTAATAAGTATTCGAAAAAAATATTGTTGAAATCATATATACTTATATTAGTGATTAGTAACTACATGCATTGAGCGTCTGCAGCAAATTGCTTGAATGGAGCGTTAACAAAAGATAAAATTTCACTTAACTTTATAGAAATATGATTTTTTTCTTTCCATTTGCATGAAAATATATATTATTGTGCATTAAAAGTTCATGCACATTTTGTCACTAATAGCATTTAATGTATATTTAAAAAATATTTAGTATACTATAAACATGCATTTATTTAGAAAAGAAAACCTATGAATTATGTATGTATNCGCTGAATATATATATAATTTATGCGTTTTATTTTTAAGAAAAACTTATTGATTTTTCTATTTAAGTATAATTATTACCCTAAGCCGGGGGACAGCCTGTTTGGTAGCGCATTTCGCTAATGTCCAAGAGGTCGTGAGTTTGATTCCCGCCAGCTGAAGTCTCCTTGTGTAGTAAATGGTGACGGGTGGACGTAAAAATCTGTCGGATCACAAAGACCTGCAAGTTTTCATAGCAAAGTATACTTCTGGGGGTACTGAATTGGAGATTCGTTATCTGGTGCAGGTCAAAATTACGATCTGTGAATGAATGGATGTATGGATCCGCCTTATAAACGGGTTGTGACAAGTGTGGCTTATTTTCGGCTATAGATCATTCCACTGAAAAACGTGAAACGCCCACTCTGCCTTAAAATCACTGGATTTCACCAAACAATCTTGCTGATATTAGCGAGTGGCATTGCAAACAACAACAACTATTCCCCTACAAATATAAATTCATTTTTTTTAGTTCATAAAAATTAAAATAGTTAGAAATTTGAAAAGACTTTCATGCAGTAATAGTATCAAACTTGTTTTTAAATTTATAAAATTAAAAAGAAAGCATAATCTATATAGCCTATTTTATTTTCTATATTTTTTTAATCAGTTTATTCATGTGCTCCTTCGTGACACTAAGGTCTTAACTCACCTATGAGTTCAATAGAATCAGATAAAATGGCTGAAATAGAATAGCTCAAATAGAACAATACATTTCACTGAAGTTGTACTATTTGTGGTTAATGAAATTGATCTTTGATTTTACAGCTAGAAGTACTGTAAAATATATTTTTTGTTATTTTTTTGCCTAACGCAGTCTCTGTTCTCTCTTTTAATTTTCCATTTTCTTGAGTGTTTTTACTTAATTTAATTTAAATGTGATAAGTTTACTCAGCCTTTCATCCCTTCTGTAGCTCGATAAAATGAGTATGAAGCATACTTTGGAACTAAACATTGGGGTTCATCTTCAGCTGACCATTCGAACAGAACATGTGCTGCTGAACCCCATTGTCGTCCATGGTCGAAAAATTGAGATGGGCTCATTAGATCTGGCACTTCATGAGCTATTGACGAAACATAATTTAAATTTTTTTCCTCATAAATTTACATGCGGACCTGTTTTTTTACGCTTGAAAAAAGCCGATTAATAAAAATGCGCTTAAAAATTAATAGATAAACTGACTTATAAATGCGTGTATTTATTTTTGAAAATTAAAATAATAAGTATTTTATTAAAAATTTATTCACAAAGCTATTATTGGTTATTGTGGGCACACCATAAGATGTTTGAGGAGAAACTGCTGTAGGTCAAGTTTAAAAATCGTGGTAGAATGAGAAATGCAAGATCTTTTAAAGTATCTATCTATCATATATTTTACACTATCTATCATTAATTCTATCATTCTTACTATCAATAACTTTTTAATTAAATGTTCATCAAAAGCATGTAATATACGATACATCGAATGTAATATTCACGTAGTTGTTTCTTAAAATTGCTTCTATTTATTTCTGCATGAACATAGGTCGTAAATAAAAAAGATAGCACCACTTTTTAAAATTAAAAAAAAAACGTTTTTTTGAGCAAAGTTTTCCTTTATGCATCATATCATGCAAAATACACTCGATTTCAGACGGATTTTGATAAGTACATCGTAAATATGAATACCCAAAGCTAGCATATTATAATAACAATTTATATATTCCAGGTTTGTAAAGAAATTGATCGCCTTAAAGGTTCTATTTCTTTGATTAATGAAACATTTATGGCAATATTCTGCTGCATATGTCAATTATTGAATAAAATATAGCATTTAAACCTTAAATATAGTATTAAAAATACACAAAAAACTTAGGCAAAAAATAAGAGATTGCGCGGTTGGAGAGATTACAAACAGAGAATTGGAGAAAAAGAGAAAGTTACTCTGGTTGCGACCCAAGGTTTTGTACAAGGACACAGCTAAGGCGTGTATTTTAGTGAGCAAACTAATTATAACCAGTGTTTAGAATATAACGTAGCAATTTTACTTTTTTTTCCATACATACACAAAAGCCTGCATACTCATACCTCTTCCTCTGAATTTTTTTTTAGAATGTTAGTAGAAAAAAAAATTAAAATAGAAATATTCTTCGTAAGCTACGGTCTTTGAGTGGCATTATAGACACCAATGGACCTTTCTAGAACCAACCCTGTATAAAAAAGAGTCACACAATCTATTCTAAAGGACAGTTCGGGAGCTTGCTATTTATGTAAGAGAAATGAACTATGCAGCCACACTATAAAAACTAACCTCCGAACTGTTTATGAAACAAATTATGCAATCGATGCACAGAGATGAACTCTTATCTAAAATAAAAACCAAGTATTGAAGAAAAAATCAATTTTTTAGCTATACCTGACAAACCTAAACTGGAACCAGCTGTCACTTTTATTTACCATGTATGATTACCTGATGTCCATCTGTATCACCTCAACATTCCGGCCGAGGCTGCCTGCCCCTGTGTAAGGGGAAACGGTTGAGTCTGCTTGTTAAAAGATGACGTTAGCTTTTAAACGGTTTCACTTCTGTTTTCTTTAAATTTTATGTTTTTGTTTAAAATTTTTCATGTAACCATAATAATACTTATTGCAGCATTTCAGCACGAAAACTTATTTAAAAATAAAGTAGTTTTTCATGAAAATGAATGTACGAGGGTTGCTTTTTAAGTAAGGGCCATTTTGTTGCGTATACTAATAGGAGACGTGTGAGTCACAACGAGTGGTGTGTCCCGGCATTCTTTGGGAGCAACGGTGCTCAGTTGCAGCTGCGTAGGTAAACGATACGGTCAGTTCTGTAACTTTACAATGTTCAAATTTAACAAATCACCCGCCAAGCACGAAATACGGTTAGTGATGTGTTTTTAGTCGGCAAAAGGCCTGTCAGCTGCATACATTCACTGGTTGAACTCTTTTAACAGGGAAATTTTGGACCACCCCTCCTTGCAGCCCAAATGTTGCGCTGAGTGATTTTCATCTTTTCCAATATTTCAATATGATTTTGGCAGTTATCACTTCAATGATGACGAATACGTGAAAATGACCAGTGAGAACAGGCAGCAAGTTTCTATGACGAGGGTATTTCAAATCTAGTTCTAAGGAATGATAAGTGTTTAAACAAACTTGGCAAATAGGCTGAAAAAAAGAGAATGCATGTAGAATCTGAAAATAAATTTGCTTCTTGAAAATTTTCGTTTGTTTGATTTTTGTTTTTAAACGGCTCCTACTTAAAAAAACAACCTTCGTTTATAAATGATTGTATTTGATAACTGCACTGGACTGCTGATAAGAAAATCTTTTTCTTGCCAATTTTCTCTTGTCTTTTTTTTTCAAGAGAAAGTACAGATTATCAGTTTTTATAAATCTGGGGAAAATCCTTTTCAACGGTTTGTTGATACTTTCGTTTTTCGATCAGTTGTGCTTTTAACAGAAACTGTCGCATATCATCTGCATACCTGTAGAATTTTCCATGGGGCTACGTACTCATCAAGATATTGGGAAAAGGAAAAACTTATGGGGCGTTTATTTTCAGTTATATCATGAAGTTTACGATGTTATTGTTGCTGCTGTTTCTCCGCTTAATTATCTTTCTTGTTCCTATTCTTCCTCATGGCTCCAGATATTGAAAATAATAAATTGAAAATAAGAGAAATGGAGGATTTTTTCTATGAAAGAGAGAAATTATGCGGAGCTCAAAGCCGCAAAAAGATCGGCTGCCAAAATATGGAATATGGAATGGAAACTATAGAAAAATATGGAGTTCGTTTTTTTAATCTAAAGTTATAATTCTCCTAATACTTCAATTTTTTGATCTATTTGGTTTTTCAATTTTCTGGTTCTTCATTAAGTAAGTTGAAATATTTACTACAAATGATACAAGATTTGCTTACAAAACCTTGCAATAATTTCATTTACGAATTATTAAGGATTTCATTGTAATTATTATTAATAGCAATCTCTCCTCATAGGTGCAATCTGTTCTTACTCCATAGAACATATTGCTCGACAGAGCTTTCCTAATTTTATTAAATTTGTTGTTTAAAATTAAAGCATGACAACACAATAATAATTAAATTGCAAAAGGAAGAAATGTCGTCATCACTGGACAACAGAAAATTAACATTTACATTTTTTAAAAATCGTTTTTGTTAAATTGAGCAGCGCTAACTCGCCTAGCTGTACCTTATACACATTCCAGAGTTTATTTATTTATTTATTTTAACATTTCGGATAAAATCAATGAGTGATCTGAATTAAATGAACAATAGTTTATTTATATTAATAGTGGGACACTCTGACAATATATTTCGGCAATTTGTTATTTTAAAAAAATGTCCGTTTATTATGGAAAATATCTTGAAATCTTCATTCATTCATTCTCAAAGATCTTCAATAAGTAATGGTTCTTCTATTTATCCTATGATTGCAAGGAAAAAAGAATCTTTAGATAAGGGAATTATGTTTTAAATTAATGTATAAAAAGCAGTTATGTAAATTGAGAAGGGAAAAAATTCCATTTAAAATAGTTCCATGATGATAGCTTGCTTGTGACAATAACTGCAATTAATTTAAAACTCAATCATGAACTTTTCTTCTAACTAAACTATTAAAGTCACATTACCGGATCCTTTCTTCCTGTTTCGAACATCCCAATTCTAATTTAAACTATTAATTGAATTCTGTCACAGACGATATGTTTAGTCGGAGAAAGTGTATTTTGCATTTTGTTTCTAACTTTTTTGATAGTTAGCACTAAATTGAAGTTACAAACTAAATAAAATACATACGTAGAAAAAGTGAACTTCTTTAACTAAGAAAATCGGATCTTAAGTTATTTAGAATTTTAATGTGTTACTAATTTTTTTTTGCAATTTACAAGATAAACTAGGTAAAAACAAATTAGTTCTTTACAAAAAATTTTTAAAAAATTAAATATTAAAGAGGAAGAACGGCTTATGCCCGATTTTAGCAATAAGGACGACTAAATAGTCATCTGCAGAATTTTGGGGAGGTAAAAGGCAATTCAATAACATGGAAAATCAGTTCTTCCTGAGAGTGATTACACAGTGAAGAAGAGTCTTGTTCAGAATATCGCTTCCTGCCCGCGAGCAAAAATAAATTTTTTTTTATAAGAATCAGAACTTTTATGGATCTAAACCGATCTTTCTCTTGGTTTTCTTTTTCAAATATTCTCAGCCTTTAATATTATTACAATTATTGTTACTAAAAATGAAAAAAAAATTTAATTATTATTTTAATAAAATACTATGTGGAAAAGCATCTTGTATATTTTCATTTGCATTATTTCCTTCTGAAATTCTTCAATTACATCCCTATTAAAACAATGTATGGTTTTAAAAGAATTAATTTCAGCATCTTGTATACCGTGCTTCGTATAATTCAAACGTATTATTTCAAACATTACAGAACGTAAATATTTACCTTTCATAATTTGACTCCAACGTCACAAATTCTAATTAGAAGAAAGAACAAAGCCACTCGCAATGCAATTTTTCTTCCAGCGTTATATACTTCACGATATTTTTTACTTTTTTTTATTTTTAAAAAAGAAATAACTGTTTTAAAACCTTCTTGAACCTTCATCTACATTTTTGTCAAACGCTATTATTAGTGTTCCCTTGGTAATACAAATTGCTCCTAAGCCTTTACAAAAATAAATGAGATAATGTAAAAAAAATAAGTTTCCCTTCTGTGTGTGTAAATGCGAAAAGAAAAAGATAATTAAATTTTGTTCTTTATACTTAAAGTTAGAGTTTCGGCATTGATGCTTAATTTAGAAAACATTAAGGAGCACCAGAGCGTTGAGAAATCTTTTAAATGGTCGATAGGGTTACTGTATTTATGTTAGGGGATATTCAGAAAACTTTTTTTGGCGATAAAATGCTCATTCAATGGGAAAATTACTTAAAAGATTTTCATTCTTCTGAGAAAAGCAATTAATTATATTTTATCAGAGGTAATCTAATAATAGTTTGAAGATATTATTTTTTAACTATTGAAGTAGGATTTTAGATTCCGTTATATGGGAGAAAGGGTTGTAATTAGGACGAATTTTAACATTTCAAGTTTTATTACATAATGCAATTCTACAAATAGCATAGAAAGTTTGTTAAAAATACTGTTTTTCGGCAAACCTTTTACGTCGTTTTGAATCTTAATGTGTATAATTTTAAAAATTAATCGAATAATAATAATAAACTACTTGGGTTGTATATGTACCAATAGTCATTTTTAGTGGATCATTAGTCACTCAAAATAACTGATGGAACATTTATATCCCATGGCTTAACTGCTTTGCATGGCCAAACTTTAAAGAAAAATTTATTTGTAATATTATCAATTTCAGAAGCTAATGGGTTGCCAAAAGAAAAACGTTCTCTATAAATAAAATAAAATTAGAAGGCACTTTTGAAATGTTTAAAGAGACTTTGAGTTGGAAAATTAAGGAATATAGCAACCCGGTCAGGTCCAACTGACCCGTTTTATTCGCCGTTGCCATGTAACAAATAAAACTTTTCGCTTATTCTTTTGTCATTATAAGTAAGTTTTATAAATGTAAAATAATAGCGGGAGAAATTGAATGAGATATTGCATTTGTTTAAAATAAATCTTCAGGCAATTTGAAGCAACGGAATTAAATTTGCAAAATATTTTCATCTCCAAAAACATGGATATTGTCAGCAACATGTTTCATTTGATTTTATATAAATTGCAGCAGTGGTATAGTTAAAATTACCTAGTTCTAGTTTAATCTACCTACTCCGGTTTATATGTAAAAAGAAAAGCATTCCAGCAACAGTCCGTTGTGGGCCTGGGATTATGGAGATCAAGTATCCAAAATTTCGTGACTCACGGCGTGGGTAGCACTGCGCACATGCCTCCCTTGATTCCCAGATAAGCTGGTATACATCGATCTGAAGTTGGGGGTGCTTCAAGCCGCCACTGAGGACCGAACCCCTGTTCTTCACAATGCTAGTCAGTGCATTAAACACTCAATGCCCTCTCCTGGTGTGTATTACTCTGCAATTTATTTTGCGTACATATATAATTGCATCTGCATATATAGAATGTAATTACTATGAAACTATAACTTTTTTTCTTTTATGATGCACACTGTATTAAAGAATGATGCATACTGTAAAAAATGCATACCGTTATGATGCATACTGTAAAAAAAATCTAGATTAAAGCAAAAAATGTTTCAAAAAATACTGTTGCGAGGAATTATGCAAGCATAAAGTCTAGATAATGAGAAATAACTTTGTTCGTTTAATAATGAAACCTTGGCAGTGCCAAGAATAAAAATATGCTTAATTTGTTAACTTTAAATTATTAATCTTAATTTATTAGTATTAAACAATAAATATTTTTATTTTACTTCACTTTATATTAGAATAGTAAGCTGAGCGTGAATTGTTCAACTGGACCGTATAAAGAAAAAGAGAAACACTCATACACAAAAAGATTACACACAATTACAGTTTCTAAAAGCTCGATTTTTTTAGAAGAAAATAGCTCAATATTTTCATATTATTCTCCCTTTTCTTATCTTCAAATATTTCATATTTCTGATACATATTTGCATCATATCGGGATTACTCAAGGGTAAAAGATACTCACGAAAAAATCCATTTTTCCTCCTTTTCATAGATCTAGTCAACTCCACATACATTATTTTAAAAGTCAAACTATCAGATAAAAAATAGTACCCTTAAAATATGACTGACAACCAGAAAGCTTCCATAAATTGACTATAAAGTAAATTTAACTTATAGTGAATAAAATAGAAAAGGATGAAGACGGTTTTGCTTTTATTTTTATGGCGTTGAGTTTATATACTTTCTATTTGCCTCTCAATTGGCGGAACTGCATATTTAAGAGAACCTAAAATATGTTTATATTTTAAAGAATGCTTTTGACAGAGCCATTTATAAAGAGATTTTCTTGAGTATTGGCCTACTTGAAGCTTAAAGGGGAAAAAGGCTGATAATATTTAAATCTGGAAAATAATTTTTCGATCATTTTTCTCCCTAGCTGAAAGTTAAGTTGAATATTTTGGACATTTTAAATATGAAAGTGATAGACATATATCTTGATGAATTTCTTCACATGAATATATGAGAGGCAATAGCTTTTTATTGTGAGTTTTTGAAGATATGCTTACCTTATACTCTTTATAGAGTTATTTGTTCGATTAATGTTATGTTCACATATTTTTGGGTTTGTGGTAGATTTATAAAAATAAATTTATTTAGCTTAACTTAAATTAGTTTAGCTTAGCTTAGCTTAACTTAGCTTAACCTAAACTAAATTTTATTTTTTGGACTATTTTTTTCTTTTTTGATGGGAAGGTTGGTCTGATTTTCGAAATTTTATTCACTGTCAAGAAATGATCATAAACTTGAACTTCAGTGCTTCCGAATTCATAAATTCTGCACTTGTAACTATTTATTATTAATGAGATGTGAAACTGCAAAAAGTAGAAGCCTTTAACTATACATGTACATTTTCAGGCTAATATAACCAAATTTCTAGTTGAATTCTAAGATAGTTTTCCTACCTCGATTGTGATTGATTTTTTATTTATTTACTTTTAGCGTTATAATAAAATGGATTTATCATCCTCACGCATTTTAAGTGCTAAAAAATAATAAGAAACCGTGAAAGTTGATGAGAATCTTTTTTGAATGAAATTCTTAAAGTACTATTAAAAGTTTAAAAATCTATACATTCATTTTTCATTAATCTTACATTCTTACCATCTTACATTAAAATAAAATTATCCTGAATTAGTATAGAGTATATCTTTATAACAGACCTTAACTAAAAGTTGCATCTATTTTTGAATTGAAAAATGCAAAAAAAACAAAACTTTTTTAGCACAACTCAATACACCATCATTTTTAACCACTTTATATTAAAAGATCATTTTCCTGCTCTATTAGTTTGGAGTATATCTGTTACAGTTATATCAACACTTAACTGAAAGGTGTATCAATTTTTGAATTAAAAAATAAATAAAAGCAATAGACTTTTTTTAGCAACTCAAGATTCAGCATATTTTCTCATGATCATTATTTAGGTTTATTATTAAGAGAAATTTTAGATCTGTATTGAAACGCAGAGCATTATTCACTATTTATATTTGTGTTTTAAAATTAATTACGATGAATAGGACTTGAATCAAGAAATAATTACGACACAATTAGAAAACATAAGTAACAACGAATTCAAGACAAAAATAGCTTTTTTTTCTTTTTTTCAGCCTTCTTTGTTGAAACTTTAATTACAACATATTTAATTAATTTTCAAAGAATAGAAATAGATTAAAAATATATATTTTTTAAGAGAAAAAAGTGAAAGTAGATTAAATATGACGAGATAACTCTTTCAACACGTCACCAATAATTATGGCATTGGTTCCTGTTGTAGAAGCAAGGTGTCCAAGACACTTTTTACATGTGCCTTGGACCACCTATTAACTGGAGATCATTAATTTCTGAATTACAATATTTTTCAATACTCTTCCTTTTTTTAATGTTTTAAAAATTCATTTGGTACGGAAACATGTTTCACTCACTTTTACAATGCACCATGTAAATTTATTATACATTTATATTTATTATACATTTATATTTATTATACATTTATATTTATTATACGTTTATATTTATTATGCATTCTCTCTTCCTTCAAAATTACGAGGTGAAGTTTCGTCCTCTATTTCTCATGCCCGTGATGTTTCCGGGCAGGTAAGTTCTAAAGTAATGCGCCTAAAAATATAAAGCAATCGATATCTTATGACCTTAATCATATTTATTTCGCACTATATACACCAGATGGTAGTACCAGACTATGCCTCATGTGTTTAGAGATAGTTTATTCTAAACTATCAAACATGTCATCAAACATCTGCACTCATCAAACATGTAAGCTGAAAATTGACCCAAAATCTAAAAATAAATACATATACTGTTTATACACTTAGTTTCAGGCTGTCATGACTTTTAATTATGCTCTACTGATCATAAAAATTACCATGCTTTTATACTTAATCGTCATTAAAATCTACAAAAGGACACTGGTTGTGCTTCAGCATATGTTCATAATTCTCTTTAATCAAAAGTGGACATTTTTATGACTGTTTTCTTCAAAATTATGCGAACGTTAAGGGGTTAAAAAAAGTTATGTAAGAAATAGTTTTATCCACGTAAATTAATTTTAAGCAAATAACTTCTGTAAAAAAAATTAACTTCAGAGACAATTCTATGAAGTTCCTAGCCCATTAAGTGCAAGACCACTAAATTTCATATTGTATTCATTAAGAGTTATTCTTAATCCTTATAATTAAGTAATTCATGGGTTTTCATCATAAAAATTGACATCCTTTCATACTTAATCGTCAGCAAAAGTTAGAAGGAAAACTGGTTGTGCTTCAACGCAATTTCCCATAATATTTAAGGTAATAGCATTTTAAAGACATTTTTTTTAAAATATTTTTGTTCTGATGTGATTTTTAATTAATTTTTAAGTTCGCTATTTTGTACTACTTCAAACAAACTGTTTTTTTTCGTTGTTAATTTGTCATAAAAGTAGATTTGGGTTTTATCATGATTGTTTTTGAACCGAAATATAAATAATTGGAGAAAAACCGTTGCTTTCATTGAAATATTCCAAGACCTCATAGATCATCTCTCTTCGGTACGTCAAAATAAACTAACAAAAGTATAACTTAAAACTAAGTAATTTTGATTTCTTTTTATAGCATTTACAATTAAATCACTTGCAAAATTTTAATAAGATTTTTTTCCCATTATCATAACAGAGCAGCGTATTTTTATATCAATTTCAGCACAATATTTTACCCCAGACCATCATAAGTCTGATGGCTCAGCAACAGAAGGTCAATATCATAGAGTTCCTTATGGCAGTTTAGTGACAGCTGGAAAAAGTTTGAACTCGATTTCGTTTGATTTCATATTTTTTACCATTATTGGACTTTCTAGAAAACTTGGATTCGTGACATAGAACATATACAGAAGGAAAAAAATATGAAAAAAAGTCGGTACCTGAGAGAAAACGATCTTCTTTCAGGACGGCAGTAAAAAGCAGTGATTTTTAGTGAAGGGAAACTTTATTGCTTAATCTCCGCCCTAAAACTCTAAAAGAAGTTCATTTATGTTTTTTTTTCTATACTCTCGACATACTTGAGGAAGAATTACTTTATGAAATGTATTTAAAATTTATATAAATATAAATCGTGCATTTAAATGCTGAAATCTTAAAATACGATAGCTTTTAATTTCATTAGCATTAAATTGTTTCCAAACTGTATTTATGTACTAACTAAATGGTAAAGCAAATGATTTAAAAACTATTTTATTGCACCCGGTAGTAAAAATTTAAAGCATTTTACATTCTTTCTTGATCCCAGTCATTTTTGTAGAGCAATAAATCAAGTTCCTACTCTAAAATTCTGTTGCAGTTAAATCGAAGTTAAGTTTTAGTCCATGGGTAGTATTTTGAAGTTGATGGAAAAGAATATTTTTTCCACCAAAATAATTACATCAGTCGGTGTTACTTGTTAGATTTTTGAAAATTACAGTACATCATTTTTAAAGCTCCAATCAGACTAGGTTTTGTACAGAAACTTTTTCTATGTTTTTGCTGAGAAATCCTCAAAACAAGCAAAATATCTAAAATAACTTTTGATCTAAGGATTCGATTTTCACTTAAAAAGAATCAATCTTAAAAATTCATCCTCAAAAATGTTAATAAATTAGTTGCAATCCGAACTATTTATCCGATTCCTATCATTTATTTTGAAATAAAAAAATTTTAAATTCTTTAAAATTATGCGAAAATATTTATTCCTTACAGAGCAGCGTAATTGATAGTTATTTAATAAGTTATTTTGAAATGATAGTTATTTTGAAATTGATAGTTATTTTCTAAAATAATAAAAATAAAGAAATAATTATTAAAAATTATTTTTACAGAACTAACGTTGAATAAACGATTTTTGTAATTGGATATAAAATATTTTCAATTCGCTTAAAGAATTCTCAAGATAAAGTGAGATACTCAAAAAATAAAATTGACATTAAGGGGCTCAAATTTTTGAACGTTTTCCTGATTAAACTACATCGGGATCGTAATTCCCAAATTGTTGCTGGATCCTTTATTTTGGGGGTCAGAGAGCATAATCTGTCGGAAAAAAGCTAAGTTTATCCCTAACTTTATAGCATGCCTCAAGTCTTAATTGATTTCAATAAATTAAAAATCAAACCTGTAGTAGTACTAGTATTCTATTCACGCAATATCTGAAATGCACAATGGGGTATTGGCAATGCTGTTCTGGATAACGTACCAGAGGATGATCCGAAGACATGCCATTGCATCATTATTCTCTGCAAAGGGAATGGTTTCCCTGCTGTGGTAGCCCGCAGACCAGCAGGCGAAGTCGAGTACTTTACTGTAGAACAGTTTAATGAAGATCGAAATCGCGCGTCCTCGGTCCCTTCACAGTCTGAACAAAGTTGTATTTCAACCGCTTAGTAACCACAGCCAGTAATACTTGACTTAGGCGATTTACTGAGAACTGCGTGTCTTACGATCTGTCCAGTGTGGGATTTTCGAGTTCAATAAAAAAGTAGAAAAATTCCCACACGCATAACAAAAAACGGTAATCTGTTAATTAAAAATCTTACCTGCCCGAAGCAGAATAACAATTTTTGATTTGTGGATTGGAATTCTGGAATTACAATGGTATAATACAATAAAATTTCCGAGTCTCGGAGAAACAGACACCATAAAAAATAAATTTAAGAAAAATCTATTGTTCTAGAAATGCGTTTATCATATGGAATTATCGTTTATGAAAATTTTCTATGAGAAGCATGTCAAATGCAAATAAGGAAGGGATGGTGACGTAAGTTACCCCTCAGTCTGAGGTAACTAAAGTGAACTGTAAGAACTCAATATTTGCCTTGCATCAGTTGGGGATGAAATAATAAAGGCGAAAATAAATACTTTTTTCTGTTCATAACAAGAATTATTAATAATTAAAGTGTGTAAATATTTTTTGATTAAATAGTTCGAGAGAAAAAATATAGAAAACGATATTGATTGCGCAGTACGTAGTGAGATGGTCTAAAATATTCGATAATTAAATAATTTTGTAGCCTTTGTTACCACGCACAGAAAGCATTCATCAATAAAAATTTGTAGGAAAAAAATTCGACCGGAAGTATGACTTAACAAACTGAAGTAACACAATTAAGGAAACAAACTGCTGAAGTATTGTTTTATATTTTGCTTAAAAATATTTTTATAAAGTTCAATATTATTACACTTTTGGAGAATAGAGTGATGGAATGTATAAATGTTTGGTATGATTATTATAAATATAAGTAAAAGTTTCCAAACTTACTTTTAGAAAATACAATTTAAATATAAGCTCCAAAATTTCTCTAAAGAATTGTACTTATTGCATGAAATTTATGAATCAAACTTTCTGAAATCAGCGTACGAAATTTCTTAGCAAATGCAGGAGCATTGTTTGATTTCATGCTTAAAAATGTTTCTATTAAGTTGAACATGAAAACACAAAATTGGTGAAAGGAAATTATAAAAAATTTTCTAATTCATTGCGAAAACACCGAATTAAAATTTCTGTAAAACATGCAGATGATTGCGCGAAATTTATGAATTAGACACAAAACGAATGTTGTTCTTTTTAGCGTGTGAAATTTATCCAACAAAATGGTTCTAGTTACGTTAGGGCTTAAGTAAATTTTGCATTAAAAAACCTGCGTTTTCTAGATTAAAATTATTTCTCACGCAAGTTTTAGGTCACCGTTTACAGAAACGAATAAAACTAGGAAGCGAAAAAGCTTCCCTCTTTACTTTACGCTTCTTATTCTGGCAAAAGTTGCTCGAAGAGGAAGAGAAGATTTAAGGAAGTCCCTTAACCCCCTTTGGAGCAGATGGGACACCGGTGTCCCTTTTATATATATTTTTTCTGACTCTCTAATTACAAGTAAAAATATATGTTGGTATTTTTTTATTATAAAAGTCAGTCTCATAGTTATCAGAAAAATCTATTAGATTCTCTGAATTATATTTGTTACAAAATATAAAACTGAATAAAAAAATTTCTGAATTTTTATCTTCATTTATTTTCAAACACCATCAATAATTAATTTCGTAAATTAAAGAAATTTCAATGAGAAATTTTAGTTTCTTTCAAATCTCAATAATTGCAAATAAGTGCAAATCTTAAAAATTTTTGGGAAGTGAACCATGATTGGAGAATTTTACCTTTTAACGCAAAAACGGACACCGGTGCCCGATACTGTATTTCATAAGCAAACATTTTTTAAACACTATAAATAATACTCTTCACTTATTTTGACCTAAATTTATTCAAAATTTTGAAAAAATATGAAAAATATTTTTAATGAATATTTCTGTGGCAAAGGGTTAATCCCTTCAGGACAGTGATAACATGTACAGAAACACGCAGTTCTCCCTTCTTGGCCCACGCTATCATATATAAAACATGTCTCACTGACACTACCAGACGAAGATCACGCAGACGCTATCTAAAAATGGTACTCTTGTATTACATCGAGTATTAGTACGTATACGTACTCTTTATTGCGTGTATTAACTCGCTACGTGCGGGACTGGGAAAGGGCTTCTTTGTCCTGAGGGGTTACAGCGAACTGCGAACTTATAGAAAAAAATGACTTAAGACTGCGCACTGCGCATCATAAACTTTATAAAAGAATTTTACTGTTTATTAATTAGTAAACATCATTAAATTACAAATATAAAAATAACGTGCTCAAGACCTAAGCCGAAGTAAATAAATAATTATCTTAATGGTAGATTTACCTTAAAATAATCGTTTGAATACTTATCTTTAAAATAAAGTTTCACTAAGGGAAAATTAAAATATTCTGGCGGGAAAAAACGAAAGTACATAAAACGAAACAATGACATTTTTATTTGTGTTAAAAGATTTAAATTTATTGCAAGAAATTTTGTTTTTTTTTTCTTATTGCAGGAGTTTTTTAAGCAGCTTATCGAATACTAAATCAATTGAATTCGTTTTATTTTAAATTGCTCATGTTTATAGTCATTAGTCAAAACTAAACTTTCAAATAAGTTTAGTCAGAGATTTGATATGCTCCCTAAAGTAATAAATTATTTATTTTAAAAGAATAATGAGTCATTATCAAATGCACTTAAATCAGTTTAAAAACTGTTCAGGAATATAAATTTGGAATGTTTAAATCTTCGAAATTTTAACTATTACTAACATTTGCTACTTCTCTTTGTTTTGTGTAAACATAAAAACAAAATCGTGTAATTGGTAGAGAATTCTGAATATCTCTTTCTAAATCATTAAAAGTCATTGGGCATTTCATGATATTTTATTGAAATTCATTTTTAAATACAAAAAAAAAATGAATTATTAATTGTTTTATTGTTAGTATTCTATTATTTATTGTTTAGTAATTTCATATAATTAATTATTGTAACTGTAAAGTACAATTGCTTTTTTTTCAACCCAGAACAGCACATTGTTAAGAAGATACTTTTTCATTATTTACTCCATATATAAACTTGCAGGCCTGCGTGTTCAAAACAAACCTCCACAGATTACAGAAAAAGTTTTACAAAAACGTTAACAACTAAATTTCCTCCATATTTCTCTAATTTTTCAAAAATTTAAAAAGCTGAAGCCTTTCGTTTTCTTTGAAGGTTTCCCCAGTTCTTTAATGCGCATTTTCGTTCAAAAGCTGGTTCAAACGTTTTTCATCGAACTGAACAGTCAGAACAAGGTGCATTTTTTCGGTCAAACTTTCCATTTTTAAACTTAGCTAGGCGTACCAATCACGAACAGTTCCTTCAACTAAAACACCCTCTACATACAAAAAATTAATGTCATGAAAAATGGAGTGGTTGCTACCCCTACGTATTCAAAGTTATATTAATTACCGAATATGTTACTTCCATGCACCAGATCTACTACTTGGCTTTGGACGAGACTGTTTTCATTTATGATATATTTTGTTTTTATTGGTGAATTTGGTTTTGATTCGCTTGTCTGTTGCTGTTCTCGTAGATCATTAATGCAAGGGGGTCAATTTTTCTTGTTTTACATTGGTGCCATCTATGACCAAGAATTCGACTTCTGTCACACCCATACGTCACACCCGCTTATTAGATGGACCCGTTCATACATGCATTCATTCATCCACAGATAGTAATTTTGACCTGAACCAGAGAACAATCAATCTCCAATCCAGTACCCCCAGAGGTTTAATTTGTTATGGGAACATGGAGGACTTTGCTCCCCGACAGATTTAATGTGCACCAATCACCATTTACTATACGGAGAGTCTTCGACCGGCTGCATTAAAACTCCCTTTCTCACGAACGTGAGTACAGCGCCCTGCCAACCAGGCTATCCCGGCAGTTCGTTTGTTTAATTTGCGTGTTAGGTTTATTTTAGTTTCCTTTTAGTTCCCTAAGCTCCTTGATTTTGAGAGAGAAAAGGTTTCAGACGTCACTTTAGTTTCTCTCAGCTGGAATTATACTGCAGATAAATTCAAGTTGGACAAACTTGAAATTTCAGCATATCTACGTAATTTTGGGTAAGTTACCGTCCTACTGCGAGCTTTTATTTTGATTTTATAAAAACTAAACGATTGTGCAATAGCCGAGGAGGTTCTTCGCTGACGTTTGGGAAAGGCTTTCGTCCATCACGGTACATAAGTAATCAATTTATTTATTATTATACCTCTGAATTGTACACAATTTAAAAGGAAAAGCTTAAAAATATTATCATATTAAAATGCAAATTCAAAACTTTAGAAGAAGTAATACTTTATTTACGTCTCCCTAGAGCTGCACAACGGGCATTTGGGAAACATAACTAGGGATGACATACCATCAAAATTTTTATTCTCGACTAAGAGATCGGCTCTCTCTCTTTTTTTACAGACTAACGACCCACGAGAGAAGTCTAGAAATTTACAGTAGAACTGAAACAGCGCATCTTCGGTCTCTTCGCTGGCTGAACAAAGTGATCACTCACCAACTCACTGAACTTTGCTAGTGATGCTTGACTTCAATGACCTACCGAAAAACGTATCTTTCCATCAGTTCATTGCGAGACCTCATAGCGCCGAGATACATCCAGGGTTACAGTGGGATATGAACCCACTACCTCTACACCACGGATTGTTCGTGGAAAGATTATGAAGCCTCGGCTTATTACGCCCATCTGCAAAAAATAATTGTAAATGACTGTAAAGAGAAACATATTCCGAAATTATAAAACGAAATAAATGTATGTTTTGTATTTTTTGTTGTATAGTTAAGAGTTTTATATTATTATATGATATGATGTTTGATAATAGTAAGTCCCGCAGTGGACTGATCGTTAAGACACGGATCACCGAAGTCAAGCATCACTGGCTGCGGTCAGTGTGCGGGTGGGTGACCACTTGGATCAGTCAGCGTAGGGACCGGGGGTGTGCTGTATTGGTCCTCGTTAAACTGTTCTACCTTGAAGTGCTCGAATTCGCGTGCAGGTCGTCGGGCTACCGAAGCGGGGATGTCATCCCCTCTGCAGATGATCAAAATTGTGATGGCACGTCTTCGGATCTTCGTCAGTGATGCTTCCTAAACCGTCGCCAATAGCCCATTGTGCAGCTCTAGTGCGACGTAAATTAACTACAACAACAATTGATAATAGTAATGTTTTTCTAATATGCGTAGTTAGAAGAGAAGTTATAATCCAGTTTTCATGCCTGAAGATCCTAAGATCCAGATTTCTTTCACTGTCATCAACAGAAAATTCTGATAAGTTTTAAAGGTACTGTTTATCTGTAAAACATTTATTTATTCATTATTTAAAAGTAATTACTAGCCATTGTTTGATAATCATTATTACTTAATACTCTTTTATAAAGTTTTAATTTTGATGAAAATTCGAAATTAAATGCGTGAACACTACAACAGAACTAAAAGGCAAAACACAGCAAACATTTATTCTACTTATCATCACTAAATATCACTAAGGTAAAAATTATTGCTGGAGTAAAATTTTTATAACAAAATAATTCAATATAAATGTTTGCTTTGTTAATACTTACATAATCGTTATTTCAATTTCTCAAAAAAATTAATTTTCCCTTTATTGCTTGCAGTTATTTCACACAATTTTTTATTAGCGATATTTAATTCTAATTTTCGCAACACACCACACTTATAATGAACTGTGACTCGATATCTGGGTGGCGTATATTTTTTAAAGGGAACCATTCTTCATTCATTTGTTTTAAATCTTCGTCAAATATAAAATCAAGATAGTATATTCGTTATAGATCGCAAACTATTTACTACAGAAAAAGTAAATAAATAAAATCCCTATCGTAATCGCACGAATTATTACCGAGGAAGCTGAAACTGAAAAATTCGAAACCTGCTTGGTTACCAATGGAAACACAGGGAAGATTAATATGCGATTATTAGTGTAGTTGGCCACCTTCAATGGACAATCAGAATTGTTTTGATGTTTTTATCCAGCTTTCTCACTTAGTGATTATCTCGCTTAGAGATTTTACTGATTTCGATGAGTGTTTTGCTATTTCTTCTCTTACGTTTTAATATCAACCCTTAATGTGCATAATTTTTACTTTTTGACAAACATTCTAAAATTAGATATTGAAGAAGATCAATAAGAAACATCCCTTATACTTTATCCGGTGATTGCGTATGCATAAAAACTAAACGATATATCTACTTTAGACGGATTTTACGTTGAGTCTATTATTTTATCTATTGAGTCTATTATTTAAGTCTATTATTTTGGAATTTTCATTTGCGTTCTTGCAACTATCCTTTATCGATATTTTTGTTAAAAATATCATGAAAAACATTCTAATTTATAATTATTTACAACCCAATTTCTGTTAGATTGCTTAAAAAATATCTGATTTGGTAAAAATGAAAAAAAAAATAACAATTACTAAACTCATTTCACAGTTTATTGCACAAAACAAAAGTTTTTAACCATTAAAACATTGTTTCGAAGAATTTATCTTCTTTTTCATCCATCAAAGATGTTTTATGGTGTTTTCTGTAATCAAAACTAAAAAATTCTGATAGGAAAAAACTAGTCATGTAACATCTATTTCGTTACTAGATAGTAAAGTTCACAAAATAAAAAAAAACATGTTTTTTAAAAGCAATAAGAGAAGGATGAACAAGAGCAAACAACTTTACTTTTTTTCAACCATAAACTACAAACCAATCTTCTTTGTTCATCTTCAGCAAAGTTTTTTAATAACGGATTTTCAGTTTTTTTCCCCGATGTTGTTGAAAAAAAATTACATTAATGTGCGATGAAAAGTACATTTTCAAAAATATGAGAAGTCTAGTTCATCGATATTTTCTGTTGAGTTTTACAATAGTTATCTCAAAAACTATAGTTTTCATTGTGAGAGTTAATAAAAGAAGATAAAAAGATAAATATTTTTTTAAAGATTTATGTTCCTGTAATTATTGAACCATTAGAAGAAAAATGTTTCTACAGAGAAACAAAAATAAATTTTAAATATAAATTTTATATGAAAGTTATCGAAGGTTATATATTTATTTTTTCAACTTTTGAGTGCTATTTTCGGTATGTGTAAACTTGTAAGAACAAATGTTAAGAACTGAAAAACTAGACAATAACGATTTATTTTAGAAAATTAAAGAAAATGTGACTGGAAATATTCTCAAACTTAAAAGTAAAGTTTAATTTTTTAAATTATGTGCTCGGAAAATCTGCAATGTTGAATACTTTTTTTTTAATTTCCTATATATCCACCACATTTTTGCAGATGCAACTATGGGACCGCGTGCAGTATGGTTTATCTCTTTTTCGTGGGAACAAAATAGTTGGATCAACGTTATACCCCAAACAACATAAGAGAAACAGAACAGAGAGAGAGAGAGGGATATTACAGACATGTCCGAAACTGGATTTGAACCCGGGATCTTTCTGATATACAATGTTGAATACTGCTCCTAAGAATACACAGAAATATGGACGAAAACTGTCTATTTTTAATATATTTTATTTAATGGGTTATTTAAAAATTATATTTAGAAATTAAATTTCATAAAAATATAACGTGTAATACAAAAAGGTATCAGGTTATTTTTGTTGCTTTCATGAATTATAATTGTCTTTCAATATATATTTATAATTCCTGTTAAATTTATTGTAATTTTAAATGTGTATTAATTTTTGCCGAACTCTGCATATTATTTCTTATTTTAACAACTAAGCATTTGATTTAAGGCAATCAAGTTCACGTGTTTTCTCCTGCAATTTTCAACTCAAGTAATTGTAAAATTTAATCTTAAATAAATGGACAAGTGATCTTGACAAATGTCAAAAAATCTCATTATCTTATTATCTTAGTCGACCTTTTGAATTAAACTGACCTGCGTTTAAGTTATACGGGGAAAAAATCTTTAACAAAGACTCATGTTTATATGCATTGCAAAAACTGTGGTGTAACACAGTTGTGGTGTAATAACAAAAAAGTGTAAACAAAAAAAATAGTGCAAAGTAACACGATTTCTAGTTAATATCAATTCAACATCCATACATAGTTTAGAAGGGTGCATTCAAATCTAAATACCAGTATAATGAATAATGCTTACACCACACTCACATGCGTTCGCACCATTCGTGAATTAGTTGTGCTTCTGAAAACACCGATTGTTTTGTATCTTAAATATAATCAAAAGATAGTTGACGATACGAAATTCCATGATTGGTTGTTGTTTTGCAGTATGGTCAAACAATCACATCGACTAGGATTGCGAACTGAATTTGCTCCGGGGGGAAGCAAAAATATCATGCTAACGCTTACCTATAAAACGATACCATTTAATTATGTGTGCAGTTTTTATTTTATTCTCTGAAAGAATACTCTAATGCATATTTTTAAGAATGTAAAAACTGACTCTCTCTGCTTATTTTGTCTACTTTGACCAACTTTAAAAACGTGTTTTTAATAAATCAAGTGTTAAACTTTGCCTTGTTATAAATGTAGACCTTCAGTTTTCTAAAAATTAATCCAAGTGATAAAAAAATACTGATCAAGAAATTTAACCCTAATTCAACATCATAGATCCGTATTCTTAAAAACGGTTATTGTAAATAAATCTAAGTGCGAAAAAATTTTAGAACAAAAATAACATATAATCTAGCTGCCTGGGAATTTACCGTTTTACCAAAATGACAAAGCAATGTAGTATTTGAGGTACATACGTATTGAAAAGTCGTTTACTTTGATTCAGAATTCATGAATTATCAAACATTTTATCTTAAGCTAGCATCCCTTAATCTAAATGATAAAAAATACTGATCAAGAAATTTAACCCTAATTCAACAGCATAGATATGTATCCTTACAAACAGTTATTTGTAAATAAAACTAAGATAATAGTAGTGCGAAAAAAATTTTAGAACGAAAATAACTTATGTTCTAGCAGTCTGAGAATTTACCGATTTGCCCAAATGACAAAGCAGTGTAGTATTTGAAGTATATACGTTTTGAAAATTCATTTACTTTGGTTCAGAATTCAGGAATTATCCCTATGAATTATCATGAATTATCACTATAAATTGTCATGAATTATCACTATAAATTGTCATGAATTATCAAACATTTTATCTTAAGCTAGCATCCGTACTTTAATTTAGGAATCATTCAAAAAGGGGGGGGAGAAACAACAGCTTTCAAAACAATCTAACTCCAATATTTCTGCGCGTTCTTCTTCATATTACTTCCGTTGTAAGAAAAATGTAAAGAAATCTCATTGATACATGGGTAAAGAAGGCAGAAATCCATCGGACACAGACAACCAACTATTCTTAATCTTCTCAGTCGAATCCTAACACCCAGGAAATTTTCCTCCATACATAATCTCCCCCTAAACAGAAAGCCTGGCTGTCTATCTTGTAGGTGTTTTATGTCTGCACCCAATTACAGTTGCGGTTCCTTTTTGCGGGATGAGAAATAAACTGGCGCCCCAGAAACTGCTGGGAGTTAAAACCCCAGTGAGAGTGAACGTAAGCAGTAATCGGACTGAAGGAAAACTTCGCTTACCTAATCATGAAATATGGCCCAACCAGTAGAAGAGCTGTTAGCCACAAGAATTGCGTGGCCCAGGTATCTCTAGAGTTTTTCTCTGGTGGCTTAGAGTATTTGTTTGAAAGATTAGGTTGAAGGAAATCAGATTCACTTTTGGCATTAATTGGCAACTTCACGAGAAGAAAGTTTAGTTAGAATGTGGCAGGCGGGATATTTTCGTAGAACTTCCTGATAAACAACTTTCTCTTTTGAAGGAACTAAATAATGGTTTATTTGAGGCCTCAATTAATTATTATATTCCTTTGTAGCAGTTTGGATAACTGTATAATGATTCTTCGAGTCTAGCATCTTTTGATGATATAGTTGGATAGTAATATAATTACGAAAATCAAATTGCTATTTATTACTACTACGTTTCCTTCTAGTGATTATATTACAAATAGTTCGATTATCCGTTAAAAATATTCAGAATATTCATTTAAAATATTGTGTTTCTTAATGTAACATTACGGATTAATAATTGTAAGAATCGGTCTATGATTCTTACAATTGATTATTTAGCAAATTGAAAATATAAATATTTGCCAAAAAACATCTAGAGACGTTTAAAAAATAAAAAATAAAATACATAAATTGTATCATTATTGAAGAAATTTTAATGCGGTGTTTATTGTTTGCTATTGTTATTTTATTTTACTTTACTATTTAATTGACCTACCTATATTATTTATATAAATAACTTAATTAGAAAACAAATGAATTCATAAATAAATTTGTCATAAAATAGCTTTAGTTACTTTTTGGCACATTGATGAACCACCTAATTGCTTTTGTTCTTTTTTTATTTTAGATTCAAATGAGATAATAACGAAACATAAGTTGACAAACAAGCAGCGAATCGAAACTGCACTATTAGAGGTAAGACTTAACAAGGTACTATACTTGTGCAGTTCTTAAATTAGTAATATGAAGTGAAAATAAGTAAATTCTAAGAATCAAAACAACTTTTTTTATTTAAGAGTGAAAAAAAATTGTATGCCTTCTAAACAAATTAAAATTCAAGTATGGCACATTTTAAATGTACTCGAATTAAACCTTCAATACCCGATGACACTATTCTCAAACATAGGAAAAAAATAAAGTGGGCTATTCTTTATTATATCCATGAATCAATCGTTATTTTTCAGTACGTCCTTAAATCATTAGTCTATATATTTAATAGTCTAGTCACAACCGGACTTTATTGTTACCATTTGTATGCATTATTGTAACTTATAGCCCGTATTCAATATGTCGGAACCTCTCAACTCTAGATGTTTCGGGGGAGGGGGGTACTAGTAACATTGTAAATACAAAGAAGTTGTTTACGTTAAATAACAGGCTATATTTCGATATTAAGAAATATGCCTTAGCCTCCTTTGGCAACAAAAAGAAAGAAAAAATATTTTGATATTTAATTTAATAGGTAGGTACTTTATTTGCGTGGCTCTAGAGCTGCTCAATAGGGTACTGGCGACGTTCTGGGAAACATCTCTGAGGAGGAGGATCCAAAGACATGCTATTACAAATCTGATCCTCTGTTGAGGTGATCTCAATTGTGAGGTCACTTCCTTCAATTTAAATAGAGATCTGAAGGGGGAGGAAATTTTCCCCAGGTCTGTGTACGCACGGTACTACTCAACGACCGATCTCAGAACATTCGATTCAGCAGATTTTACGAGCTAAATACCTGAAATGCAAAAATTTTAAAACAAAATTACTTTCTTTTGCATCTTCCGCTTTCAGAAACTGTAATGTATGTTAGTTTTGATTTCGTCTGTAACTTTCTACAATCGATAATGAGTTTGCGACCGTCTTCAATGTTGCTTTCTATCTGCAGAAACTGAAGTTCACCGTTAAAAATTGTATGTATATTTTAGTTACGTATTAAGGATATTTATATTTTAATTTTCAAATCTCTGTAAATTCTATTAAATAATTTTATAATGTATCATTTATATCCGCTATTGTTCTGTTAAGCTTGGTTTGAATTCGTCTTAATATTCGCTTCGCTACGCGTGGGTTTGATTTTTTAACTCACTTTTTTTCAGAACTAGTGTTAACAAGCAATCTAAATTACTATATCCTTATGTTGTATTGCCTCGTAAAAATAACTTCACTGATTCGTATGTGTATCACATCTTATTGTAATTTTAAATTTTATCGTTACTAAATAACAAACCTTAACCTTTACACCAAGTGTTTTAAAACAATAATTTAGGTGTTTCACAGCACTAGGAATTATCCTTGTGTGTTGTTTAGTAGAACATCACTTTAGTGTAGAATAGTTGCCATAATTTTTGCTTTCAGATACACAAAATATTTTTACAGTGTATTTTTTCTCTCTAATATTTAAAGAAATTAAGGAGTTTTCTGGTCAAGCAATTTCCAAAAATCCCATATTTCGATATTTTATTTTGCATATTTCGATACTATGGAGTATATGTTTGCGAAACCGTTTTGCCTGAAAACTATGTGATATAGTAGTAAAACGCGATCATCTGACCGGCAGTTTAGCGTCGTCAAGAACTCACAGACGTCGCAGGACGCAATCAGGCCTATATACGAAGACCTGTTAAATGACAATTTGGAGGAAAGATGCTGTGGGGTTAGTCATATCGACAATGTTAACTTTCATCTATGAAAAGGTACCCCTCATATCACGTCCGCGTCACCAATGTGGAGGTAGTAGATATCGAAAATGTTAACCTTCATCTATGAAAAGGTACCCCTCATATCACGTCCGGGTCACCAATCTGGAGGTAGTAGATATCGACAGTGTTGACCTTCATCTATGAAAAGGTACCCCGCCATAGAATCGAGTTAACATGTCTTATATACTAGTGAATTGTAATTGTAATTTTGTAGTGGTAGATACGCTACAGATGCGCTGGCGCGAGCAGTCAAAAAGATTACTGATCGCTAAAATCGCTTATTTGGATCTTATCTTCTAAATACAATTGTGGTAAAGATATGACAACACAACGTTCGAGTTTTACAAAAGGTGCAACGCAGATCACCTTGAATGCTCGAAACATCGTGTATGTACACCGAAATGTGAATGCCCCTCTTCTTCAATAGCACCTTCGCTCGGCTACTAGCACCACAGTTTCAACACAAACTGTTCAAAATCATATTCACGCTATAGGTCTACATGCTCGCCGACCAGTGGTGTGCATCACGTTAACAGCAGGGCACCGTTGACAGGTACTAGGCAACAGAACATGTGAACTTGAAAAGAAATGATTCGCACAATATTCTTTTCTCCGAAGAGTCCCGTTATTCTGTTCAATCTGATAATAGGCGAGTTTTAATCTGGTGAGACGGTGGCACTAGTAACAATCTGGCGTTCGTGCACGAAAGTGTAAAATTTGGTAGTGAGGTGAGGGAGTGATGATCTATGATGGCATCTCCATTGATGGGCACACTGATCTCCATATCATTCAAAATGGAGTTCTGACCGGTCGTCGATAGGGGAATGAGATCTTGAGACCTACTGTAGTCCCTTACGCTGCAGCAATTGGAAATGACTTCATGTTAATGGACGACAATGAAGGCCACATCATGATGACTAGATGAATGATTTCTTTTGGAAGAAGGAGTCATACGAATGAATTGGCCATCATGTTCTCCAGACATGAACCCAATCGAGAATGCTTGGGACATATTAGGCAGATGATCTGCTGGACGCCTAAGGCTTCCACAAACTCTCCAAGAACTGGAAAGATCTTTTCTGGAGGAGTGGGATAGAATGCCCCAGCCCCTATTTAATAACCTCATTGATTCGATGCTTCAAACGCTGCTGTCTGACGGGGAAACCGTAACCGCTAAAAACGATTTTCTTTTAACGAAACACCTTTTAAATATATTTTATTAAATTGCGTTTTTATTTTCTTTTGAACCCAAATGCTCAATAAAACGCAATTTTTCTGCCAAACAAAAGTCATTTTTATTTCATATAGCCAACTACGTCAGCCGATAATGTATCAGTCATTCAAACAATTCTCCAGGTGCAAGATCAACCCACAATCTCAATATCCTTTAATTGTTTTGAGCGGTGCATATTGGGTGTATCAAAATCGATTAAAACAGGTGTCGAAAATAGAGCACAGATTAGAGATTGAGAAAATTAAAAACCATGAACGTAAATGTCATCATTCCTTCCTAGGTCAGCTTTTACCTTGTAAACTGGCAGTTCATGCGCATTTGAACTACTACTTTTATTTAATTTAAAATATGTTGGTTTCATATTCATATTTTCCAACCGAAATTACATTCAAAACGATGAGACTTGAGTTACTTAGTTTGTTGGAAAATAGTCTGAACTTTAATTCATTTTGACAATAAAATAACGATAAATTCTGCTTGCAGCTATTAGAAAATATATGTACTGATTTAAAGTACTCTGTCATCAGAAATGTATCCGCAGTACAGATTTTAATGCTCCAGCTAGTCGGAAAAAGGTCTATCTATCGATTGTAAGTTTCCATGTCTACCGACACAAAAGCGAGTTAACAAAATCCTAATATTCATAAAATTGAAGAAAAAAAATCAGAATTTCACCATGAAATTTTAAAATCAGAAAAGTATTTATCTAAGAAATGTAAAACTCTCAGAGTAATTGCGAATTCGAAAACACAAAACTCTCATGAAAAACATTAAGCGTTATACTGAAAATATTACATATATTTCTACATATTTTAAGCAATATTTCGTTTAATCACAAATAATAAATATAAATAGGATGAAATAATGTAATAAAAACAGAAAGAGAGCTATATGAAATTCGAAATGATAATAAACGTTTAAGCAATACAACAGTTACATAAAACTTTTATGAGCGCAATTTGATTTGGAAATAAAAGTATATCTTAGTTTATATGTTTGCATAACTCAGCTTGTGTTGACATAAAAAAATAAAAGAGTTTAATATCACGGTTAATTTTATAAATAAAAGAATAATATAAAATATATACGTCCCTTTACTGCAGCTGCAAACTCACTTTATTTTTTATATTTATTTCAGAAACGAATTAAAACTCTTATGACTCACTTTTATTCGCTTAGAAAATCCTGAAAAGAAGTTTCAATGATATATTTTTTTCCACTGTCGTCTCGCTGAAATGTAGTACATGTATTCTGTAACTTTTTACTTAGGTGATATCATTTGGTACAGAAAATATATTTGCTCGATTTATTGCTTTAAAAGATACCGAAGACACTATATCTTCGAAATCAAAGTATATTGGAAAACTTTTTATCAGTTAGGTGTTCCTTTAGAAAAGTGACATTTTAGAACATTCTCAAAGAATCGCGTGAAAAGAATAAATAGGTACTTATTTTATGCCTTGGGAATATTTTAAGCTACTTTTATTTTGCTTTAGTATAAATGTTACATAATGCAACTTTAAATGCAATATAACTTAATAAACATAGTTTAAATCAATTTTTAACTGCTTATAGTTTAATTAATTTCATCCTCTTAAATATATATTCATCACGCTTTATGAACAATGTTGTCACAGGATGAATTTAAAATAAAATTACTACAATATATATTTAAACTCCAAAGGACAGGGAACTCAATCGAAATTTGTAGTAATTTCGCGTTTAACTAATTTGGTTTTATACTTCTAGATTGGAAAGTACAAAAAACCTTCAACTATTTAATGAAATTTGGTATGATTTTACTGAATGTAGACTTTGACTTAACCAAACGGAACTGCATTTTGTTCATATTCAACAGCACTAACTACAGAAGAAAACGAAACTAAATGTTGTCATAAAAGCAAAACCTAGAAAAGGATTGAAATGATGGGTGTTAAATTAACTAACATCCTCAGAATACTTCTAAACTTATATTTTTGAAGGATCGAAACTCTTAGTTGATGAACCATGATGTAGTAAAAATTTTCTGTAACCTTGACACAGTGCTAATTTGAACAACATTATCGTACTTCTTAGATTATTAAGCGATTCTGTGTATAAATCTGACCAAATGCATAGCTTAATTTCATACTTTATTGAGATTAATGCAAATTTGCATCGTATTAATGTCCAAGGTCCCAATACTATGGCTCCATGTCAAACCGTTTTTTGCATGTATGATCCGATGGCAATGAAAAGTTAACAGCTGAAGCTATATCCAGAGCTGCCAAATCCTGCTCCAGTTTTGAGATAAAAACGGTAGCTTTCGATGCCAAGAGACACTATAAGCAGTTTCCTTGCACAGCAAATTGCAGTTCAGAAATTATAGAAGTGACAGCGAAGTTTAACGACCACACAGTAAAAAGGACTTTTTAAAAGACTTTTTTTCGACTATTATTAAATAAAATAATAAAAAATAATAATAAAATTTATTTTTTCTGTGGATAAATGATAAACCTTTAGATAAGCGATTTTAATCAATTGTGCGCAAAAATGTTTTAATTTGCTTAAAAAATTATATATATGGGATAAGAATATAATAATATTGGATAAGAATATAATAATATTGGATAAGATAACTTTGGATAAGAATATGGCGATATACGTAGAAAAGTAAAATTAACATTAAGGGATCCAAACTTTGGATCGCTCTCCTGACCAAACTTTCCAACAGATTTTCCAGATTGCGGCTACTCTCTATATTTTAAGGGTCAAAATCCAAATCCATCGGGAAAAAAAGGTATAGAAAATACGTCTTTGTGTCTGATTTCGTAGTTTAAAATATCGTCCACACTAACTAATTAGCATACTTGAGGTCTTCTCCTCGAACCATAAGGATGGATTCCTAGAACGTGAAGATCTAATCATTAGATCAATAGTTATTCAGAGTAGTCTGTTATATATATATATATATATATATANAACTAAAAAAGCATCTGTGTTTTCTTGTATTTATTTATTTATATATATATATATATACATATATCCATTTTCGCACATCTTTGGTAACTAACAATTCAAACGCACTTCAGTCCTGCAGTAAGAACGCACTATAAAACAAAACCCCTCAATTTGCACTTCTGTTTTCATATTTTGTAATCTGGCAATCTTGTTACTAATATGTTTTAAATCATTCTTGAAAAATTTCCCGTTCATGTAAGTTCATTTGAATTCGCTACTCGCTTTATAGATTTCGTATTATGTTTTATTCTGTTTTTTCTTTACAATTTATTTCACGGATTTTTATTATTTTTTTATTATTATTATTTCTCTACATTTTGAACTTATATATATATATATTCAATAATTATATAGCTTTGTGTAATGTTCTTGATATAGTCATATTCGACGCACCTATGTTAATTGTCGTTAGTGGATGACCTGAGTAAATCAGAACTTGATATTTCTCTTCCAGTTAGTGAACCTGACTTTTTAGTACCAATTAGTACTGTTTTATTTTATAAAATGTATGATATTTCATTTAAAGGATAATAATATAAAGTTAGAGAATTTAAAATTCATGATCAAAAAACACGATTTTAAAACGAAATTTAAAAGCCTTGAAATTGAAATGACGCTTGGATAAATGAGAATAAGCGTATTTGTTTTTAAAATTATCACTGAATGGTAAAATATAGCATTTCTTCAATTTTCGATAACGTATTAGCCTACATATTTCCTTTATAGCACGCTTTACTTCTGCTTTACTTCACTTTTGATACTGTGAGTTTAGCGAGCTTTAAGGATATTTGTTTTTTAGTGATTTTGCTTGCATTGATTTTTAAAGAATTTGTATAAATGTTGTTACAGTGACAGTGAACATTTAAATCTGGAACATTGATTTACGCCAATGAAATTTCAAATTTTCGATACTGTGAGCAAACCACATAACTTCGGGAAAGCATGATTGTTTACAAACCCCTTTAAGAATTTGCAACTGCTGAAAAAAAGAAACACGATTCAAATCTGTGCTCCTGTTCTCGAGTGATTTGCGAACATACATCCAGACTTACTGTTGTTTTTATACAGAGAGAGAAGATTAATACATCATCCCTGTTACCAATAGGAGATATATTTTCCGAAACTACGAATAATCAGTAGTAGTTGGAGTCTATGAAAAAGCTATTTTTATTTAATGTCTTACATAGAATAATCAAAGCATTTTTAAATTTAAGGAATAAAAATTTTACCCTTTTTAAACTGCGTATATTTAAACTGCAAAATACAAATTTTGAACGAAATTGGTTGAATACTTCTTGAGAAACGAAAGTGTGAAACTTTTTTTCTGTTGAACGCTTAGTTTAAAAAGTGCTTAAGGGAATGCTTAATTTCAGTAGAAATGCTTAATGAATGCTTCAGTGAGATGCTTAATTTCAGTAGAAATGTAGGATACTTTAGCGAAAGTTTTTCAGTATCCTTTCAAAAAGAAAAATTATGAAATTGTAGCTAGAGGACATAAAGAAATCGAGAATCTTGAAGGTAATAGTACAAGTTATAGTCAAGTATTTCCTCAATTAATGAAATGCAATCGCAACCTAAATTGTGTTACGTTATAAATTTTTAGAATCAAGAAATTTCCATCAATATTTTCTTTTAAGTCGAATCAAGGTTTTTCATCGAAGTGCAGAAACAATACGAAAAATCAGGACTCTTCATTAAAGCAACATACTAAAACAGAAACTTTATAATTCATGCCGTTCTTAACTCGATTGACAAGAATTTGTCATGCTTTTTCTGACCACACCTAATCAAGTCACACCTAATTTTTTTTCTATGTTAAATTCAAATTTGAATTCAAAGGATAACTTTTTGCTTTTTTGATTGAAAATTTTCGATCAACAAAGGTTTTTCTTCTTTAATTGCATGAAACAATGGATTGTATGAATAAAATGCAATTAGATGAGGTTTAATTTCTATAAATAATTGCCGCCACTAGTTTAGCTAATACTTCTTACAAGCTTTATATTCACATTAAAGCTTTTCATACGTGATTCAGCGTGAAAAAATCTCAAATTATTTAAAATTTCTTGTTGAACAATGCGTCATTTTTATTCCAAAACTGTAATCATGAAACCAGATTTGATTAAGCCAAAAGAATTTTCTTTTTATTTATTAAACAACAAACGAATGCCAAATAATCAAAATTAATTAGTTGGACTTATTTGATATTACTTTAAATTAAACATTTTCTAATACCATACCACTGTTGTAACATAGAACAAAAGAAGCTAATGTTTGTAATCATATTCAATCATTTAAATGAATTCAATCATTCCAATTTAATTCCATAACTTCTTTGCAAGTAATATTATTTGTTACTCATTATTTTTGAATTCAATTTGTAATGGAGCCATTAGAGTTGAAAGAAATTGAATGGAAATAATTTTAGTAATTGCCATAAAAATCAAATGATAAATGTTGGTCAATATTTTCTAGCTTAATCCATACTTTTTTTAAAAAATTTCTTTTTAATTTGAAACTGAAAATGGTTGTAGAAATAACTAGCTTTCTTTAATACCAACTTTGGAGTATCAACTAGATAGGTGCATGTAAAAAAAAGATATAAAATCCCTGAAGAGCGATTATTCTGTCAAGTTAAACTCCTTCATCATCTTTAATGTCTGTTCTTACTTTAAAATATTAGGAGAAAAAAATATCTCCTCCACTTCAATACGGTGTATTTTTAATATTTACCTAATCCCATGTGGACCAGGATATATTTTACATAAAATAGCTAATGCATATCATTACTTAATAAACTTTAATACTATTAAAATTATAATAGTCAACAGTATTTTGCGTAAAAAAACTTTTCAAATATGAAAAAAGTAGTTTTGACTTTGAAAAATAGTTTAACAATCATAAATTAACTTTTCTAAGAGTGAAAAAGGAAAAATTCTAAGCTTAAGCTTTTTAAATAAGTTTTGATTTTTCTTCTTTCTTTATACAAGAGATCTTGGACGTGATTAAAATACTTTATTACGCTAAAAAATAATTTTGCTTTTAATACATATGAGAACAGAAGATCTCGAGAAGAAAAAAGTGATAATCTACGTTATTGTTGTTCAGAAATAAGCAAATTTACATTTACGTAAAATATATTTACTATTTTACCTTTCGAAATCGGAGAACCTTTTTTCTGAGAATAAAATATTGTTTAGCAATTGCTAATCATTACTTAAGCTCTTGTCGGATGTCATTATTTGGAGTAGAGAAATGAGTTTTTATATGAGATTTGGGTCATTACTGCTTTGTTTACTCTTTAGGTAATTATTGGCACATCATTGTATATTTATTCTTTGATTTTTTTGTCAGGTTTTATGAGCTTCTATTTTTAAATATTTTTAAAAAATTACCCGTTTACCCATGCGCAAATTCTCCTTTGAATTTGAAATGAAGTTTTTTTTAACATATTCAATTTTATTTAGGCGAAACATATTCTTAAAAATGTCTTAAAAGAACCATTTCTGCTTTTTTTTTATTTAAAAAGAATCAATTTTTTATTGATATGATTATTTAACTTTTCTTCACATACAATATAACTTAAAAATAAAAACGAAAAATAATATATGACGTTTTTCGGATTTATTTGAGTCAAAGGTAAAGCCATTATGGTTGATAAATTATGGACACTTATTTTAAGAATGCTGACACATTTTGATTTTAAAGGAAGTTATTTTCAGACACTTGCGCAAATCTTAAACCCCTAAAGATCATATCAATCTAATTTGATCGAATGGCATTTATCGCATACCTTGATAATGAAACTTTACCTTCATACGGAAGGGCAGACTTGTTCAAAAATTAAATCAACGCGACAGATATTTCTGATGTTCGTGTTGCAAAACAGTCCGAAAAATCTTTTTTTGATTCACATTGTTGGAACCATGGGCTAAAATTTAGCCTTAATAATGACAGTTTTCATTTTATTTTTGAAACATTTGACCATCTTCTTGTTATTGTGTCTTGTTACATTCACATGAATACCATTTATCATGCAAATAACATCACATTATTTATTCCACATGTAAATGCATGTACTGCCCGGATATACCTTCATATATCATCTCAGCTTTCTTTTTTCTTCATTATTTTCTTATCTATTTTTCTTAGACAAATGTGACTTTCCTTACCTTTAATCTGCCTGCCGTCATCTACGGACACTTGAAACATTCCAAATTGTTTCCCACTTTAATTATGAACTAAAAAAATATTATTAACAAGTATATATTTCCACTTCAGCTTCTTAGGATTATTAGTTTTGTGAGTTTGATTGTTAATCTTGTCATCAGTTCCGTAGTTATGTTTTGGATCATATTTTTTAACATCGTGTGAAAGGTATGCTTATAACTCTTAACAACTATTTAAGATAATTTAATTATGAAATTGTGCTGGTTTTTTTTCTTCACCATACTCCTCTGACTTGAATTTTTAAACTCTCTATCAACAATTTAAAACATATCTAGAAGCAATTTTGATTCTGCTTGACTTCATTGATTATCGCTTCATTTGTTTTCAATATTGTTATGCTTATAAAGTAGCTTTCTAAACTTTAACCTCTTCCTGAACGGAATACTTACTATAATGTTGTTTTCTGTACAAACAAAAAGACTGCCAAAGATTACTAAACTATGAGTGAAACTACGAATGAATATTAACGACATTCTCACCACTGCACATCTGTAATAATCAATGTAGATCATTGTATATTTCCATTTCAGCATAACTCCAAACGTTGACTGAATTTTAATCATTAAATCAAACACTTTAAATTTAAATAAATAATCCTAAGAAACTGAAGTGGAAAGATATTACTTGTTTAAAAGCATGCATATTAGAAAACATAATTACGGAAACGAGGAGAAATCAATGGCTGCACGTTGTTAGAATCTTGGGCATAAATTTAGTTTCGACAATTCCGAAATTATTTCCACACCCTTCACAACAGCTCATTAAGCCCCGGAATCTTGTTTTATTCATATGAATGCTGATTCTCCTGTTAGCGACATTATTTCCTCTTTGCCTCTCCATAGCGCATGAAAATGCATTTTACCCTGATTTGCCCCTGTTGGCCATAGCCCCACTGGATTTATCTTGCTCTGTTTCTCATTTTTATTTTTCCACTTTTTTGTTGCCAACTCTTCGTTTTATATTTCAAATCATTTTTGTTTCTTCACGTCTGACAAGACTTGAAAATGGGAGCCTATTTCTGAGCTAATTGAAACATGTCGACTTTTTTTTCTTCCAATTTGTATGTTCTTGATAAGAATGAAGTATTTAGACAAGTAATGCCTTGAACTCTAGTTCAAATTCAATACCCAAAGCACTAAGTTTGTGTAATAAGAATAATTTTTTACGTTTTAATTTTTAATAATACTTTTATGAATAGCATATGAGCAAACTTTTTTTTCTCCATCACCAACTGATATCAGACAAGCATTGAATTCTTACCACTGGCCTTACTTATGCCTTATAGAGGAGTTACTTTAGCCCCCATTGGGCACTTATTTATATATTTTGTCTTTAACCCCTTGACGATCGGTTAATTTCCAAGAAAACGATCACAAAAAAGTGCCTATTTTTTTATCCCTGTATCCCTGATTAGTGCTGACATCTAGTTTAAAATAAACTAACTATCTACAATTACCTTAAAAATATCCTGGTACTGCCATCTGGTGTGCAAAATGAGAAATAAAATGTTTTCCGGGCAAAAGAAATGAATTAGTATTATTCTTATTGGTGTGTTACTACTGAACATTCCAGCCCGGAAATATCACGGGAGCGAGAAATAGAGAACGAAACCTCAACCCGTCATTTTCACTGGAGCGAGAAGGAAGAGGTTAACATACAAACTTAAGAAAACGCTCTTGCATGTGAACATAGAGTAAAACTGTAAACCCAAAATTAACAATAATTAAACTTTAAAGTAAAGATTCTTGAATTGACTATCTTCTTAAATTGAAACATGTCTTATTTAACCCTACACGCTACCAATATTGATGTCACCATAGTATATTTTTTTTCTCTTTAACATACACGTTTTTAAAGACTTAACATGCACGCGAAGATAGAGTGGAAATATAGACGCAATTTTCACAACAATTTATATTAAAATTAAAGCTCTTGAAGTAATAAAAAACGTAAATTTAAAAATGGCCTATTTATCCCTAAACGTATCTACTACATCACTATAATTATGAATTAAATTATTATGTATAACAAAGTATATGGTCATTATAAAAAGTAATCAACAAAGAATAGTTTTTTTAAAGAATTTTTTTCAATAAAAAGCTAGAGTTTAGAAGCGTTTATCAAAGTTGGGTGCTTATGAGTAATGATTAACATATTAAATGATCATCACATTGCTACTAATATTAAACTCTAATTTTTAGTACTGAAAAAAAAACTTTTAATAAACAAGACATTTTGAACTTTAAAAAAATAATAATAAACGTCCAAAGCCCTGTGTTGTAAAAAAATGTTAAACAAATCTGCATTATAAATATGGTTCTCCTATTTACGACAGAACGTTCAGAAACAATTTATATCATAAATATCCATTTTATCCGGAACATAAACATTCTCTTCAATCGAAAACAGAAGGTTATGCATTTACTCTTTCTCTTCTAAAAGCAATTTCTAAATATTTATCGTTTTCATTGAAAAACTGAAATACAATAAACTTCAACTAAATTCTCTTTTCCCAAATGACAAAATATTCTCAAGACCAACAAACTCAAAACACTGCATCGGCCATTTTAAGTCAATTGTAGAGAAGCATCAAATCAAATATTTTTCGTCCCATTTCCCTGGTTGGCTTCGGTACCGAAAATCCTGATTGATCGCAAATGGCTGAACGCATCATACGCATGGTTGGCTTCTGCCAGTGCCCATAATCTTTGGGCCAATAGGAACACAAGATCCATGCTCTGCTGACCCACACTAATATGCAGCTACTAAAGCTCCCCTATTGGGAAAACGTGATCGCTTTCACTGTCTATAGACAGCTTAAGCGCTTTTAACATGGAAACTAAACAAATGTTGAGGAAGTTACGAAAAAAGGGTTATAATTTGGCGTTAGAAGTGGTGGGTGTTGATGGTAGTTGGCGAACACATTGATTGAGCGCTGTAAAATATTTTATTCATGTTTTCGCCTTCTTTAACTAGAAGATTATACTTCAAATAAGGCTGAACTGATTGCAGAAAATAGTGTCTTTAATGTTTTATGCATAATACAGCTTTTCTGAAAACGACTATTCCACAAACGATTATTCTTCTACGTGTTTTATTTTGATTTGCTAATTAGATGTGATTTTTCAAAATTAGTCTTAGCTCTATCTTCTCTCTACACTTTGAGGTATAAGAAAAATCCCTGAAATGTAGGAAATTCTGATATCAACATTTAATTCGCTCATCTTTATTTTGTATTGCTTCTGAGAAATTTTTACTTTTATTTTTAAGTAATAGGTAATTTTTTGGAAAAATAATTATTAAAATGCAAGGAAATCAATAATAAAAAGTGATTTTACAAGATAACAAACTTTTTAAAGAACTTTATACAAAAAAAAATTATTTTTTTATTGAACTATGAAATGATAATTGATATCGAATGATGATAAATATCGTTTGGTGTATAGGAAATCATAGCATTAAAGCTTAGTATAGAACAAAACTTCCTTATTACCTACTAAACTAAATAAAAGAAATTTAAGCCATACAAAACACTTTTAATATTGTTTAAAAGCGTTATAATTTTAATAAGCAAACAGATCTTTATATTATATGTTCACTTTTTACAATGCAGTGATTTTGGAAGTAACAATCACTTAATATACTAAACAAAATTAAATTGTATTGATAATCTGACAGTTATTAAAATTTATAAAATACTGTGCATAATGTATAAAGTTTTTTATATTTTTTGTAAATAAATATTTATGCTATTATTTTGATTTTACATATTTTTTATTTATTTATTGAAAAATAGCCTTGTATTTGAAACAAAATAAAATACTAATGTTGATCAGTTATCATTACTCAATAATAAAACATGTTCATGCCATTATCTTCTCAGATACAGTAACAACAGCGATAATCTAATATCATAATGTATCGTTTATTAACTTAAGTCATTCTTTCGACATTGATATTGCATAAAAACGCTTGATGTTTTTTATCAAATATAACATAATGTATTTTGCTAAAGCCAAATTTGTTATTCACTTCTTTTAGAAACGGAAATCACGCAATAAACAAATCAATATCATATAATGATAATATTTAATATAAAACTTTTCTCCAGTTAAAAATATTTATTTAAAAATATAACTTTTCAATTTTATATGCACGTAATTTCCACTAAACTACTCTTTTTATATTCAATACTTAAGAAAATTGTATATTCTTACAAAATAGATGTAGATATAGAATAATAAGTATGCATTTCCTTGACTAGAAGCTATAGTTACGTCATATAACCCATTTCTGGGTATGAAACTTTATTTACTCTAACGTAAATTGTATTTATATTTAAATATTTTCATGAAATATTATACATATGCAAAAATGTCAAAGAATATCATTTTAAAGACGCATAAGAAATCAAAATTTGTTTTGTCCGTTATGGAAATTTAATAACCAAAATTGAAATGCGGCAGCTGCCATTAGTAAATGACAATGCTACGAGCTTTAGCATGTCGTATAAAACATTATTTTCTGTATGCATGCCTTCGAATGTTTTTGATCGGGCATTATGCAAATTTGTTTGCAAATAAATATATCTTACTCGATAAAATTTCTTTTAAACGAAGATTTTAAAAAAGTTCCCCTTTTATAGAAGGAATAATTTTATTCACAACGCTCAAACCGTAAGTTATAATAAACAATATAAACCTTACACTTAGTAATAAAATATAAAAATTTTATAACATGTTTTTTTTAAATCTCCAATTTACTAATTATTTTATCAGATTATTTAATGAATATTTAATGAATTTTATAGGGAAAGTACTTTTTGAATTAATAATTGAATGTGTGTAAAATTGTTCATACATTTATGATTTATGAATTTATGAGTTTCTATGACATTTCTTTAAAAACCTTTTATTATTAATAGCTTATTTGGTAATAAAGTCAAACGTTTTATTACATAAAACAATTATCTAGCTAGATAAATGACTTAATTTATTTAAAAACCTTCTTTCTTTGCAGTTTGTAATCTAAAAAAAAGTATGAAGTGATTTTAAAAATTTACTGGCATTTTTGTGTACACTGCAAAAATTGGATACACAAGTTTCACGAAATTTTTTCGTTTCCGACCGAATCGCTTCCTGGTAGATGCTCCATTTCCTGGTTTCTAAAACAGTTTCTAAGACTCTGAAACCGTTTCCCAGTCATCAAAGTGACAAAATAACTATCGTCACTTCTTCAATGAAACGAATTTCACTAAAATTCAAAAAAAATATTATGTCTTTCTATTTTTTTCCAAAAAAAAATCGCAGCCTTTAATGTGTCTAACGTTTCTAACAATTAATTTATCGTGGGTACTGTACTGGTGGATCAATGTCGCCCAAATGACACAATTAAGACTGATAGAACAGAGAGATAAAATACACCCATACACGATGCTGCGGGATCCAAACTCGGGATCTTCCTGGTAGGAGGCAAACTTCTTGAGCACCATACAAGCCGTTCGGCTCAAATCAAAACTTTATTTTCGATCTTCTATTCTTCATTATAGTTTCGTCATTCTAGTTAACATTATCTCATAATGCACTACGATGAGATTCCGAATTCAAGGAAATATTTTCGTCAGATAATTTAGAGTTCGCGTTTCACCCAAATCACGTGATTTCGTGGAGAAATGATTCTCAAAATTAACTAAATACTGCTCAAGGATAGCTTAACCGTCAAATGTGAGACTTTTATTTCTGAAAGCGCAAGGACTTGAACAACATTGTGGATGTTTTAAATTTTTTCCAGGTAGTGAGTTGTGACTAAACTTTGAAATACTCACCCCCTCAAAATGATAAAACACAAAAGAAAATAAGAATCAAATCTAAAAAATGTGAAAAAGTGCAAATTAGCAATGCAACCAGACTCATAGTTTCAGTCCTTTGAAGGCGAAACTCCATCTGTGCAAAAATATAGAATAAAAGAGGGAAACCCAGCAATCCCAGAAAAAATCAAACAAGTTATAGAAAGATAAAGTGGTGTTGACAGCGAAAAGGTACAACTTTGTGCCAGACAACTAAACAAAAAAAGGAGGGAAAGAACCAGTTGTAAGGATTGAGAGAAAGTCCCAAGTGTTGCAAGATAAAAATTAAAAAAATTTAAATTTTAAAATTTTTTTAAGAGAAGCATATGGAAAAAAATTCAAGAAAGTTCTTAAAGAAAGCAAGTAGAAACTTTCAAAACATGTGACGGTTTCCACAAATGTAGATAAATAGCCGGGAAGCACTCTTGAATGATTTTAGCTGTTAAACTCTAACAGGAATTGGAAAATAGTTTATTATCTTGATTTTACACATACATCTTATGTCCTGAAATTCCAAGTTTAAAGGAGCATTTAATTTACTCTGTATAAGCAAGACAACACTGACAAGGAATTAAAAAAATTCTCACGATATCACAGCAGTATGGTCCTTAAAGTTCGTAAACTTTTTCTTGAGAACAAAAAGAAGTTGTCTGTATTCAGAAATGAAAACGCGATTAACAATAAGGAAATTTTATAAACTGTGTTGTTATTTGTTTTTGTACGTTACATATGCCATTTATTTTGTATTTCACTCGTTTTTTACAGCTTTGTGATTTGTTTTCCTACTATTGCTATTTGATTTTCAAACGTTAAGTTTATCATTTGCTTTGTGTCTCATTCGCTTTTCATAGTTTCAGTTGCCATTTGCTTTCTTACTCTTGTTATTTGTTTCTTTTAAATGTTGTATGCGTAATATGTCTTATAGTATCATTAAGCAAACAATGATTCACTAAATTTAGTATTCAAATAAATTTTGTCAGGAAGAAGCTTGTTTCTAAACTGTCAATTTTCGGGTTTACGACTACTAATGTTCAACTCCAAAGCAAGCATGGGGAGAAAGTAGTGCTTTGTTGGCAGCAGTGATCAAAGGAAGGTACTAATTCAAGAAGATTGGCTTCTTGACGGCCACGTGGCACTATTCAGGGATGACCACCACGTATGGCTGTGGCACACCGTACTGCTTCTACATCTGAAATTAGCTGGCACTGCAGTGACACAACGAACTGTTACAAATCGGTAACTCCAAGTACAGCTCCGAGTGAGACTCCCTGTAGCTTTCATTCACTTTCTCCAAACCACTGCCGTTTACGACGTAAACAGGGTGTTGAGGTAAAACTCCTGGAGGACAGAATGGAGATCTATTGTGTTTTCTGATGAAAGTCGTTTCTAGTTTGGGGCCACTGATAGCAGTATATTGGTTGGAAGAAGGCCAGATAAGTATCTACAACTGACCTGTCTGCGGGCTAGACACACTGGATCTACACCTGGAGTTATGGTCTGGAGAGCAATTTCCTATGACAGCAGGAGCACTCTCGTGGTTATTCCACGCACCTGTTTTTTGCCATTCAGGAGCAGCAATCAAGAAGGTATTTTAAAACAGGATAACGCTCACTACAGCTATTGTTACCCAACATTCTCTACAGAATGTCGACATGGCCTCCTAGATCACCAGATCTAAAACCAATCGAACACGTATGGGATATAATTAGGCGTCAACTTCAGCGTCATCCACAAACAGCATTATCTATTCCCGTATTGACTGACTAAGAGCAACAGGGATGGAACTCCATCCCGCAAAATGACATACAGATCGTTTGCATGCTTGCATTCAAAATTCTGGTGGTTACACCGGTTATTAATGTACCAGTATTTCACATTTGAAATGATTTCTCTCTTAACTACATTAACTTGTGATCTTGAAACTTTAATCAATTAAATATTTTACTCACTCAAACGCATTGCCAGAATTTCTTTACTTTATAATAATGTTTTCCTGGTGCTGAGATTTTTTTTTCCATCATTGTATGAATTTGAAAACTAACTAACAGCACTTGAAAAAAAATTATCTTAAAAATTACGGAATGTGCAACAAAATATTAAGTGATAAATGAGAAACATTTTTCCCTGTTAAAAATATAACACGTAACCTTATATAACAGGATAAATCATATAACCTTATATCGCATTGAAAGCAGTTTTTATATATCTCCAATCTTTGTATTTTCAAAAGTTTCGATTTTAATATTAAGATTCATATCTGGCAGCATCTATAGCCACTCTTATTTCTTATTTATTCATTTCTTTAGTTACTTTTGGCAGAAAGTTCGCGGGTTTATGAAATTAAACTTAAGAGAGAAATTTTTCTACCAAATGAACAAATTTAAACTAAAAAATTTTGAAAATTGAAAAATTTTACTCTTGTTTAAGATACAAAAATGTAAAAAAACAGTGAAAATTTCAATAATACAGAAACAGATTGGAGTTTTTTCTTAAAAAGAAATGTGGTGTAGTTTTTATAATTCAAAATGGTTCTATCAGCATGTCAAATTTCATTTCAGTGGGTTTATGTATATAAATACAGTCAAACCCAGCTATAGTGAGCCTTCAAGGGACCGAAATTTTGGTTCACCATAACCGGGAGTTCACTATATCCGTTACGCAGGCAATATAACTAATGGTTCCCAAACTCCTTCCTTTTATTACACATCATTCAAATAAATGACTGAAAGTAAAATGTAATGTAGTAGCAAAAAATGTGTTTGCTTTTTTCATTACTCTTCGTCTTGTGTACAAAAATTAGTAATCTTCAGCTGATGAGCAATCCTCAACATGTTCAACGACATTGTGGAAACACTTTCCGACTCTCAGATAATTTATTCCTGAATTTCTGTTATTCCGGTTTTTAAACCTGTCTAACCTGCCACTCGAGCACATAAGTCTCATAAAATGGCTTAGCAAATTCATCGACATTTGTCCAGATACTGGAAGATTGCGGCTTCTTCGATTGGTGAACCACTTCCTTAATGCTTCTTCAACATCCTTGAGATCTGCGTTTCTCAACTTTTTTCTGCCATCTAAATTTTTTTCATAAGCAGAAATTATTAATAGCCTATTTTTCCATATGTTACAAACTGCAGATTTTGATAGTTCATATTCCCTGCAAATACCTGCTTAATTGCAACCATTTTCAATTTTTCTGATTATGCCCATTTTATCATCAATGGAGAACGTTTACGTTTAATGCTCGACATAGTTAAATTTGAGACACTTGTTTGCAGGATTTTTTTAACTGAACTGAGAGCAAAAAGGAGTTGAAATGATGGCCTTATCAATACATATTATTGCTCAACCCTTTGATCAATAATGAATAATTACTCATTCCCTCTGACAGAAAATGCATATTCATCCCACTGACACCTTACAGGTGTATCGTCTTCCTCTGGGTTGGAAACATCTGCTTGGTTTGTTTAGGGATGAGAAAGTGAGATAAAAGAAGCAAACAAGAAAAATTTTTTATCGCTACATTCCCCTCTGAAGAGGGTTTTGAAAATGGTATATGTATTTATTTTGAAGTAGAAATTTCAAAATTATTACAAAAATTTTTTTTAAAAAAATCAGTTAAAGATAGAAAAAAGTTTTTTATATCCATCTTTCTCACTTTTTTGGTTCACTATATCCACAAAAAATAACATTATCCGTATATAACAAGGCACGGGATCGAACATTTCGTTCACTATATCTGGGAGTTCACTATAAACCGTGTTCTCTATAGCGGGGTTTGACTGTATATGGTTTAGTGTTATATATATATAGTTTTTACATATATTACAGTGGTTTTACAATTAATGATTTTCAAAATGATAATCGAATAGTAACATTTTAGTTTCTATCGAAATTGTTCAATATTTTTCTATACACCTTAGAAATTTCAAGTTTCTAAGTTTTATAGTTTTTGCGAAGCAAACCAAGCTGTAACGTTAAGTTAACACCCAAAGTAGCGGTGGCGCCAGAGGCGCTTGCGATTTTTTTATGTTGAGATATTCAAAATGTGTAGCGAATATACTCTATTAAGTAACGTATTTTTCATATAAACTATTACTTAAAAATTGCCAAAAGACATAAAAATAATTTAAATGTTTGGTAGCTTTCGCAGAATTGCATTTTGTACAAGTCCTTTGTTAACACAATTCTAATTATGTTTTTTAAAACTTGACGATTATGATATTTTTAATTTTTTTAACAACTTGAAAGTATGAAATTATCTCCATTATTATTTTAAGGAAAAATAATATTCTCACAAAAACACAACGCAAGAGCACATTATTTCCTTAATTACTACATGCTTGAAAAACGATCACAAAAAAAATGGCGATTCCAAAAACAAAAAAAATAGCAATGGTTTTATTTAAAAAATAAGTTTCATTTACAAACTTTAAGTTGTTAAAATTAATATCATTACTTTTATGAAGAACATACACCATTTAAATTATTCAACATTAAATTCTTTTGTTCGGGAAAAAGATTCTTTAAATCACCAGACGCGTCTAAAAATATAATTTATTTCACTATAAATCCAGATTTCTTAACAATCGTGCTTAATTGTGGTGTTACTTGAATAAGAAATACAGCAATCCCGCCAAACCTGAAACATTAGGCAATTATTCTCGAAAATTTAATTTAAAAGTTGAAGTGCTAAGTTTAGAGAAATTAAGATTTAAAGGAATTACTTTAAAACTGATGACTACAATTCTACTTTATAAATTGTTTTCGCAATACTATACCCTGTTTTAAGAGAGTGCTCTAATTTTATATCTGTGTGATAAATCTTTTTGTGTATCAGGAAATTATTATATATTACTATCGTGATTGCAATGAAAATATCAGGATTTAAATTATTTTGAAAAAACTTTTATACTACTTTCTTATTTTATTACTTTTTAATACTTTCTATTATTAACTTTTATACTATTTTAACTTTTATACTACTATACTAGCTGAATACCCGTTCCGTAGGGAGTGAAAAAAAGTAAATAATTGATAAATTGGTATTGATCATGGCTGAGAAATTATGTTCAAAACTAATTAAGGAAGTAAGTAATTAAACTTAATTATTTAAGCTAAAACAATTCCAATTTTATTATCTAATACTAGCTGAATACCTGTTTTTTGTACGGGATGAAATGAACAATCAGTAAATCATTACTGAACATTATTACACAATCATGTACTAAACTGAAAGATAAATATTGACACAAGTAATAAAACTATAACAATTCCAATTTTTTTATTTATTTATTTTTTGCCTTATCTGTGGTTTAATGATATTATATTAAGCAAATCAGCCTAATAGTAGTTTTTCCTATCAAATAAAAAGGCTCACTAACTCAGTATTTTCTAGAATATTTCTGTTGCTCGGAGAAACTTATCTAAAATTTATCCGCAGCATCAAGGCCGGGATAGCCCGGTTGGCAGGGCGCTAGACTTACGTTCGTGAGAAAGAGAGTTCGAATCCAGTAGGCCGAAGACTCCCCGTGTAATAAATGGTGACTGGTGCGCTTTATATCTGTCGTGTCGCAAACTCCTTCATGTTCCCATGGCAAATAAATACCTCTGGCGGTACTAAATTGGAGATTGATCGTTTTATGGTTCATGTCAAAATTACAATCTGTGGATGAATGAATGGATGTAGGAGCATGGACTGCCCTTAAAACGGGTGTGACATATAGGTATGCAGAAGTCGAATTCTTGGTCATAGATGGCGCCACTGGAAAACAAGAACCCTCTCTGCCTGAATGGCCGTCGACAACAACAACATCCGCAGCATCTATCATAAATCGGTATTGGTGCAGTTCTGGTGCAGCTTCAATAAGCACTAAATTTTTTCAGTAAATATTTTGCATCTTTTTAGGTAATATTTGGTTCCTATGAAAACTGCACCAACTGCCATAATGGCAATTCTGATTATTACCAAAATTTAGCATCATTGGAGTCAATAATGTATAAAGTTTTAGTTAGTCTTAACACTAAAAAATACTGTTCGAAACATAGGGAATGTTCCTTTACACTACTTTTGGCGTAAAATATTAGCCAGTTCAGTGACACAAATATTTATAATAACAATGGGACATGATACTCATAAGAATCAGTAAAGTTATTTTTACTAAACAATTTAAAATAAGAACAGTTAGTTTAGGTTCCCACTATTCTATTTTTTTTATAAAAGATTAATTTGTAAATTAAACTTACACATTACAGATAAAATTAAAAGGGATACAAATTAGGCTTAAGAGAACACAACTGGATAGAAATTATATGTAGCAAAGTTATTACAGTTCGTAGATAAAGAATAAAAATTTAAGTATGCGTGTTCTTATTACATAACTAAAAACATACATAAGCTTCTTCAATGTCGAATTTATTCAGTGCATCGCTATGTGAAAGACTACAAATTAACTATAACTTGTACTTAATTGTCAACAATTAACTGACAGTATCTAAAGGACGCCAGCATTGGTAATTTCGGTAGCGATGATAATTTACGTATGGTCTGAATATGCATTATCTAAACACAAACTTCTTCCATTATATATTTTTAGGTGTAACTACGCCATTTAAAGTATATTTAAAAGTTCCATTTGGGATTATTTTGAAAAACGTCTTCCTTCACTCAATTTTTTGGGTTGTTCTACACTAAAGTCAGAGAGCTGTTACACCAAAAACTTTACAATGTATTTTAAACTCAGGAATAACTAAACAATCATATAGCTATTTAAATAATTTTATTTCAGACAATTGAAATCATTATTATATGCATTAACAGGTGGTAAGTCATCATAACTAAAATTACAGTAGTCATTCTGTAGTCATTTGTTGAGCTTCTGATAGCAGCATATTAAAAAAGCTGTTTGTTTGAGCGTTCAGACCATCAGCATCTAAAAAAATTCATGAAAATACTTTGTTACAATAATTTCAGAATCTGAATTANAAAAAAATAGTAAGCAAATATATATATATATATAAATGTTAATGTGATTACAATCGATATGCTACAAAATGGTTTTGCTTGATGTATATAAACTGCTTAAAACTACACACTGTTATGAACGATACTTTATACTTTATAATATAAATATGAGTACATTCTTAAATTCAGAATGAGCTAAAGATGTGTTCGTGTTTTAATTTAACAACTATTACATTAAAAGTAATAAAAAAATAATTGTGAATTAAATTTAGTGAATAATATGAAGTAAAAATGTGAATACTTAGCTGAATTAGTGTTAAGTTTATTTTTATGCAATTCCTTAAAAAGAACTTTTTATAAGTAAGTAGACTGTCATTAGATTGACCAAATTATTAGGATAAGAGCTGTATGTTTTACTTAACAGTGTACTTATTAGTATAACATAAATCTAATTTAAAATTAGTTTTTAAAGCTAATTAATGAAATGTTATAGTAAATTGTTAGAATGTATAATAGAGTGACTCTTAGATTGAGCACTGCAACTGGAAACTCTTACTGTATAGGAAATCATTCATTTTCCTATTATTTTTAAGGTTTTTTATGATTAGTAATAAATTTTTATAAACTATTTTACTCATTAAATCGACTAAAATGTATACTTTAACTGTTTTGATGAAATGGTTATCACAGAAACTTTTTCAAATAAAATATTGCTGTTGGATCATAAATACATAATGAATTAATGTTTTTAATGGCCTCAAAAAAAATTAAGAAAGGATTAAAAATTATTTTTTGACTGACAAAGAGGAAACAAAATAGTAATAAGATAAAATTGTATCTTAAAAAGGACAAAGTTAAAGTTTATGACTTGGAATGTATTCCGGATTTGCTATACTTGAGATTTTTTAGTCTCTTTTTTTTCAATTAAGTACCAAATTTCAATCCCTTTAATGCGGAAATTTGCAATTTTAATTGTTTTAGGGAATCTGAAAATATTTATAAATAGTCAGTTGATTCGGTACTTCGCGTATATACTTCAAAGGATTTCACAAATCTTTTATTTTTCTTAAATTTACCCTTACACTTGTATTCTCAGTTTCTGCAAGAAATATGAATTTAAAAAAAAAAATAATGTATGAACCTTTATAAGTTTTCGCTAGTATGTGACAAATCATGACGTGTGTAAGTCAGTGTATGGAGAGAGAAACTCTGGTAATGGTTCAGACATTTCCGGAAAATAATCATAATTCTGGTAATAAAATCAAAATATACGGTATTTAAACTATTCATTGTAATTTTTCCATCCGTATGTTAACTGGTTAACCGAAAATTTCAGTTTTTAAAACTATAGTTCTTACTACCCAACATATATGTTGAAAATAAAAACCAAAAGCGAAAACTAACCAATTAAGTAAATGGTTTTTATGCCATGATGTAAAGTATCATGATAAATTTATCAAAATTTTTTCCAAAGATGTTCTTCATTTTACCACTTATTTTTTCATTTTAAACTTATGGTACCCATGCCTTTTACCAAGTAGAATAGTGTTAGTTCTTCATTTACGTTGCTCTAGTGCTGCACAATTGATTGAAAAATATTGGCGATGATCTGGGAAATATCCATGAGGATGATCCGAAGACTTGTCATCACCATTTTGATCCTTAAAAGAAGGAATGGCTCCTCGCTGTAGTAACCCAAAAACCTGCGGTTGAAGTACAGTAATTTCAAGCAGAACCTATTAGACACGTCAGTGAGCTCTTGGCAGGCTGATCAAAGTGGTCACCCACCCGCTCACTAACCGCAACTAAAACCCTGGATACTTAGATAAAATAGAGCTCCTCTTTTCCACGCGACCTTTGTGTCTCTTTCGATTTTAATTGGCTGCCGCTGATCACTTAGGTAAACTGCTGACATTTTGTTGATTGGCATGAACGGTGAAGTATGATTTTGACCGATCTGTTATTTTTTTTCGCTTTTCTTTTAACTTTCATTGTTTCATACTTTTAATACAATAATGAAAGATTGTTGGGTGCTCCAATATGTAAAAATTAGGCTTTAAGTTATATCGCTTGCCTATTGGAGACTCATGGATTGAATTATACTCATGGTACAGGGGAAAGTGTTACAGCTTCTGTTGGCCGAAAGTGACCTGGAGCACCAAAGGTAGAAGACTGATTCAGCTCCATAGTTTCACCTGCTAGCATTAGCTGGGCATAATGGAATGGCCTTCACGCCTAGGGTGGCGCTACCAGGAGCTAAGCTACCGACATACTTCGCCCATTCCTTCTAGTGGCACCCCGTCGCCACGGTGAGGCAGTTAGCAGGATTTGAGGGGGAACACCTTTGCAACTGGATGACTGTTGGAGACAGGGCTGCTGTTTCAATTTTGGGGATGCTCCTCAGGCTTTCAGCGGACTTTGGAGTACACTTCCAGTGGATTCCATCATAAGTTGGAATCAAAGTTAACGAGATGGCGGACTCACTGGCTAAAGATGCTTCTTCGGAATTTTTACAGCCACTTCCACTTTCAATGAGGTCTTTGCAGAGTGCAAAAAAATGTTCATGGACCTCTGGAGGGTTCCTCTTCCGCATAGTTGGTATTCCAAAAAACGTCCTGGATATGCCTTGCTTTTCGAGGGACCTAGAAGCCAACAGACTTGCTTCTCTCGCTTTGCAAGTGGTCACTTGAGGTATCTCTTGTATGTTCAGAGGCGGAAGATTTATGAACTTTGCACTAAATGTAGGACTGCTCAGGCCTCGCCCGAGCATATTCTAAACTGTATCGATTTTACGATCGATGAGGTTTTTTCAAAACTTCATCTGTTTTTAAACTTTCTGGACATTTCTGGACACATGGATTTGGTCTAATTGGGATGAACTTTTTGGGGATTAGAAATAACTTCACCTGTTGAAGATCGCAATAAAGAACAACGGAAAGTATGTCCGCGTAGAATTGGCAGAGATAAATGAACTCCAAACGATACTAAGTATGATAAAATTTTATGTTAAAAAAATAGTAAGCAAAATAATTGTCCCATTATATTTTAGACATATTTAGAAACTTTTGAGCCTACTAAACAGTTTTCTAAAATTATTTAAGCCTTGTTTCCCTAAAGGTTTTATTTTAAACCACTTACTGTATAAAATAAATATATTCAAAGTTTTTGAAATAAACTTTTACGCAATTTTTTTTAAAAATTTGATTTAATTATGTAAAATCCCCAATTGTTAGTGGCATTCAAAGGGAAATACATATTGAAATGCTTTTCCTAGAAAGTCAGTTGCAACAGAAACGATTTCTTTTTATTTATTTCGAATATTAAAAGCAATTTTTAAAATTTATAACTTCCAACCAAACCATAACTTCCCACCAAAATTTCAAACAATACGTATAAATTATTGAGTAGCCCTTAATTCTCACATTGGATCTGAATGAGACTGGATCATTCCATTTATTTCAAAGGTGGGGAAAGTGGAATTTACTGCGCATCATTTCGGCGCAGGAACTATACAATGAATCCGATTGCAATATTTTCTTTGAAGACACATAAGCTCCGATTCTTTCTGCAAGCAGATTTTTAAAATTAAAACTATGGAGCCATTTACTAATTTGGATTCATATATACATTAACTTATACATTTCTAATAAGTTTTAAATTAATCGGATGTTTTTAAAGATAATGTTTTTTACACTCTGATTACATTTTTTTAAATCGTAACTGATTTCATATAGTGTCTGAAATATTTTTTTATATCTCTTTATGTATTTTTATGAAGTTGAGGTAAGAAAATCTAAGTAAAATCTAGAAAGATTAATCATAGTATAGAATTGCCCTGCCCGGTATACATTTGCCCGGTATACCCTACACTGATGTTTTTTTAAGGTCAAGGGCCACTGCTCGGTATACATTTGCCCGGTATACCCTACACTGATGTTTTTTTTAAGGTCACGGGCCACTGTTCGGTATACATTTGCCCGGTATACCCTACACTGATGTTTTTTTAAGGTCAAGGGCCACTGCCCGGTGTACATTTGCCCGGTATACCCTACACTGATGTTTTTTTTAAGGTCAAGGGCCACTGCCCGGTATACATTTTCCCAGTATACTCTACACTGGTGTTTCTTCTAATCTATCGGCAGTAAGTATTAAAATATCGAATGAATGTAATTACATCCACGAATAAATTAATATCAAATCGGATGTAATAAATATTTCGGACATTCACCAAAGCGACTATGTGATTGTCAACATTCAACGGTGAAAGTCAACAACCACCGATTTCGGTCATTCACAGTAACATGCACATCATTCACATAATAACCTCATCAGGACGTTTATTTCATACTTTGCCTAAATAACATCTGACATTATATATAATGCCTAGGCAATGTGTGAAATATTAATAATTTCATACTTTGCCGGCTAGTTTTAGGCATTATATATAATGCCGGATATCATACTTTGTCGGTAACAGATATAAAAATTGATTTAAAAAACAAAAGCATAAGTACAACACTTTAAAAAAATACTACGAAAAATACCACACCCCTATTTTAAGTCAAACAATACTTGCCATACATATTATTGAAAATACTACGTATGAAAGTAAATTCCGACGCATGCGCAGTAAATTCTACTTTCCCCACCTTTGAAAT